>NC_133875.1:6691798-7112694 GCF_044706935.1 Curcuma longa
AATATTTATTCAATAATAAATGTTATTTGGTATTGACGGGATCCCCCGGTCGATTAGGATCTCCTTGGGTCGCTAGATCAACTCCCTTCTTTAATCTGACTTTCTTGTATCACATGATTTCATTTATACCAGTCACCTGGATGCTATGGTTGCCCGCCCCTTGCTCTAGTCGTCTACGAGACCTCAACTCCAACAGTCGAAGGTTATTTCCAGTGAGTCTGCTTGGGCTCCCTCTCGGTTGCTTAGAATTGTCGAAATTTATTTCTCTGCACTTGATATGTGTAATCAGTATGATATTAATTTTAACTTTACTCGCGTGTATCTTGGTTAGATGTTCAGCTTCTAGCTGACCCATCCAGTGTAATTTGTCAAACCACAGCTCTTAACTGCCTCTACTTGGACTTGCCTACTAAGCCACAGCTCCCAATTGCCTTCATTTGGACTTATTCTGTAAGCTACAACTCTTAGCTACCTTGACTTAGACTTGTTCTGCCTAGTTCCCAATTATGACTTTTCTGCTTGATTCCCAATCAAGATTTCCAACTGCTTAGTTTTCAATCAGGACTTTGCACTTGTCTAGCTTCACTAAGATTTAGCTAATTATCTGGTTCCCAATCAGGACTTCGTACTTGCCTAATTTCACTGAGACTTCCACTGCTTGATTCCCAACCAGGACTTGCACTGCTTAGTTTCCAAGCAGGATTTGCCCACTTGTCAAGTTTCCTACACACTTGATAACATCCATCAATATATATACATACTAACTTTAAACTTAGTTATATATCAAAACATAGATTTGATATTATGCTCCCAGTATCATAATTTTCCTTTTTTTATTGTATGGAAACTCAATTTAAAATTAGCTAAAATCAACACAATATTAAAAAAAAATGAAGGTGAGCATTAATGTATGATAAAAAAATGATAGGTCGCCAGTCAGTCCCTGGGGGTGGCCGGTCCGGTCCCACGGAAGTTTCCCACCGACCACCAGGGTAAATCGGAAGCGCATACGGCGGCCAATCCAGATGCCCAGCATCCTTTGATTGCGTTCCCCATTTAGAAAAAAATTCTTGCAAAAATACGCCATAGCTGGATCGAACCGCAGGTCCCTAGGTCACAACCCGGACTCAGGGATTCCACAAGTAATTAGCTCCAATGAATTTAAATAATTGAAATATAAGCTAAATCAAGTTACTTGAAATGAAGTAATAATAATTAATTATTTGTTGGAAATGTGAATGGAAATAAAGAATTGGAAGGATGGAGAAGACCCTCATATGGAGGAGTTTTAGTTCCACATTGATAGTTGAGGGGCAACTTGGTTGGTTTATATTGTATCACAAACATTGATGTTGTGAATAAATGCATGGGGAGAGGCTCTCTCTCACATGTGGGTGTGCAGGGGGTGCAAATCCAGGACCTCGGATTGCACTGCCCGCAAGGCAACTTGTGTGCGAGCGTGACCTGCGCGCGTCGAATGTCGGACCGGTCAGGGCATAATTTGCCCAAGCAGATCAACCAATATTTTGCCATCCCGTTCCATTTTTGTAACGGTGGCTGCGGTGAAACGGACAAGAGTTATTACTTGGCGTTGAAACGGCTAGAGTTAATTACTTGACGTTTCGAATCAAGCCATCAATTCTACTATTAATCTCCAATTAATGGGAGATATGCTGCGAGGTTATAAAAGAGGAAGTGATGTGAGACCACAGGTAGAGCATTCTTGATCCCTCGCTTCCCTTTCCTCTTTCCTCTTTCCCCCGGTGATAGTCTTTGGGTGTAATCAGTTCGTCGGAAACGATTTGTGCTTGATCGTTTTTCCGATCTTGTCGTTGTATCCTGGGAAATAGACGTTCGTCGTGACCTCTAAGCATCGCCGGAGGGGATGAATCTGTTTTAAGGAAACTGCGTTGAACGCAGGCCTCGGCAACTCGGCTCGGCTCGGCCACTCGGGTCTCAGTCACTCGTCTCGGCAGTCGACTCGGCACTCAGCTCGGCACTCGGCCACTCGGCTCGGCCACTCGGCTCGGCACTCGCCACTCAACTCGGCAACTCGGCTCGGTGACTCGGCCACTCGGTGTCTCGGTAGCTCAGCTTGGCAACTCGGCTCGGTGACTCAGCGTCTCGACCACTCTGTTTCTCGCCCACTCAACTCGGCACTCGGCTACTCAGCTCGGCAACTCGGCTCAGTGACTCGGCCACTCGGCGTCTCGGCCACTCAGCTCGGCACTCGGCCACTCTGTGTCTCGACCACTCAGCTCGGCACTCGGCCACTCTGTGTCTCGACCACTCAGCTCTCTCCACCAAAGATCGTCAACAACATTAACTAACCAAGTAAGACATTTATAAAACTGAGTAAGACTTATAAATGATATAGACAAATTGAAACATAAAACTCACACAAGTCATACTAAGCCATTATAAGTCAATATAAGTTCATATAAGTTAAACCAAGTCTAGGAATTAATCAGACATGTAAACATTAAACTTATAATAAGGCAAGACTTTATAACTTATGCTTAAGCAATAACTAACTTAACATGACTTGAATGATTAATATATTTTTTAATGGTCAATGGTCATGTAAGTAGAGGTAAATAATCTTTAAGTAAGATACATAATAGACTTAGGATAATTTGATTTTAAGTCAAGCAGATAAGTAATTTTAAACCCAAATGAAGTTAAGTCAAAGTGAGTGAAAGAATAGCTAAACAAAGAAGCTAAGTATCAATATTTGAAGTAATAAAAAATGAGTCAATATCGGACAAATCAAAATCAATCAAGACCTAAACCCTAGTCTAGTGAAACTATTAGTTAGCTCCTCCTAAATTTGAGGTTTATTTCTTTTTATCCAAAAGTTTCTATCTTCTCTTAAATGTAACATGAAATGAATCTATATAATTATCCCTAGATTTAAACTAGAGTTAACGGTGTATACATTATTTTGTCTATCTCCTAATAAGAATAAGATCAAGCTTGGTTCTTCAATAAACTTAGTTGAAGGTAATTAAATTTTATGACTAGTATCACATAATTGATTTATGCTAAGTAAATTAAATAAGAATTTTTCAACATAAAAGAGTTCTCAAAAATACATTTGAATTCAAAGTGATGTTACTTTATTTAATTACCTTTAACTTACCTTGATCGAAAATCGACTTGGGCTCAAGTTTTGACTCAGGCTTGGATTGTGGCTCGAGTTTGGATCCTGACTTGAGTTTAGAAATTGACTTGGGTTCTGATTCAACTTCTTCATTTTTCGTTTTAGCCTCTCCCAAAGCTCCTTAGCATCTTTAAATAGTCTAACTTTCTCAAATTGAGCTTGAGTTAGACCACAAAGAATTATGGTAATTGCTTTTGCATTTGATTAGACTGCTTGCTTCATGCTCCTTATCCATGATTTGAATCCGTATAGCCCACCTTTTGAGTCTATTGGCAGATCGACTCCATTCTTGAATGACTTTCCAACAATTTGAGTCATTTGTAAGAGTTATCTCCATCCGTCTCTTCCAATTAGCAAAACTTTTACTGTCGAAGAACGACATGGACAAGTTGTGTTGAGTCCCTCCTGAAAAATATTTTCTTTAAGATTCTTGCAAATCTTGGGTAAGTTGCAAGCAATTTGTTTTAGTAGATTAGGGCTAGGTCATGATTGGATTTTGGCTTGCGTTTGGTTGGGTTGTAGTTAGGGATGGATTTGGCTTGGGCTATACTTAGATTTAATTAATTATTTTGAATTGGTTTGATTTGACTCAAAATGCAAAATTTGTTCTAAGTTAGATTCAGGTTTTACTTTGGGTTGGTTAAATAAAAAGATCCTAACTTACCTTCTAGGTCGCGGTGAGGTACAAGGGCTTTCTTAAGTATCGAAACAATGACCACTTCTTTAAACAAAGCTAAAATGAGAACTTTAAACTTGACTAGCTGTAATACAACCCTTTGGTTTAATTGGTTTGGAATGAGGTGAGTTAACTTTAGCTAGTTCCATCCAATCTAGGTTTTCTAGTGTTTTATTTATTCAACCCACTTTGATACCAATTTGTATAATCGAGCTCGACGCTAGAAGTGGGAGTGAATATTATTACAAATTTTAAGAGCTTTAAAGGATGAAAAATAACTCTAAACAATATAAATAGAGTAATGCAGCGGAAAAAGATAAGCAATTAAAGTAGGTATATAACTAACTTGATAATAATATTTTCTAAGTTAAGCACGTAAGATTTCTATAGGATAAATTGTAAAGGTGCGCGACATAAACAAATTGATTCTTATTACGATTAACTCCTTTCTAAAAAGATTCTAAAGGTGGAGAAACTTTAAAAAGAATCTAAAAATAAATCACACAAGAATACAATAATGTATGACTACAATGTAATGATAGTGTTACACTTGAGTTATTGTATTCAGGAAGTGAAACACAATGTTGCAGCACGTGGCTGAAGTAGCATCCAAAGAGCACTAAATGTGAGCACGAGCACGTTGAGAATGATTAAGAATGAGATACTTGAAAACTCTTCCTCGTAGCTCCTTTTATAGGCTTTCTTCAGATGCTACCGTGACACCTCTCAATCGATTGGACCATCCCTGATTGCTTGAAAGTTTGCTGATATAGCTGCAATGTTTATTTCAATAATAAATATTATCCGTGATCCTGATCGACTATGTAGGATCATGGTGAGCATTAGAGGGGGGAGGGGGGTGAATAGCACATTTGTCACTTCTTCACAAGTTCAAAATTTTTTTATAAAATCAGAGTAAAGTAATTACAATGGAAAATAAAAGGTGACAAGTTTGTTCTACTTGGTTTGCAACCATTGGCTGCTACTACAAGACCCATGGTTCTTGACCGTTTTCGATGAGCAATCTACTAATAAACTCTCCTCTTCCGAGAGAGAGTTTTCGGTTTTACAAAATTTTAGGGCTGATAAACTTTTACCATCCTAAAGAGTTGAGTACAAAATAAGCGAAATTAATTACCGACAATAGAATAGAATATGAGTGTAGGTGTTGATGTAGCTTTTCGACATGACGACAACATCTCAAGACCTTCAGCCGCGCACAGAACGATTGTCGTTGTAGCGTTAATGTGTATTTTAGGGTTTCCCTTCACAATTGCATATATAAGCTGATTTGGGCACTTGGAACTCCTTCCGAACACCTCCATATATATCATTCTGTCGATCCGCTTCCGATACTGACTCGGCATCTTTGAAGCGCCTGTATCCCTTTCGGGCTCCCTCCTGGATGCTAACACAGAGGTTGTCGGATCAACTTTGATTCCGTCGCGCCTTATCCATCTCCGAGCGCCTGAAGCCTTTTCGGGCCTCTAGAAGCTGAGGTGTTCCGACCACTAGAAGTTTGCCACCTTATCTGCCTCGTTGGCTCGATCGGTTGACATCCAAGTGTCTGAATCCCTTCAGGATGTCTAGACCGTCCGATCGCCCGAAACCCAAAGTTTTGGTTCCTCATTTTCTGCATCACAGAGTTAGTCCAATACATATAAAATAGGAAATTGATAGTTTATCAACTGTCCAATCCTGACTTTTAGATTTTTAGTGAAATCCTAGGTCAGACCGACATCTACTGTTCCCTTCCAGGGAAACACATCCTCATCCACTCCTCTTAGAAAAATTTACCTTTGCCAACCTGGTCCTCCAGACCTGGTTGGACTTTTGCTTAACATCTGACCCTCAGCCCTCAGGCACTCGACCGCTAGATCTGCCAAGTCTTCCTGTCCAGTCTTTCTGATTAAGACTTCCTTGCTCAGTCCTCCAGACTAGGACTTCCTTAGCCTAGCCGCAACTAAGACTTCCCTATGCTACCTGCACACTCACTTCAACTCATTAGTAAACTCCACAAGTTTAACTTGAATCCTTTGTCATTATCAAAATTATGATTCGTTTATTGGTATTCCCCTGCACCAACAGACTGGTATTCCCCTGGTCACCTGGAGTTAGGTCAACTTCCTTCTTTGATTCAACTTTCTCGTATCACAAGATTCCATTTATATCGGTCGCTTGGAAGCATCTATGGTCGCTTGGACGCTGCGGTTGCCTGGCCCTCGCTCTAGTTGCTTGTGAGACCTCAACTCCAATAGTTAAAAGTTATCTCCAATCAATCGCCCAAGCTCCCTCTTGGTAGCATGGAATCGTCGAACTTTGCTTCCCTGCACTTGATACACGTAATCAATATGATATTAATTTTGCTTTACTCGCATTTACCTTGGCTAGATGTTCAACTACTAGCTCATCCATCTAGTGTGATTTGCTAAGATACTGCTCCTAACTGTCTCCACTTGGACTTGTCTACCAAGTCACAACTTCCAACAACCTCTACTTGAACTTATTTTGTTAAGCTACAACTCTTAGCTACCTCTATTTGAACTTGTTCTGCCTATAGTTCTCAATTAGGACTTTTTTGCTTGATTTCTAACCAAGATTTCTAACTATTTGATTCCTAACAAAGACTTTGCACTTACGTAGTTTCACTAGGACTTAGTCAATTGTCTAGTTTTCAATCATGACTTCATACTTTTCTAGCTTCACTATGACTTCCACTACCTGATTTTCAATCAGGACTTGCACCGTCTAATTTCCAATCAGTATTTGTCCTCTTGTCAAGTTTCCTGCACATTTAACAACATCTATCAGTATACACATATGAATTTTAAATTTAACCATACATTAAATATAGATTCGATGGTGTGCTTCCCGTGCTAACAATTCTTAACAAAGAAATATAATAATGTTATTTTCACATTAGATTTTAAAGGCCAAGCTCTAGAGTTAACCATACCCAGAGTTGTGATATAAATTTTTTAATCACTTGGCTTAAATGGATGCTTCATGCATTGGCATTTGTTTCACACTTTTCCGTGAAATGGCACCTCCAACTAAGAGAGAAATATATACGATGGGGCGGGGAAAGACAGCTGACGTATGACGTCATCGGATCAGTCAAAAGTCAAACTAAGTTATAATCGAAAGGAGACCAACTTCGGACAAAGTGGACCTGAAGTAGATCAATCCAAGCATTGAGGTATAGATGTGCTAAGTCAAGACACGTCTCAGTTCGGTCACGCCCGATTCCCTTTGCTTAGTGGCATTTGATTTTCTCAGCTCGACTGCGTCCGACTCCCCTAGCTAGGCCACGCCCGACTCCCTCAGCTCGATTCATGCCAAATGCCTTTGGATACAATCATTAATCTTCACAATAATGAGGAAGGATGTGGAGTGATGTGAGATTCGAAGAAGGGCGTGTGGGTCTACATGGCAGCTCCACGACCTGAACATAGGGGTCAAGTTTTCTTCCCAACGGTAATATAAAAAGGAGTCTGCTTCCGCAGACACAGGTATGTGCACAAGCACAACTACTAATTCTCCTTCTACTTTCCTCTCTTTGAGGATCTCTTACTAATTTAGACGTCGGAGTGTCTCCGTCAAAGTCCGCCTTGATCTTATTCTAATCCTTATTTTGAGTTCTTCGTGTTCTTGGATCCTTTTCTTAATTAGAGTCTTCGGAGTCGTGCACCAATTCTTACCCAATCACCCCTTTGACTGGGACAATATCCAAAAGTTAATTTTATATCATCAATGCATTCACTAACTCATAGTTTTCTACTTTTCTTCAAGTATCTCAAAACCTTTTAGCAACATTTCAACAGTCGTGACAAGGATTTGATTGATAATGTCCTAGCACAATTACAAGATAGCAATATAAGATCTTGTACCAACTACCAACTTAGATGTGCCAACAACACTAGAATTGATGCATTCTTCATGAATTTGCTTTTTTCAATATCATTCTTAAGACATGACTTAGAATGAAAGTCTTGCAATATTGGATATGAAATCTTTGAACAACACCATCAATATGATCATGTTGTGATAACCCCTACTGCAGCAAAAGATGAAATCGGCCACTTCAACGATCCCACACGGTCGATTTCATGATTACTTATGAAAAAGTAAATCGGAAAGTTACAGTTGACCATTACGACGAGGGTATTATCTCGACTTTGTCGAGATTCAACCTTTGTCCACTGAACAAGTCTGTCCCATAGTAATCAACTCAATCATGCCTGAGTGATGATCCCAACATACAAAGATGATTATCTATCTCTATGAAATAAATGACTATTTTGATCTACATAATATATATTTCTCTTAAAAACTTTTGATTATTTCATATTAGATATGTAGTTCAAAGTAAAAATGAGCTATTATGGTCCTTGAAAAGAGATGGAGAAATTTTACCATAATAATTGTCTTCCTCTCTCTGATTAAGATTTTTGACTACTAATTTACCGTTAAACCTTACAATTCTACTTTTGAAATTCCTTTTGATCTTATAAACTCATTTGTTGTCATGAGTTTATAAGATTCTAGCGATTCCATCAATCCTCCACGCTCAATTTTTATTTTTTATTTATTTTTAAATATTTATTAACTTCGCTCGCCAAACGAGTTGTAGGTCAAACCAAACTTGATACAACATAACTTTTGTTGTGCCATGCATTTTAAACATTGAGTTGGGTCCATTGGATGGGTGAGTCCATCAAATAATTTAAATGAACTAAATTAAAATTTTATTAATTCATTTTAAGACAAATCTATACGCCTGCTACCTCGCGATTTAAATAGGTGGGCTCAAGTTAGCCCGCAAATTGAGATTTTTTTTCTCTTTTTTTTTCATAATTTAAAATTAAAAATGAAAAACTTGACTAGCAGGCTTGATCTGTCTAACCAAAATTCAACCTATATATATATAAAGTCATCTTGCTGCGCCATATGATAGATTTCATTCGGGTCGATTCACTCTTTCACAAGTTGATCCACTAGTTAAATATAACTTAAATCGTGTCGGCCAGAGCTAGATTAGTCTTTTTTTTTGTAACTTAGGTATTCAGTTCTTCGAATCAATTTATTTTAAAGACGATCATCTTTGTCTCATAGAAGTTTTTTTTATCAACTATCAAAATAAATTCAAAAATACTGTAGTACTGCACTACAAGCCAACCTCTATAGTTCTTTCCACTATCGTAAAATCTACGATAAAATCATCTAGATTTCGAACCAGATATTTCAGTCGTTGATCCTTCTAAAGATTTACTCTTCCAAATTAAGTACTCTTTCTTCAATAAAAAGTAGAATTTGTCATCCTAACGATCTTATACAGTCGGTCTTATGAAGTAAATGAGGAAATAAAAAAAAATTATAATTAATTATGATAGAAAAAAATATTATTTCTGCTTCGTCGAGATTCCACAAGTAACCAAAGTATGTTCTAATTGGGGATTGAACCATGTACTAAGTTCCACAGGAAGGCAAATATTTATTATTTAATGAGACATGAAAAAGAAATTCAAAGAAGGAAAATGAGATGTCACATTCTATTTGGTGCTGTGAGGCACAAATTCGAACAATCACATGAAGGCCCACAATTCGCCACGCCTATAAATACTGTTCATTAACACCGGCCAGAGAAATCACATGCGAGGGAGGGAGGAAAAGGGTAAAGAGAAACAGCTAGCCAGATGCCGGAGAAGTCGATCGAAGAGGCCATCGAGGCGGCCTCCGGGACTCACTTCAGCAGCCTCCGCCTGGACTCCCTCTGCCTGTCTTCCTCCGCCCCGTCATCGCCTTCTTCCGCCGAGGCATCGCTCCTCCGATCTCCCGAATGCCCCTCTTCCATCGCCGCCGACGCGGTTTCCCTGAAGCAGCCATTTTTCATCGGTGACCTTTTGAAATGATAACCCAAGACGCCTCTTATCTGGATCGGTTAAATAGTTCCTCTATGATTGGCTTTAACTTTGCTTCTTCGTTTAGGGGTCTGCGGGGGTACGGCTTCGGGGAAGACCACGGTCTGCGACAGGATCATACAGCAGCTACACGATCACCGCGTCGTTCTAGTGAATCAGGTAAAACAATGTTTTTTTTTTCCCCATCACAATCACTTTGTTCTTTCGGTGAAATCCAAATATTGCTCTTTATTTTGTGTGCGTGTGGAGAGAGAGAGAGTCTTCTGAACGTGCATTATATGAAACACGTGGGCACAGATAGTTGCCGAAGCAGCGTTTGGGGAACCGCAACGGCGACGTGATTGGACTCTAAATTAGGGCTTGCATTATTTGAGACGTTAATGTATTCGCGTCAGTCTTGTATTTGATTTCATCTGCGAGGGTGACAGTATACATTATACATTATACATTCTGGAGCATTTATTCTTGCTTTAGTGTTCATAAGTTTTAGTTCCCTTGACTGTATATTCTTCCTACTTACTGCAAACTTGAGGCATGATGAAGTTATCCTATCCTAATTGCGATGTGTTCAAGCTTTGCCATCTTCTGTGGTGAGAAATAGTTAATAATTTTAAGAATTATCACATTGTCTGATTGGTTGAGATTACAATAAGTGCCTTCTTGTTCTCTTGATTTAGGTGGATATTTTATTTTGTCTCAGTCTGTATCAGTAGGCAAGATGGATATATTCATGTTTACCATCAGACTTTATATATATATATATATATATATAGTTGCAGGGCTGGAATTTATAGTTAGTATAGAATTGACTTTTGACTGCATAAAGATTAATAGCCTCCTAGAGATGGTACAGAATTGGCATACAAAGATTGAACGTTAACTTACAGTGTTGCTAGAACTTGCTCTATCCATTTCCTGAAAAGTTTTACTCCAGAAAGAACAAAATTTTGCATCCCCATGTGAATTTCCATGCTTCACCATCCTCCTAGAGATGGTTTCCCACAATCAAATTGTAAAGAGATTCCTATAGGCATCACGATGCTAATAAAGCTGAACCAGCCTTCATGGCCTACACATTTTCTTTTTTAATAGAGGGAATTAAGTATAAAAAATGTGAAGGGGAGGCTTGGCGCAACTGTAAAGTTGCTGACTATGTGACCTTGTGGTCACGGGTTAAAGTCGCAGAAACAACCTCTTGTGACCTTGTCGTCATAGGTTCAAGTCGCGGAAACAATTTCTTGCAATGCAGGATAAGGCTGCATATAATAGACCCAATGTGGTCCGACTCTTCCCCGGGACCCCACATTGGTGGGAACTTCATGCACCGGACTGCCCTCTAATTAACTATCGATAATGTTCAAGGTTGTATTGCAGTTGAATATGAACACATCTTTCCCACTTTCTTCTTTGAGTTTGTATGAACTTTGTTATGTTGAAAGTCAAATTTGCTTCTTGTGCATGATGGATCCTCATTGTCTATTATAAGATACATGTTCTAGCAAGGACCATCTGAACTTGGTCATTTTAATCATTGCTTTCCTTGTTATCTAAATCTATGATTCTTATGACTTAGGATTCATTTTATTGTGGGCTAACTGCTGAAGAATCTAAGCATGCCCAGGACTACAATTTTGATCATCCTGGTAATTATTCTATTATCTTGTGTTACTCATCACATACTAATTGTATCAAACTTTATAGATAGCACTAAGCATAGGTAATGTTTCTACCTATAGGAATTTATGATCTCTTCATAGTAGCTTCTAATACCTTCTCATTTATTTTTGGTAGATGCCTTTGATACCGAACAACTTTTAGAGTGCATGAAAAAGCTAAAAAGTGGCTATTCTGTCAATGTTCCCATTTATGATTTTAAGAAGCACCAGCGTTGCCCTGAAAACTTCAGGAAGGTATCTACAGATTACACTAGAATGCTAGTTATTGCTATTCAAGTATTATGCTTGTTCCGAAATAAAGTATTTTGAAGTTTGATGTTGCTTTACCATCATTACAATTTTAATGATCTTAATATTTATAATGGAAATCTTTAATGCAGCCTCATACTAGATATGTGTTATATAGTAGTCGACTCCGACCACTGCCACACACTTTGTACAAACCTTTTCAAGCCCCAAATCCATATATCTTGTGTTCTTGAACCCCTGATCTGTTATTTGGTTTAATTTGATTTGAAGCTTTGGCTTTAATCTGACTCCTTTTGCCTTCTTATTCTGTAAATATGTATAAGATTATGCATAAATTCCAACTTAAATTTTTAGGATATTATCATTTAAATGATTGTGTAATTATTGAATAGCTATTTGTCAGTTTAAGAATCCATTGTTCTTTAATATCCATTGGCTTGGAATATCTAGATATTCAGACTCAATCATTGTTTCCCAGGTAAATGCATCAGATGTCATTATTTTGGAGGGTATCCTTGTTTTTCATGATTCTCGAGTTCGTGACTTGATGAACATGAAGATATTTGTTGACACAGGTAGATAATTTGTTTTCTTCATTTCATATGCGCTTGAAACTGCTTCTAAACAGAAGAACCCGATCCAAAGATCTGATTTTCAGCTATTTATTATATGTTTATTTTCTTGTATCATGGAGCCACAATTCATGTGGCACGACCAACGGCCTTAATCAATTTAGATTTATTGAACACAGTTCTATTTGAAGTTCTTTAAATGTTTTTTCTTCACAATTAACATATTTTAGAGGAATTAGAACTCTCAGAGTTCATTGTGTTTATACAATGATTAAAAGGTTTATGGATTCTTTAGAGGTCCAGATCCTTCTAGTAAAATTTACCCATTTTTTGTTATGATTGAAGATATTATTATGTCATTTTCTTTTTGCTGCATTTAGTAGAATATCACTGCTTATTCAATGAATATGCTTTCCTATTGGAAATATGTTTATTAAAAGTCGAGGTGTCTCAATCAAGTAACTTGTTCATCATGGATAAGTGTATTGTTTATTCAGTATGAGAGACTTGCAGGGTAGAGAAGCAATAAGGAAAAAGAGTAGAGGCAAGCAGAAATATAAGGAGAGCAAAAATAATTCCTAGACATTTTAATACAACAGCCTTTTCAGTTATGGCATTATGTTAGCCTTTTTCACTTATGACATTATGTTACTAGTCCTAGAGTTTTTAAATAACCAGACATCATTAGTTTGACTTTGGACTTTCAATTTTTTTAATACTAAGCAGCTACTGAAGGAATTTAAATACTGTTGGTAGCCTATGGACCAGAATCTCGAGCTTCTTGTATCAATGACTTCAGTATCTTCTCGTTTAGGAATGGTATACTGCAATATCCAAGCATATGAACTCCCTTTTGTTGTACAGAATTCTTTATGAGAGTCCTAGAAACTTTGAAAGAACATCGAGACAAGTCCACACTTAATTCCTATTGGCTAGCCTAACTAGTCAGTAGACAGTAATGGGCTATGCAGTCTTAATCCACAGGTGCAAGGATCTATTCCTTTCCAGTTGTCTAGAAGAAATCTTTGGAAGTCTTTGTATACCTTGAACTAAGGTCAGCTTCAATTTAAGGATTGGAGATCCCTTATTAGTTATATCTGGAATATTGAAAGACACCAAGAAGTTATATTGAAAATGGCCCTCAGTTGTCTATAGTTTAGCATTACTTTAATATCTCCTACTTGTAGTTCGATGAATATCAATGTCCAACAAACTAGGAAAATTTTGACGTGGATCTGTAAACTTACCTGCATTATTTTATTTTGATACCTAAGTTTTCCTTCTCTTATCTTCGATGCATTGTTTAGATCCTGATATAAGGCTTGCTAGAAGAATAAAGCGTGATACTATTGAGAGAGGCAGAGATGTTAACTCAGTTCTTGAGCAGGTACTTCCTTTTATTTGGGATTTAACTTTTTACTTGGAAATTTACATTTTATCTTCTTTACTTCTTCTCATGACACCCATAGTTTGCTTCTTTGCTTTCTACATGCATTCTGGCCTATTTCCTGTAGCATCATTTATTTAATGGTACAGTATAAATTATTCGAAACATTGCAATGCACTGAAATATTTATGTTGATTTTTTACTAGTATATGATTATCAAACACAATGATGCAGGTGGATGCAGGGGTTGCCTATCCTTTTTGAAAATCAGATATTCAAATTATTATTTGCTAGATATTCTCTTTTGTTTTAGCTAAATAGAATGATTCCGTTGACATCTTTCTCATTGTTTTAAAAGGCCGTGGCCTAGAGGTTTCGGCAAGGCACCACTTCACCTAACTCTAGGTGGTCCCTCTGTGGCGATCCTTTTAAGTGGCCCAAGCGGACCACCTAGGAAGTCCAGGTGGGTCTAAAGAAAAAAAACCGCCTAAAAAAAGTTTTTTTTTTTTTTTTTTATAAATTGCTAACTCCTTTGATATTAGAAAGTAATTTTAATTCTTCTTATTAGCCCATTTGGCACCCCTTTGTTTGTGTGGGCCTCCCACTTTGTACTTTCACCTTTCCTTTTTCACCCGTTGTTGGTGACTTGTATTGAATTTTGATCATTTTTTCTTTTATCTCTCCTTAGGTATGTTCTTCCTCTTCTCTTATCTTATTTTCTCATGTATTATTGATTTTTTATCATTTAATCTTAGCATGTGTCAAATATTTTTAGATTTGTGATTGAATTTTTTTAGTTGCAATGTGAAATATGAAATAGTTTATTGTTTTTATGAGATTACTGATTATTTATCAATTACGACTTGATTATTTGTAATTGTAAATTTATTTTTATTGATACAATTATTATATACATATTAATGTTAATAATTAAATTATTTCTTTTTTAATATTATTTTAAGGTCAACCTCTTAGGTGCTCACCTACCACCTAGGCACTAGGGAGTCGGTAAACTACCTATTACTCGAAAATTGTCTTTTAATACTTTTCACCTATGCCTTTTGACGGGGAGCCTTGGCGCAATGGTAAAGTTGCCGCTGTGTGATCTTGAAGTCACGGGTTTGAGTCACGGAAATAGTCTCTTGCAATGCAAGGTAAGACTGTGTATAATAGACCCTTTCTCAAGACCCCTTATTGATGAGAGCTTGATGCACCGGACTGCCCTTTTATTATTTCATTTCATGCATGTTGAGATTAGAGCATCCTACTAAGTAGTTAAATTTTGACAATAGTTCCTGTTAATTACACATGGAATTCAAAATATCACTTTAGACAATATGGGGTATATATAGTGGAAAATAAGTTTCTATGCTTATCTCACCCTTGTGTGAGGTCTTCCCTTTCCAACTAATAATTTTGTTCAGAAGAACTTCTCCAGATGTTTACATGCATGAGCTTAGTTTAGTATAGTTTTGATTATTGGAAAATATTTTGAAGAGATTTATCTTTCTTGACTTTCCTATATCAAGGGTTAAATTAAAGTTATTATCTGCATTATTTCATGGCTTCTAGTTAAAAATTTGATACATTTTCATATGAATAGATATGATCATTTTCTTGATTGGGTCATTCTATTAAACTTGTTTTGTTATTTAAAATATTTGCAACACCACTGTTTAAAAAAAAAAGAAGTTATACCGTTAGTGAAAATTCATAAACGTATGAAATTAACTTAAATGTATGTGCAAAGATGCTAAAAATCAATCATATACAACTGAAATTAACATATATTAAATTCTATCTTTGAATTAATTCAAAATTTTATATTAGATCTTTGTTTATGCGCTCCTCTCTCTCTCTCTCTATATATATATATATATACTGGAATTGCTTGAGCCCAAAATATTCCTTCAAGCACTATTAGTTGGTTAAAAAAATATATTTTTTACTATTGCTAAAGATATAATCTAATAATTTATCTTTTAATAAGTAGGAATATTTTTTCTCATAAAAGATTTATATTCTGAAATATTCTAGAAAATCATTTTTATAAATATTTATATCAAAACTTTTATTTTAAAATGGTGATAATTTTGTTATTTAGTACTATAATGTAGTTCTTGACCACTAAATTAACTCATTCATTGTTAAATTAATAATTACGTGGATGAGTGGCATTGAAATGTTTGCCACTTTCATATACTTATTTAGCAACCTAAGCTTAAAATACAAACTATGGTAATTGGAGTATCTTTTTTAAGTCTATCAAATATATGTGATTATTCCATTATCATGTTTCAGAGGCTTTATTACTAGAATTAGAACCTGAAAATTAAAGAATTAAATTTATTTATGACTATTTGTTCATGGTTTTAACACTACTCGAGCCTTTTCTACTCTGGTAAAATGATGCAAACTTTGCTTTAATAATCAATTTATGATCTAAATAATACATTGGCAAATGTTCATTGATTTGCAGTACGGGAAGTTTGTCAAGCCTTCTTTTGATGATTTTATTCTTCCATCAAAGAAGTATGCTGATGTAATCATACCACGTGGAGGTGATAACATTGTTGCAATAGATCTCATTGTACAGCATATCCGAACTAAGCTTGGTCAACATGACTTGTGCAAAATCTATTCTAATGTATTTGTTATTCAGTCAACATTCCAGGTAACACTTCTAAAGATCGCATAAATGTTATATTCAGCTAGATGCACGTATAAGAAAATGAGCTCCTAGGGTTTCTAATACTAATCTTAACAGATACGAGGAATGCATACACTTATTCGTGATAGGGACATAGCAACACCTGATTTTGTCTTCTATTCAGATCGGCTCATAAGACTGGTATTCTGAACTTGTTTTCTATTTTTCTTAAAGCTATGGATTGTCACAGTTGTGATGCAATTTTTCCTATCATAGAAGTATCTTCTCTTTGTTGTAACACAAAGTAGTATTCCAGGTTGTGGAGCATGGCCTCGGTCATTTACCATTTACCGAGAAGCAGGTGCTCACACCAACAGGTGCCTTTTTGTGCTTTACAAGTTCTGTGTTGAAAATTATAGTATGTTATTTGCCACTGACAATTTAGTTCATTCCTAATGGGATAAAATCATTAAATTAAATCAACCCTACAAGATATGCAATACATAAGAAGTTTTAAAAAGAGGATTTATAGAATTAGGGATACCATTTCTATAAGCATAATGGCGTGCAGGAACTTATAAGATTTTATGTAAGGCAAGAGAGGTGTACGCCTATTTTAAGCTTAGAAGGCTTGCATTTTATCCACTTTCCTACTATTCTTCCATATATTGTTCATGTTTGTTTCCATGTTGCGACTGTGCACTTCATGTCATGTTTCCATATTGTCAATGATCCTAATCCTATTTGACTATTTTGGATTGGATACTGATGATTGCTACTTGAAAGTTTTGGATTAAAAGATTTAGCTGGACATCTTATTCCATGCTTGATTTATAGCACTGTTAAAGAGCCTTATTTTCATAGGTCCATAGCGCATCCTTAGCCAGAGAGGATTCTTTGCCTTGGTTTGCAGCTGCAAGTTGTTTTCGGTCAGATAAATAGAGAATGTTCAGATGCCAAACAGGGTACTTGCAAAAGAATTATAGTTTCATGATTTTGGTCAGTACATGTACAGTAGTAATGTTGTCTGGGAGATCAACATCTTGATTGGATGAGTAAGCTAAATGCATTGTGATGATAATGCAATACCCAGTTGGAACGATTCACTCTGTGTGGAGATTAAGATAAAAAAAATTCACACGGTATGCTTTTTTGGGTTGGAGAATAAGACAAAAAAAATCAAGTTGTGTTGAGATACGCAAATCACTATATGCATTATGATGATAATGCAATACCCAGTTGAGATGCTTTACTCCGGGTGGAGATTAAGATAAAATATGACACTGAAACCAGGAGTTAATTGAAGATACACAAGCTGACCTACTTTTAAATGGCTATTTTGTTATTGATTATAAGTTTGTGTGAACTCATGATTTTGGGCCTTTTTTGGTATAGGATCTACATACACAGGTGTCAACTTCTGCAAGAAACTTTGTGGGGTGTCTATTGTTCGAAGGTGAGATTTGATTCAGGTATTGCTTATGTTTTAAGAATGCAGATTCTTAAATCTATGCAAAATAAATGGACTGTTTATATGTTACTTCAGCAAAGATTTCATTTCTTAATTTAATTATCAGAAGGCCAATCTGATAACCCATACTTTCTACACTTTTTGAGTTTCCGTGTTCCCTTGTCATTTTCCATCCATTTTCATTGTTTTGGTTCAGTTTATAATCACACTTTTATAGAGGGCTAAAATTTAAGAAAAGTGCAGGGTATATTTTCGACAAAAATGATATCCAGAATGAATACCTTCTGTTTATTGAGCTTCAACTTTCCTGGTTGGTTGCAGTGGTGAAAGCATGGAGAACGCACTGCGGGCATGCTGTAAAGGAATAAAGATTGGTAAAATTCTCATCCATCGTGATGGAGACAACGGAAAGCAGGTAGGAATTCAAATATTTGATCCTTAGTCAGGGTTGGTCACCAATAACTTGATATATATTTCTGTTAATGATGCATGATATATTGAGATATTTTTCTTCCTTCAGCTCATATATGAGAAACTTCCAAAGGACATTCATGAACGTCATGTGCTACTTTTAGATCCTGTTCTTGCTACAGGTCGGTATAATGTGTTCATGTGCACTTCACCTTCTCTCTAGAAAAAATTTCAGAATATCTAGTTGACTTTTCCAAGGAAAGATCAATAGTTTATATTTCTCCTCTTAATTTTTCATATACAGTGAAACCAAAAATGACTAATTTTGAAGGATGTGTTGGTTTGAGGATGTAGCTTTCCATGAAAAAACCACATTAGTATGCATGCAATTGCCATTTACTAGAATGTAGGTGTAAAATAATATAGGAAATCTTATTTTATTACAAGAAACAAGATCCTATTTATACACCAATTTAGGGATCTATTTTAAGAGAACTATTCTATACAAAAAAAATGATAATCCCAGTTAGTCTCATTGACTATCCCTGGAGTGACCGGCCCGGCCGCACGGAAGTTTTCCACCGACCACCAGGGTAAATCGGGAAACGCACGCAGCAGCCAACCCAGACGTCCAGCATCCTTTGATTACGCTCTCCATTTGAAGGAAAATTCTTGCAAATACGCCATAGCTGGGGATCGAACCGCGGGTGCCTGGGTGACGACCTGGATGTCCTACCGCGGCACCATTGCCCCGGGGACAACTATTCTATACAAAATATATATATATATATTTTATAGGCTAATATCCTTAAATATTCTAACACTCCCCCTCAAGTTAGAGAATATAAACTATATGTACTCAGCTTGTTACATATATAGTTAATTCAAGGATCTCTCAGTGACTTAGTGAATATATCTGCTAGTTGATCATATGAATTAACAAAACTAATAGATATTTCACCAGATATGATTTTCTTTCTGACAAAGTGACAGTCGACTTCAATATACTTTGTACTCTCATGAAAAACTAAATTCGAGACGATATGCATGGCGGCTTGATTGTCACATATAAGTGACATTTGTGTAACTTCTTCAAATCTTAGCTCTTGAAGCAACTATTTGAGTCATATAAGCTCTTGACTGGCTATGACCATAACTCGATAGTAGGAAATATAAGAAGACACATTTGCCGTTCTACATCTAGAGTTTGTTCTGTTCCATCTTTCATTCTATTTACTTTTCCCTGATGCAAGTTAAATCCTCAGGTAATTCCGCAAACGAAGCCATAGAACTCCTTTTACAGAAAGGAGTTCCTGAGAAGCGAATAATTTTTCTTAACCTGATATCGGTGAGATCTTTCATTTTGTGTTCTTTTAGGCTTGGATTCTATCTTACTGGATTCTGTCCGCACAGGCACCTGAGGGAATACGCTGCGTCTGCAAACGATTTCCGTCGTTGAAGATCGTCACCTCCGAGATTGATGTTTCACTAAACGAAGACTATCGAGTTATCCCAGGGTTGGGCGAATTTGGCGATCGCTATTTTGGCACTGATAGATGAACACTTCAATTTTTGATCCAAGTGCATAAAATGTTTTTTTGATGAGCTATTCGTTATTCAAAGTAAAATAAAATAAAATAATATGACATGCCATGAATTCATACAGTATTTTTTTAATTCAATTGCATTTCTTTTGATTCTTATTTGAGTTGCTATATATCTATCGAGTCTCGAATGCGTAGTGTCTGCATGGTGTAGATCTTCTGTAGAACGAGATAATCACAGAGAAAGTTTGGTCTCCTTTTATTTATTTTGATTAAACTTACTCAAAATTAGTAAGTTGCTATTACTGGTTAAATATGGTTTAACTTAACTCTTTTGATCAGTTAACTTTGTAATGTTATGACATGTTTGATTCATAGGAATAATCATGTTTTTATTCTAATGGAATACTTATTTCATTCAACTTTTTCAATGTGTGTGTATAGATTTGATATACTGCGCGACGGATTTGTGTGTGTCTGTGAGCGACATTGCTGATCCACCGCCATTGTCGTTGGTTTTGTCGTGTCGTCCAGCTACCGCCGGCCATCGGATCAGGCGTGATCGACGCGTCGCTCGTCGGATCTTCGTCCGGCGTTGGATTTCAGCTAGATAGTGGTCGAAATTTGACGTAATTTGGTCAGAAACAGCTAAATCACGTGACCGGCAATGGTGTGACCACTGTTGACCGTGATCAGGTCGGATTCTGGCCAAATCGTGATCGGAGATCGATCGAGGAAGCATGTCGGTCCTTCCTCGATCGGTCTTCGATCGTGATTTGGTTTCCAGCCCGATCGCGGTTGGCAGTGCGCGCGTGCCCGATTGCGGGCTTGATTTTGATCAAAATTCGATCGAAGTCCAGGTCCTGATCGGTCGGAAGGTGGCTCCTGCCAGTCGGTCGTCGGACCGAGGTCGGCGGGCGGTTGCTGGCGGCATGCGGGATGGTGGGTCGGGCAGAACACTATGTATTCTCACATTTGAATGGTCTAAATTTGGCGCACGATCGCGTGATGGACGGTGGATCGCGTGTCACTTACGGGCATGCACGAACTCATATATATATATCCATGCTCTTTCAGTTGAAGTGAGTGAACTAGTTAAGCATACAAATAAGTTCGATAAGTTAGTATACTAGATGGGTCGAGTAGGATGAGTGACTTGAGTCGGGTAGGTTGTCAAGTTGGATAGGTCGAGCAGGTTATGGATAACATTGATTTGCTAGACGAATGCATCGAATAGGCTAAGCGAGACGACTAAGCCAAAAGGAGCTAGACAAAACCAAGTAGGATAGAAAAGCTGAGCAGGATAAGACGAGTGAGGTGGGCGAGTTAAGTGAGCCAAGTGAAACAAAGTAAGTCGATTAATTAATAGCAACTAATGGGTTGAGTGAACTAGACAAGTCAGATAAACCGCGTAAACTAGAAAATCTAATAGGACTGTGCAAGATGGGCTTGGTAAAACGGATAGGATGAGCAAACTAGATAATGAACTAAGAGGATCTAACGAACTAACCGAACCAATTACGATGAGTAAGATAAACCAAGTGATTGCAATGCATAAATTGAACAAGGATGGTTAAATAGGTGCTAGACGTTCTTCATTGTAACTTTAAATTTCGTATTTGCAATCTTTTATTACATATTAATTATCCAAGTGTTTAGCAATTAGGCTATTTAGCAAATGACAAAAAAAAAATCAAGTTGATAATTCAAACTAGTGATCTAACTAGTCGAGTCGATCCACTTCAAAACTAATTCCATAAACATTACCTACAAGTTTATATGTATAAAAGAATTCACATTCTTAAATGAATTAAAAATACTATTTTATTATTATTTTTTAATATATAGATTTTTTTTACATATCATTGAATCTATTCCAAATCATCTAATACATTTATACACTAAAATATAAATAATATATACAATTTAATACACTGTCTTAATAATATTTAATTGAAAAAGAAAACAAAATAAACTCTTAATTTTTCTTTTGCATTTCTTTTTGCAAGATATTTATTTATTTTTTATTCATAGTTTTTCGAAGCTACATAAAATTTGATGCTAGAAAAAAAAACACACTTATAAAATAAATGTGTTCTGAGTTCTATTGAGCCATTGGAGTGGGTTAATTATTAAATTTTTCTAAGGATAAATAGAAAATTATATTGAAGTTAAGAAATTAAGTTGAAACTAAATATTCATATTCTCTTGATTGTATTTCAAACCCAAGATTATTATTATGTTTTTTCTTTATTTTTTTGATAATATTTTTTAATTTAGTGACTAATTTTGAAGTGAGAAACTCGACCTCATAACAAAATTTTTATCAATCATCATCAGGATAAATCCAGAAAGTAATCATGTTGAGGCCATCAATTTTTTTATTATATATATTTTTTAGAAGAAATATAACTTATATCTTGTCTCATAATAATTGATGGTTTAGTCGGCTCAATAACGTCGACTTAATTCATCCTCCAATCAAATGGCACCAAAATAAAACCTTTCTATTACCGAACAAAACATCTATAGTAGACTCGATACTTCAATTGATTGAGAATGACCTTCAAATCCTTCAAAAGATTGGATCTGTTCGATGATCTTGACTTAATTCGAGATCAAGCTA
This sequence comes from Curcuma longa, assembly GCF_044706935.1. NCBI lineage: Eukaryota > Viridiplantae > Streptophyta > Magnoliopsida > Zingiberales > Zingiberaceae > Curcuma > Curcuma longa. The sequence goes on from NC_133875.1 coordinate 6,714,145, forward strand.
AAACGCTGACTATAATTGAGAACCCACGGTAGTGGTGCACTCTACTTAGAAAAGCAATCCAAGATTATAACTCCCATAATCTCTCACAGTTAGCATATCTTCAAATCTTCAATATTATCGATGCCAAGTCTCTGATTTCAATCGACTAATAATCCTATAGCAGTTGACTGACTGATATCTTTGCTTCACACTTACCAAGGTTGAATTCTCACCTTGGCTAGTATTCGATTGACTCTAATCTATCAGGACTTCTCCTTTATCTAGTATCTGATCAATCTTGACCTGCCAAGACTTCTCCATTACCAAACATCCGATCTTCCTTGATTTATTTAGACTTCTCGTCTCATGCCTAATATTTGATTGATTTTGACCTGCTAAGATTTCACAATTGCAAAACATTCAGTCTTCCTTGACTTGTTTAAACTTCCATTCTCACACCTAATATTCGATTCTCCATGACTTGTCAGGACTTCGACCATTATTAAATGTCCCCACTTAAGCTTTATCCTTGTCAACTCCTTATTGGACTTTCCATTGCTAAGTGTCCGATCAACCATGACTCACTTGGACTTCATCCTTACTAACTTTATGTTAAACTTCCAACTGTTAAGTATCTGATCAACCATGATCCACCAAGATTTCACCCTTGTCAACTCCCTATTGGACTTCTAATTATTAAGTGTTCGATCACCTTTGATTCACTTGAACTTCTCCACTTTGAAGTATCCAATTAACCTTGACCGACTTGATGTTTCACTTAACCATCAAACATATTGATCAAATATCAAAATCCAACTCAAGCTTGATCGACCTTGACTCAAAATCGATTGCACCAACACTTACTTAATCATGTGAGCACCACTCAATCTTATTGAGTTACAAACTTTCTTGCTCCACAAGCAACCTAAGAAGTTCCTAATCAAATTTAACCTCTTGGTCTTTCAACTCAACCTTGTCAAGTTATGAGCAACCTATCAAGTTCTTAATTGTCCTCGACCTTCTGAGCAACCTATTAAACTTTTTTGATCGACCATAACCTCTTGGATTTCTAATCTTCCAACATATCCTCATTTAGTCATGAGCTTTGCAACTTGCCAAGTCTTGATCTCACTTTTTTGAACTTTTTCATCTCCATGTTCAATCTCTCAAGCATTGCACACTCAACACACATCACAACACAAAATTAACCTAATTTAAACCTTTATCAACCATATGATCTACCATTTAAGGTATGATTATACTAATAATTATTCCATTATAATTCCTTCTCAATACCTCCCAAGTAAAAACTAAATTGAATTCAAATTGATGAGTTAGTTTGAGATTATCTATGCTATTATGCACTCTTCAAATAAGAATTCATTTTCTAAACATCCTGACTCTCATAATTTAGTGAACCATTCAAGAGCCTTTTGATTGCCTATTGTGTTAAGGAATATCCATATCATCAGAACAATTATATAAGACCAATGGTAACAATAAGCAGGGATTCGAATCTCGACGAAGCCGAGTAATACCCTCTTCCGTCGTGATCAACTGTAGTTTTTCAATTTACCTCCTTACAGATGGTCGTCGGACCGACCGTGTGAGACCGTTGGGATGACGAATTCCACCTTTTACAAAAAAGATGGTAACAATAAGCAGATAAAATAAGTCTAGTCTTTCTTCCACAAAGAACTAACAACTATTTGTACTAATCCTACATTTCATCTTTGTGAACAGAGAAGAAGAAAGGAGATTTACAGAGAAAAGGATTGTCCCATAAGCGAAACAACACTTCCATGGGTTTTGCTTAGACCAGACCACGATTTAGAATCGTCGATTCGACAGTTTTTAAAATGTCGATCCTTATCCTTCTTATCCTTAAGCGTTCTATCTGCATATACTTTTCATTTTCATACTTCTCTTACCCCACATCAAAGCAAAACCACACCCTACATGAAGACGACATCAAACTTCATAAACAGAAATGCAATTTAATCAGAAAATAAAATAGTTCAGGCTTAGTTTTCACAATGATGAAAGCAAATTAAGCTTACCATCACATCAACTGGATTGTGATCAGACTGCAATTTCTTTCTTGCATGCAGCAAACTTTTCGAATTTCAATTATTTTCCAAAGATCACAATGATTGAAAAATGGCTCTCCTTGAAGTAAAAGAGTGCATAAACTTGATAGGGCTATTCCATGTACTCGAGATTTGCCAACAACTACAGCTTCAGGGTGAAGCTTCCAAATGCAGCATTTCCAAAAGGTGGAATGTGGAAATCATCAGTGAGAAAACACCTTGTGTCACAGAGAATAAAGAGAGTGAATAACTTACACATACTGATTGAAAAATAGGATGGACCCTTGAGAAAGAGGAACTAGCTAGGGAGGTTGTCATCTTCTTCTTTAAGCTTCAAGCTTTCCCAAGCTCATCAAAGCAACTACCAGTTATGCTGCTTGTCTTCAAAGCAAAACCAATAAGCAAATCCAATTTCACCATCCATCCACATCCTTCCCACTGTTCTCTTTTTCTTCCATTCAGAGTTCTTATTTCTGCCTTGGATATTCATATCTCTGATACACTGAACATTTGCAAGATGGGATCTTTCGGAACGCTTCCTAGTTTTTCAAGCTCAGCAATTCCTGAATCATCTTGCGGATATTTACTCCAAGAGCTGAAGGTATGTGCTTTCTGTTAGATTCATCATTCTTGCAGCATGCATCTGATTCCTACTAAACTGTCTCTGGGATTCCCACAAAACTACAGCTCATTTGGGATGAAGTGGGACAAGATCAACTAGAAAGAGAGAGAATTCTACTAGAACTGGAACAGGAATGTATAGATATCTATAGGAGAAAAGTTGACAGTGCTAATATCTTGAGAGTTCGACTGCATCAGGCTTTGGCTGAATCAGAAGCTGAGTTTACTAATCTTCTACTTTCCTTGGGAGAGCGGTCATTCCCTGGAAGGGTGAGATTTAAATGAAATGAAATCTCATAATTGATCGTCAACTGAACTAAAATAGCTAGAATATATATCTTGGGGCAGCCCGAAAAATTGACAGGTACATTAAAGGAACAGCTCGATGCGATCACTCCAGCACTTCACGAAATGCAACTAAGGAGAGAAGAGAGGGTGAAGCAGTTTCAGGAGGTTCTAATGCAAATTCAAAGAATTTCTTCTGAAATAGCAGATAAACAAGAGGATAGCAATGTGGTGCTGAATGAAGGGGACCTCTCCATAAAGAAACTCGAGGAGTACCAAAATGAACTCCATAGGCTTCATAAGGAAAAGGTACAGTTTCTTTCTACCTTTGGGAGGTAGCTTAATTAGCTTCATCTATGAACCTATTGACTTCTCACCAATTTTACGCTATGAAAGAACGATAGACTCAGGAAGGTAGAAGAATACCTGGTGGTGGTGAAGAACCTTGCGGAAACAATGGGAATGGATTCGACAGAAATCATCGGTGACATTCACCCAAGCTTGCTTGGTGGCTCAACTGGAGGGCAATCAAAGACCATAAGTGACACTGTTTTAGAGAGATTGAACAGCAAAGTGGAACAACTCAAAGACGAAAAGCAAAAGAGGATGGCAAAGGTATATATATATGGTCTGAATTTCCAACATCCAGTTATTGCAGGCAATACATAACATGAAATCTACTGTACCTACTTTTTCTACAATTCACAACACTGAGCCTTGACAACAGGATAATGCAGTTGGTCATTTTGCTGTTCATAAAACTTTCCATTTTAACCTGTGTGACTTTCAAAACTTGAAGTTCCAATCCATTATAGTTTATAACCAACCAATCTTTATTTGATGACAAATATCCTCGTCGAGTTCTTGAGGTTAAATAATAGCTATCTAAATCTGTTAGCTGCAGTAAGTTTTTGTCCATCCACTTTAATTGTTCTTTTAACCTTTTTGCTTCATATATATGCTGTATTAGTTCTGACTGAGTTCGCAGCTTCACAAGCTTGGGAAAGCATTGACAAACTTGTGGAATCTCATGGACACATCAGTTGACCGACAGAAGTTCTCTTATATGGATATATTTACATCATCAGCCTCAGTAGATCATGAGTTAGGACCAGGAAGCCTTTCAGTTGACGTAATCCACCAGGTACAAACAAGCATCATTCCAGAAATTTAAGCTTAAAATAACACAATGAACTGCAAATGTAATCCAGATCGAGTCTGAAGTAGAGAGACTAGATCAGTTAAAGTCAACCAAAATGAAAGAACTCTTTCTCAAGAAGCAAAGTGAACTTCAAGAAATATGCAACAAATCACACTTGGAGGTACCTTCAGAAGCAGAGATGCACAAGATCATGAACCTTATCGTTTCTGGTATGTCTCTTGAGTTATATTCATCATTAAAAGTTCTTATGATATTTCCGGCAACTGATAAAGGTTAAACCTTGAATTAAAAGGAGAGATGGACCATGATGAACTCCTAGTGATAATGGAGGAGTATATATCCAAGGCAAAAGAAGAAGCATGCAGCCGGAAGGAAATAATGGAGAAAGTCGAAAAATGGATGGTTTCATGTGAAGAAGAACAGTGGTTGGAAGAATACAGCAGGGTCAGGGTCATCTAAAAATTCATCAACTCATATGCCTATAGCATCATATCTCACTAAATTATATAGACAAAAATTTTAGTTCTAACATGAGTCCTTACAGGATGAAAAACGTTATTCAGTTAGAAGAGGAGCTCACAAGAACTTGAAACGTGCAGAATGTGCTAGAGCAATTGTGAACAAAATTCCAGGTAAGAGTTGGCTATATGGCTAATGATTATAATGGAAACTAAACTACAAATACAAAAATACAGCTTTGGTGTACTTATTGATAGCAAAGACAAAGACATGGGAACAGGAGAGAAAGAAGACTTTCTTGTTTGATGAGGTTAGACAAGACAATTTACCTCTTTTCTTGTTTATCTTTATTCTACTAGGAAATCTACCAAGTCCATATAAGAAACCTCCCAGGTCATTTATCAAGAAGACACAAACAGATACTTACAAAAGTATCAAAAGAAATGCAATAAATTATCCTTTGCTTCATTTCTCACAAATGATTATGCTTGAGTACTTTTATTTTGATTAATGCACAAGAAAGATTAAGAAATTAACATGTCCACGCTTCAAATACATCAAACAGAGCAACCTAAAGAATGTACTATTTAAATCAGTGCTTTTCTTGATCAAAGATTAGTATCAATAGGTAATGGTGTTTAAGGATCAAGGTAAACATGCACAATCTCCTATTTGATATTCATATTATGTTAATTGAAGATGGTTCAGTCAAAACAAATTTGAAATTTGAATTGTTGAGACAAACTTGGAAATTTCAGATCGATTACTCAACCTGAGAGATTGAGGAAAATAAATTCTCAGCCATAGAATACTGATTGGGATGGTTAAATAGTAGAAGTGTTTCTGGACTTTTATGCATTCACCATATGCTCACTGGAATTACCAAAAAAAATAAATATAAGATAACAGAATGACTAGTCATGCTTTATGACCCAATGTGTCGGGCAGATAATAAAGAACAAAAAAACATGTAATAAAGATGGAGCAATTAGAAGCGTGTAAGGTTGCTATTAGAAATAAAACAAAGCATGTTAATCTTTGCAAATAAATAAGTGTAACATAATCCCAACAGATAATAGAATGTCAGAAAAATACATTAAGGTAGCACAAAAATGTTCAAGGATGACCAAAAGATTTTAGTTAGACAAGTTCAATCAAATAGAATTAAATGTGTGAAAGGTAGAGAGAGGATATAGGAAATTAACATAATTAATAGAGGAAAATGACCAAGAAATTTCTAATGATATAATCTTATATTGAGCCAACTGACGAGCTACAATCCATGTTGGGAGATAGACCTTGATTGTTATTTTAAGTGTTATGAACCACAATAGGCTAATGAAAGAAAGAAGAATGTATTCAACGGTGTGCCAATTTAAGTACCAAGTGTCATCAAGGAAAGATAAATTAATGATGACAAATATTTGTAAAAGAATTTTTTTTAGAGGACTGAGAGTGAGAAACATTGAGTAAGGTACATAAAGTAATAGACAGTAACATGGATCTCATGGCTGGAGTTATTACTTTCCTTCAAATAGCACATCACTCATATCTCATAATATAACAAAAATTGAGGCATATGCAATGTTTCATCCACTGTCATTCATCATTGAAATCATGCAGGTCCCTCTATTGGCAATGCTTGAAGAGTACATTCTATTGAGGCAGGAAAACGAGGAGGAAAAACAAAGGCAAAGGGTAAGTTATAGTGGGGTATGATAAATACATGAACATATAATGTCACTCCTCCACGAAGAATTTACTGAAAGAGAAAAAAAAACAATATCATCTCTGCAGGATAGGAAATTGCAAATTCAGCTAGCAGCGAGACAGGAAAACTCACTTTTCTCAAGACCAAACACAAGCTCTAGCCGTTCTTCAAACAATAGCTTAAATAACAGTTTTGTCAGTGCTTCCCATTCAATTAGGAGGCAAGCAACCATCAAGGAAAGTGAAGGTTTGATAAAGAATTCAGTAAAGCAGGGAGCAACGGTATACAAAGGGCGTAGTATGTTGCAAAAACAGAAGACGCTGATCAACTATAGGCACAGCCCTAGTACTAAACAAGATGTGCCATCCAAGATCACCATAACATTTTCTGGCTAAATTCACAAACCTTTCTTTGATACTAACGAAGATTGTGCATCCAATATTATTTGATGTGTGAAAGGAATGGCAAAAGTTTTCAGTTAAACAGTCAAGGTTACAAAGTATAATAACTGTTGAGATATATTTGATGCTACATCCTGCCAATTAACAAAACCTCACTAGTTCTTAAAGATAGAGTAGCAATTACACGAGTTGGATTATGGGTTATCAGGATCCAAATGGCTTTTGACCCTAATGGACAGTATGAGATCCATTTTCTACCAGAATAATTCCATTGAAATCACCTATAGCGGTTGTTGGTCCATGTGACAAGGGCATTATAAAATGCATGCACAAGACCCAACTTGTAGCTACTCACCAACATAAATCTCATAGTTATTAAAGACGCTCGTTAGTATGTGAGCCTCTTGCGTCTAGTTGCCTTAAGTGAGCACCTTGTGAGTGGCGACAAGAGCGATTTTTTTCGCCCCATTGAAGCGAGACGTATAAATGCAAATCAGACCCCAAAAAAACTTTTTACAGCTTAGTTTATACCTTTAATTGTCCTTTTAATTAATTATATAGCATACATGCGATACTTACTTCTTTGCTTACGAATGAAACTGGAGTGTTTTTGAACATGCACGTATACATATTTAAGGAAATATTACATAAATTTATTATCAAAAATAAAATCAAAATAATTTTTTATTTTGTGAGAAGCTTCATTCTAAAAGAAGCAATAGGTTCAAGGAAAAAAGATTAAATGATTTAGTTTTTATTAGTATAATTGGGCTTTGAGGCGTCGATATGATATGCATGACACTGTCGATCCTATTTATTTGAATGAGATAGACGATAGCAATGAATGATTGATGAGGTGATTGAATTATAACACTGATGAAAAAACTAATTTAGTATTTGATGATAACAATTTGACTTGGAGTGAAGTTGCACGAGCTTTTAGAGTTAGTTAAGATGCCTATAGTTTTAGATCTCGAGTTTCATGAGCTTTTAGAGTTAGTTAAGATGCCTATAGTTTTAGATCTCGAGTTTCATCTTCTTTAAAAGAAGTAAGGGCAACTACATCAAAAGGAACTAAGCGAAGATCTTCTACAAGTCAACTTATTAATGAAGAGGAAGAAATCAGTCTTGAAAAAATCGATGAAGATTCAGTTATATAAATCTGAGACATCTAGTGTTGATGATAATGATATGATTGAGAAAGATGATGAAGATTTTTTAAAAAATTTAAATTATGTATATAATGTATTTTTTATTAGTGAATTTTATATTTACATTATTGTTTAACATTTTATGGATAATAATTTTGTTAGTGAAATATGTAGATAGAAATATGTTTGAATTGTAAAAATTTATATCCAAAGCATGAAGCGTCCTTCTTCAGTAAGGTGTTCGCCTCACCTTGCGTCGTACGCCTCAAGCCCCATAACACCTATACGCTTTTGAACGCCTCAAATCTTAAATAAATATGATAAAGCCTATAAGGAATCAGACATACTAACATATTTTATTGATAGGTATTTATTTATTTACAAACTGAAATATTAAAAGATATCAAATAGCAAAGCATTCAAAAAACAAGCAAGGAGGTCTCCAACATTAATCCACGGTATAAATCTCTATGAAACCCAATAGCTAAGTGCTCCTCAACACAATCACTTAGTTTTCAAATTCAATGATGCTATTATTCGCCTCAAGCATATATCTAGAAGCAAGGATCCTGCCTCTTAACCACGTTTGAGTATTTGGAAATTCCTTTTCCTTTTGAAGCTATTGATTGCTGCTCAAAGCAAAAACGCACTAATATGCCAATCAGCATTCGCTTAATACCTGTTAAGATCCTTCCATTGAAGCTATCGCTGGTCTGGGCACCAAATACCACGTGACGGAGGCTGCACAACCGCGATTCGCTGCCCAATCCGCGAAGAATCAAGGGTGGGTTCAGGGAACCATCGGTTAACAAGCAAGAAAGAGGAGCAATTCCAAGTGGCAAAAGGTCGATGCACGAGACGGAAGAGCGACCATCGGAGGTCGTCGGCTCACAACGACGAAGTCGCGCCGCAGTCGCGACTCGCGGGAGATCTTCAAGGGGGAAGGGCACGGGTTCTGGGTCTAGGATTTAAGGATAACGGGGCGGATTAACTCACGTCCATAAAATATGACCTGAAATCGGGAAGGACTACGCCTTTGATCATAAGGACAATTAATAATCAATAAGAAAATAATCTTTGTGATAATTCGGGCTTTCGGTCTAATTAGTTCCAGAGGTGGATGATTTTTCTCAATTTGTTCCTCGAATAAATTCGGAAGCACAGCGGTTCCTTACCCAACAGACGATTTTATTCAGGTTTTTTAACACTACCAGCGTAGTTACTTTACACGGGAATTGAATCTCGACTATCTCGACTATGTGAAGGAATGTCAAATTGGGACTAACCCCTAAGAGCATCTGCAACGTTATAACACCTCCATCTCATCAGAACGCTGGGGTCCACTGCCACATCTGCATTATAATATGTTACATTTTTCACCCCACAACGCATTTAACGTTAATAACGTTAACCAGCTGCGCGGGGACCACTGGTCGACCACCATGTGGTGGTCGACCAGCTGATCGACCACCAGCTCGTGGTCGATCAGCTGATCGACCACCACATCGTGGTCGACCAGCTGCGCTGGGACCACTGGTCAACATGAATGATCTCAACTTCTGAAATAATCGCCCTAAACTGACAAAAACAGAGTATCTTTTCTCAAAAAATTACTCTTGTGAAGCACGTCATGTTAACAACCTAATTAGAAGCATCAATCTGATAAACCAAATAAAAAGAAATGTAAAAACGCTTTGTTCCTTAAACCTCAATGGCAGATTATTAGTTAAGAAACAAGGTAAAAGCGCCCAGACGAACAAGAAATCAAGGATTCCTACAAGAAAAATCAAGTTGCAGAAAGATAAAGTGGTCGACCAGCTGATCGACCACCAGCTCGTGGTCGATCACTGGTCGACCACCATGTGGTGGTCGACCAGCTGAAAATTAATTTAATAAATTAAAAATTAATTTAATATATCAATGGAGCCCACCACATTCGTTAAAACGCGTTCAAGACTCTGAACGGGTTAAAAACTTTTAACGCGCCGCAACGCGGCCGCCGTTCATTCGAGGCGTTATAACGCCTTTTGAACGCCTTTTAACATGGCGTTGCGGATGCTCTAAGTTGCATTCTACTCGATCGAGATTGCTAATCGAAGGCGCGGCCGCATAATCAGGATGAGTGCGAGCTCGAGCAATGTTGGATCTAGTCGAGCTCGGATGGCAAATATAGTACATACTCAATATACCTAAACCTAATCAAAGAACATGTGATGACTTGGGACTCAAGCGAAACACATTTGGAGATGCCCAATCCCTTAACAAGCAAGGGTTCTCATGTGGAAGGCATGCATCACTATCCTCTATTCTGCAAAAAGTGAAATCCGCCACCTCAACGGTCCCATATGATCGGCCCCAAGACTATTTGTGATGAGATAAATCAAGAAACTACAATTGATCACGACGAAAAGGGTATTGTTTGACTTGCGAGATTCGAACCCTTGTCCTCTTCTTCCTCTAAATTTACTTAAATAGGTAAATTGATAGAAGACCGTAGCAAAGTCCACATCTAGATTATCAAAAATGAAAAGAATGAGTTTTAATAATCTAAAACTAAGATTTAGATTTAGCAAACAACTCAATTCCTTCTTCCCCTTAGCTTCTGAAATCTGTCATGGCATATCTTAGTCCTTAAGCATGTCCATGCTTCCTTCCTTCTTCCTTGTGCAACCACCTTCTTATAAGCTCATGCAACTCGATTCCACCTGAGACCTCCCCTAAGCTGAATCCAAACTATGTCTACCGACTGGGGGCCTGTCATCGTCGCGTCCATCCTCTTCATCCTCCTCTCCCCAGGCCTTCTCTTCCAGCTGCCGGCGCGCACACGGGTGGTGGAGTTCGGCAACATGGGCACCAGCGGCATCTCCATCCTCGTCCACAGCATCCTCTTCTTCTGCATCTTCACCATCTTGATCATCGCCATCGGAATCCATATCCATGCCGCTTGATCCAACATGGGCACTTCGCCTTAATTCGCACAGGGCAAAAAAATATTTGTTTCTTCTCACCAGTTTCCAGTTTGTTGTAGCTCACAAAAATTGATCATAACAAATCAGCAGCAATCTTTTTCCTTTTCTCCATTTTGTAATTCCCTTTGCACAAGGTAATATTTGGATCTTCGTCGCGAGTAAAAGGGCGTCGGAGAACTAGAAAAATCTAAGGTTCGGCCTTCGCCCATAGAAATCTGATCGCAAATTCACGGCAACAAGCATTCGATTGCTACCCAGAAAACTAAAAAAAAAACAGTTTTTGGTTTTTTATTACATAAGTAGACTCTGCAGATGAGTTGAAAGAGGACCTGGAAAACCCTAGGAGCAGATGGTTGGTTGGACGGGATTAGCCGGTGTAGATATGGAGACGAAGGGCCACGATGATGATGGAGTAGATGGCGAAGAAGATGAGGGTGTGGAGGGCGACGGCCTTTCCGTTCGTCCGCATGCTTCCGAACTCCACCGGGCGGTGGGTGCCGGGGGCCTCCAAGATGAGCCCAGGCGAGAGCAAAACGAACAGAATCACCCCCACCACCACCGGCGCCCAGTCTGCCATGAGGTTTCACTTCCGGTTATCGTTTCCCCCTTGATGGCGGCCGCGATGCAGATCCGGTGATCACTGGCGACGCCGACAAGTGCGGAGCAGAAGAAGCACAGACAAACTGGTCGGCGATGATGGGAAAGAGACAGGAAGGAGCGGAAATAATTGAAGTGGAGTACAACGGTGGGGCATATGAGTGTGCCTATTTTGTTTTTATTTTTTATTTATAATTTTCTTAAAATAAAATAAGATAATTAAATATTTTTAAAAAATTAAGGACATAAATGAAAAGAACCTTTCGCATTTAACGAATTCTCACATGAATATTTTTTTATTTCAAAAAATTTTTATTTTTGCAACTACTTACACTGTAATTATTACAATATTATAAAATATAATGTTTCACTCTAATCAAAATTATTATATAAAATATTTTTTTAATTTAATCAAAATTATTTAAACTCTATCAAAATAATTTTAACTTAATTAAAATTAATTTGAAATTTTTTAGCAACCGCTAAGTATGTAATATAATAGTGGAATAGCTATTGTACAATATCTAGATAGAGACTATAATTGTGTAGCAATTTTTAGATAGCTAGTACAATTGTTGTGATAACTATTATAATATTATAGTAGCTATTTAATAGTTGTTATAAAAAATTTAAAATAATTTTAACAAGTTAAAATAATTTTGATAGAGTTTAAATAATTTTATTAAGTTGGTAAAGAATATTTTGATATAATAGTAGTCTATGTATAATAATTTTGATTAGTTTTTCGGCCAATACACTATGGATGATCAAGCCACTAGTCAACGAACTGTTAACGTGCATGTTCCTTGAAGATAGTCGCCCAGAGAGATGAAAAGACCTGAAAAGCACTCAAAAAGAGAGTTGGCGCCGGGGGTGGGTCTTGACAAACCTCTCTGATGCTCAAGTTAGGATTTTGCATAAAGAGTTTTATGACTTATGAAAATTAGGGTTGATGTGTATGCATACCTATGTCCATGGGTATAACCTTTTTATAGAATTGTTAATATCCGTTTAAGATATTATTGTAAAATATCCATTCTATTTTTAAAAAGATCATGATCGTCCATATCTTTTTGAAATATTTTTCTATTTTTTGGAAGAAACAATCTTAGGCTCTCCTAATTGCGCTAGCCAATCAATTCCTAAGATTAAGTAGGCTCTAAGATTGGGACCTGAGGCCGTGATGGGGTCATCGCATGATGCCGAGTGAGTACTGAGATTGAAACTTGAGGTCAAGACTCAAGGCCGAGATGAGGTCAGCGTGTGATATCGAGTGAGTGCTGAGACTGGAACTCAAGGTTGAGACTTGAGGCCAAGATAATGTCGGTGCGTGATGCTGAGTGAGTGCTGAGATTGAAACTCGAGGTCGAGACTCGAGGCCGAGATGAGATCGACGCATGATGCTGAGTGAGTGCTGAGACTAGAACTCGAGGTTGAGACTTGAGACCGATATGGGATCGGCGTGTGATGTCAAATGAGTGTTGAGACCGGAACTTGAAGTCGAGACTCGAGGCAAAGAGGAGGTCGGCGGGTGATGTTGAGTGAGTGCTGAGATCCAAACTCGAGGTCGAGACTCGAGGCCAAGATGGGGTCGGTGCATGATGCCGAGTGAGTGCTAAGACCGAAACTCGAGGTCGAGATGGGGTCGGTGCGTGACACCGAGTGAGTGCTGAGATTGAAATTTGAGGTCAAGATTCGATGGCGAGATGGGGTCGATGTGTGATGCCGAGTGAGTGATAAGACTGGAACTCGAGGTTAAGATGGGATCGTCATATAATTCTGACTGAGTGCTGAGACTGAAACTCGATGTCGAGACTCGAGGCCGAGATGGGGTCGGCGCGTAATGCCGAGTGAGTGCTGAGACTGAAACTCGAGGTCGATATGGGGTCGGCGCGTGATGTTAAGTGAGTGCTGAGACCGAAACTTGATGTTGAGACTTGAGGCAGAGAGGGGGTCAGCGCGTGATGCCGAGTGAGTGCTGAAATCCGAAGCTCGAGATCAAGATTCGAGGCCAAGATGGGGTCAGCGCATGATGCCGAGTGAATGCTAAGACCAAAACGCGAGGTCGAGATGGACGTTGACGTGTGATGCCAAGTGAGTGTGAGATGCTCGAGACCAAAACTCGAGGTGTGATGTTGAGTGAGTGCTGAGATTCAAGATCAAGATGGGGGTCAGCGTGTGATGCTGAGTGAGTACTAAGACCGGAACTCGAGGTCGAGACTCGAGGTCGAGATGGGGTCAACGTGTGATGCCGAGTGAGTGCTGAGATCGAAACTCAATTTCAAGATGGGGTCGGCATGTGATGCCGGGTGAGTGCTGAGACCGGAACTTGAAGTCGAGACTGGAGGCCGAGATAGGGTCGGCGTGTGATGCCGAGTGAGTGCTAAGATCGGGACTTGAGGCCAAGATGGGATTAGTGTGTGATGTCGAGTAAGTGCTGAGATCGGGACTCGAGGTCGAAATAAGGTGAGCGCGTGATGTTAAGTGAGTGTTGAGATTGAAGCTTGAGGTTGGAATTCGAGATCGAAATGGGGTCGGCGCGTGATGCCGAGTGAGTGCTGAGATCGGAGCTCGAGGTCAGGACTCGAGGTCAAGATGGGATCGGCATGTGAGTGCTGAGAGTGAGTGTTGAGATCGAGACTCGAGACCGAGATGGGATCGGCACGTTATACTGAATGAGTGTTGAAGATTGAAACTCGAGGTCGAGACTCAAGACCGAGATAGGGTCGCCACGTGATGCCAAGTAAGTGTTGAGACCGGAGCTCGAGGTCGGGACTCGAGGTCGAAATGTAGTTGATGTGTGATGCTGAGTGAGAGCTGAGACTGAAACTTGAGATTAGGACTTGAGACCGAGATGAGGTTAATACATGTAGGTGAGTAGGTGCAAATGTTAGGCCTTAAACCTTAGGGATAACTACCATCATGACTGGGAGTGTCGATTTTTTTATTGTCTGTCTCTTGAATATTTCTAATCTTTCTTATTGATTCCAGTTTTATAGCCACATGATATTCCATCAGCAACTACGTGTCAGTACAAGACTCCACCGTATCAATTAAAATAAAATATTATATTTTATCACATTATAACAATTACGACTAACTATTATACATTGTAGATAGTTACTATAATAGTGTTGAAAGTTAGAATATTCTCATTACAAAATATATAGTGGGACACTTATTGGATGATCTTTATAAAAAGACCCTCATTTGACTATTTATTAAATTTTTAATTTTTGCTCAGAAAACAATAACGTAGAGTATCTATTATTCTACTTCAATATATGCATCAAATAGTGATACTCCTCTTCCAATTAAACCCTTGGGCCTATATCATCCGATCATTAGTTTCTTCACCTTGTGATGGCACTTGCCACCTGCTTAACCTTGCTTTTGCATTCTCCACCTGCTCAAGGAAATGGCGAGCATCACTGCACTAATTTTATTAGAACCACAAAAACAAAGAATCTTATTCAGATTGCCAAACCATTCTACCTGCTGCTCCCAATCAGTTTTGATAGTCATTCTGGCAAGTATGAGTATTTGCACTGCTGATCCGCATAGAGCTCCAATCCAAATGCCCTGCCATGCAAGATTGCAAGTGAATCACAGAGCAGAGAACCAAAACTATCATTTTATGTAAACAGTTGCTGTTTGTCGATTTGATTCATGCCTCACCTTGACATGCAAGTGGGTCTTCAATCCCAGAATGATCCCCAAAGGGAAGCCTATGATGTAGTAGCACAGTAAGTTCACATAAGCCACGGCTCTTTGATAGCCAGCACCAATGGCTGCACCTGGCGATCATGTCGAGATTGATTATATTGCTGGCCATGGCAGAGTTTGGCGTTTGGGTGGAAGAAATTAATGGGACACTACTGACCTGCAAGTATTGTCTGAAACATGAAGGGCAGAACAGAGAGCACCAGCAGAAGGTGCATGCTGGACACGTACTTTGCCACCTCCTCGCTGTCGGTGAAGAGGTAAGAGACTCTCTTGCCGATGATGAGGAACAGAACGAGGAAGAAGCAGCCGAGGATCGACGAGTTCAGAGTCGCGACCTTGATGGCGAACTTGGCAGACTTAGCATTCCCCTTGCCGAGCTCGTTCGATACGCGGACGCTTGACGCGAACAGAGCAAGCAGACATGTATGAGATGTTGAAAATAGAAGAAGGCCATGGATAAAGTATATATATGCACCTTGTGGCAGTCAACAAGCCTAGCATCATCATCAGCGCCCATGTGGAGATATTAATGCTGGATTTGAGGAAGGACATGCATGGCCGTGAGTTAGGGCCTTTAATTTGATAGGGCAATCGAATAGGAGATGAAATCTACCATATAGACAAAGCGGCGAGGGAACTCTTGGCGTTCTTCATGTACCCTGCCAAGAACACGACGGCGGCGTTGTACCATATTTGCAAACTGCGTGCAGCATGAAGCAGCTCAGAAATTGTGTTCCTCATGCGAGGGGGGGGAGGGAGCTGGCGTACCAGATCATTATGCCAGAAGACATCGAGAGCTTGAGCACCGGCATCAGCTCGCGGAAGGCTTCCCTGCTGAAGCCCGTCCAGGTCCGCGGGCACCCGCCGCCGCACACGTAGATGAACTCGCCGAGGACCAAAGCCCATCCGTAGGCGTTCATCGAGGCTGTAGCTCCGGCGACTCCCCACTTGAGCTTGACGACGGCGACCCACGAGAGCAGCAAGTGGAGGAGGAAGAAGGGCAGGGCCAGCAGTGCGATGACGAAGTTCTTGAGCTGGGATTGCAGGAACATCTGCATGGAAAGGAAGAAGATGCTGGCGTAGTGGTAGGGGATGAACATGAGGGCGATGGAGCGGGCGGCATCGGAGAGCTCGTGGCTCTGTCCCAGCGCTTTGAAGAATGGAGAGGCGAAGAGGAAGAAGGGGAGGAGCAGGGTGGCCACGGCGCTGAAGACTACCCACGACCGCTGGAGGTAGATGCCCATTGCTTGGTATTTCTTGGCTCCAAACGCTTGACCGCAGAGAGTCTCTGTGGCACTGCTGATTCCCACCTAGAAGCTCAACGATGTGCAATGAGATAGAAACTGATAAATTCCGCTTGAGGATCAAGATCATAGATAGACGAGATTGCTATGCTGCGCGACAATCCCGTGTGCGACCCGTGCGTGACTCCCTCACCCACCACCGCTGCCGCCGTCCTCGCCGCGCCATCCAATCACCGCTGCCCTCGCCGCGCCGTCCGGCCGCCGCCTCGGGCGCGATCGATGCGCCACTCGCCGGCGCTTCGGCCGGCACCGGATTCCAGTCGGAATCCGACGAATTTGGCCGGAAACAGCCGCCCCCACTGCGCGTCCATAGTGGCCGCGCCGTTTCCAACCAAATCGCGATCGAATTCCGGCAAAATCGTGGCCGGAGACCGGCCGAGGACGCCGGTCCTTCCTCGGCCGGTCTCCGACCGCGATTTGGCCGGAAACAACGCTGCCACTGCCGACCCTGTTTCC
The DNA here is from genome assembly GCF_044706935.1 of Curcuma longa. Classification (NCBI taxonomy): domain Eukaryota; kingdom Viridiplantae; phylum Streptophyta; class Magnoliopsida; order Zingiberales; family Zingiberaceae; genus Curcuma; species Curcuma longa. Next base: position 6,731,056 of record NC_133875.1, read on the forward strand.
GGCCGAATTCCGTCGGATTCCGACCACTATCCGGCCGGAATCCGACGTCGGACGGAGCGCCGGCGAGCGGCGCATCGATCGCGCCCGAGGCGGCGGCCGGACGGCGTGGCGAGAGCAGCGGTAGCGGCGGTGGATCGCGGGTGTCGCGCACGAGTCGCGGATTCCTCGTCGCACAACGTAGCATTTCTCCATAGATAGATTACCATAATTCCATGGCAAAGTCGGATGACGAGTGATAGAACAAGAGCATAAGAGGCGAGCTCGGTGTCGCCGCAATGGCCAATATATGATTGAGTCACAATAAAGCTACCGAAGGTTGAGAGCCTGATGATCACGGCCGGTCCTCCGATCCTCCACAACTTCTTTGATTCTTGCAGCACCTGCCTGACTAAACTTTCTCCTCCTCCTTCAACCTTGTTATTGCAGTTGGAAAGCTGAACATCCTCCTTCTCTACTGTTGCACTCTCCATCACTTTGATCTTGATCTGCAAGAACATGCACTATCTTAATTTAACAAGGCCACTCGTTTATGCACATCGACATTCTCTCTCTCTTTTGGAATATTGGAAGTGGCTCATTTCCATAATATATATATAGAAGCTTTTGTAGTGGAATGCCATTGTGGTTGGCACAATCAGCATCTATTCGTGTTCATGTGCCCTATGGCCTATGGTCTTTGTCCAATTGGGCTTATTAAATAATCATATAATCAAGATTATAGAATATAAAATATAATTTAATATAATTTGGTTAATTTATTTATTTGAAAAAAGTAAAATATAATAAATTTAATATTACTATATTATCCTTGATTTAATTTATTTTAAATAAATTAAATCAATAATATTAATATTAATAATACTAATGATGATAATAAATTGATAATATATAAAAATAAATATATATATTTTTAAATTTAAAATAAAGTTATATATTTTAATAAAATAATTTCTTAAAATAATTATTTTAATAAAATAATTTATTAAATTAATAAATATATTTTGTTAATTTTATTTTTTAAAATTTAAAATAAATAAATATATATATATATCAAATAATTATTTAAAATAATTATTTTAATAAAATAATTTATTAAATTAATAAATATAATTAGTTAATTTTATTTTTTAAAATTTAAAATAAATTATCTCTTTTAAATTTATAAATATTTAAATTAAAATTTATTAAATTAATTAACTCAGTTTCAATTAGGTTTTACAGTATATTACAATTAATTCAGTTTTAAAATCAAAGGGTAATCATGAAAAAAAATCGTTAATTATATTTTTGGATTATAACCTATTTATTGGTATGACGATGATACTACATTACTTGAGAATCGATCATAATCTGAATCAAATAAGATTATTGTTCATCGCTTTGGACAGATAATCAAAATTATCGTTCATAATCTTAGATAGATAATCAAAATTATCAATGATAATTCTCAATTAAACATCTCGAGCACTCAAGCACTCGGAGATGCTGAAACAGGCTCAAACTGCCTAGCGCTTCAGATGTCGAGTCTAAGTCATGCCAAGTACTCAAAAGTCTAGGCCAAGTTGGGAGTTGGTTTGATGTAACGTGTAACAGTTTTGCTGACACATTTAAATTAGGTAAGTCAGGATCGGTGATCAAAAAGGATTGTTATCCCACAGGCCACAGCACTAGATAATCACTATCCATTATATATTTTTTAATTAACTTATTATACTTTGCCTTTTAGAGGGGCTCTTGGAGTAAAAATTTCCTCTTTTATCACAATATAATGCTGAAATAGTAATTTATAGTTCAAATCATCATGTCTAACGATATATCCAACAGTGGATGTTACTCCACTAATTGATCATAAATATTAATTTTTCATCAAATGGAATATCATATTAATTTTTTATCATATGGAATATGATATTGCACTTAGTTGTTGCAATATACTCTCCATGTCACCTCCACCCTTCCATGAACCCTCAAGATCTTGTTGCCCATCGTCACCTTTCTCATGGCCATATTAATTTATCTGTCTTCGCCTACTTCAGCATTTCCTTTAGTCGACACTAGGTATAAATCAAATTTCCCCTCCATTGGCATCGTTCCCACTCTCACACTACGAAAATATTCGACATTAGCGACGAAATTTTTCATTACTATTCGGTTGCTAAATGGCATTAACGATCGAATAGCGACAGAATTGTTCCGTCATTATATTTTTGGTCGTTGATATCATTTAGCGACAGAATTTAGATTAGTTGAATTGATTCAATTTTAGAATCTAACAAAAGTGAATTAATTCGACTGATCAGGATCATTAGTCAATTGGTGTTATTTTAGAAGCAAACAAAAGAGAATCAATTCAACTGATCAGGGTCATCAATCGATTGGTGTTGTTTAAGAAGCGAACAGAAGATAATCGATTCGACTGATTATGGTCATTAATTGACTGGTGCTATTTTAGAAGTAAACAAATGAAAATTGATACAACTAATAAGGGTAACCAGTCATCTAGTTCTATTTCAAAAGCAAACACAAGATAATTAATTCGACTGATCATTTGATCAGTCAAGTCAGTCGACTGATTGACAAATCGATTCGATTGATATTTAAAAAATTGATAAAATCAGATAGAATTTTAAAAGATTCAGAAGTCGTTATTTGGTTATTAACTAAATCAGTCAACTGGTAGAAAAATCTATCGAATGGGTTTCAAAAAAAGCTGAGCAAATATAAAAGGAGAAAATTAGCTGTTGTAGGGTTGTTATTCATACTTAAAGCTTCTAAGTGTTCATGCTCAAGTGCTCAACAAGCACTCTGGTGTTCTCCCACTCAACTTGGAGTAATCTTTTGAAGAAAAGGAAGCAAAACTCTCAAAATCCTGGTAAAAGTCTTCTTCTTCCTTATTTTTTCTACTATTTCTCTTGTAATACCATTGTAATCTTACTGTAAAAAGGTTTCTCTACCTTCGATTTTGGTCAGAAAAGGAGCAGGTTTAATGAAGGTGGATAGCTCGGAGTGGATCCTTGGATTAGTCACCTCAAGGAGGCGAATACCAAGAAAAATCAACATGTTAACTTGTGTGTGTTGCGATGTATCTTCACTTCAAGTTTCCATTGCCAAATCCCAACAAAGAAACGAAGTGAGCTATTCAACCTCCACCCCCCTCTAGCTCGCAAGGTCCCAACACTATGAACTTCTCTTTTTCGGATACCTTCCAAAGGCGAAGAAGCTTCTTACAACATTGTTCTTACAAGAACACAATAAGAAAACAAATATGAATACAAATGAAAGCAAAAATAACTTTACAAATGAAATCTTGCTTTGAATGCTTTCTTGTTGTTTGGAATAACCTCTTGTTGATTTAGAAATGCACTACCACTTCGTCTCAGAATCTCCGAGAATCGACCCCTTCTCCTCTACACGAAACCTCCTTTTCTATGGTTGACATCGAGCTGAAATCCTCCTACTAATTGATTGGCCTTACTCACCAATTGATTGACTTGTTGGATCTAACTGTTTAAACTTGTAGAACAACTATTTTGCTTGACCAATCAATTGCACTAATTGATTGGAAACTCCTAATTGAATGAGCCAATTGATTCTGAAGCCTTTTGTTCAATGGCTACAGTCGAGCAATCGATTGCTTGACACCAATTGATTAATAGCCAACCCCAAACCCTAAATTCTGGGTTTAGAGTGTTCCAATTGATTGGTCATGCAGCAAACATAGAATTTCGAGTTTAGGGTTTACCAATTGATTGCTACATCATACCAATCAATTACTAACTATAATTTTAGCCTTTACAAGGTTGAATTCACATCTTGCTTGGTATCTGATTAATCTTAACTTTCCAGAACTTTCTCTGCTCAACATTTAGTCATTCGTGACATACTGGTATTTTTGTTGTTTAATATCCGATCAACTTTGACCTGTAGGGACTTCATCTGCCCAAAATTCAGTCATCCGTAACCTATTGAGACTTCCATCCTCATTAAGTATCCGATCATCTATGACCCACTTAGACTTTTCACCTCGTGCTAAGTGTCTAATCCTTTATGACCCACTTGGACTTCTCTAATCACTAAGTGTTTGGACTTACTTGACTTTCTTTCTTTGTGTCAACTGTCCGATCATCCATGACTTCTTGAAGTTTTTATCTCATATCAAATGTTCGGTCAATCGTGATCCAACCGTCAAATTGGCCTACTTTTCTTCACCATCAAGTATCCGACAACCTTGGCCTACTGACACTAACATATTAATGAAACATCAAAATCCAACTTGAGTTAAACCGAGTTTGATGAACCTTGACCTGAGATCAATTGCACCAATAGTTCTAGCGCCCCGAGTAGGTTGTTGAATTGGGACGATGAATGCCTAAACTAGTTGTCGAGTCGCCGAATACTCCCGAGTGGATACATTGCCCAACTACCAAGTTAGCTAAATCGGGAGAGCGACGCTGATTGCTAAGTCCAAGTGGGAACTTGAGACGCCAAGTCAAGAAAAGGAAAAGTCGAGGCTTATGTTTGGTATAGTTTCTTTAAAACAGATTTGTCCCTTCCGGCTATACTTCTAGGTTACATTTGAACATCAGTTTCCTAGGATACAATGGGAAAACCACGCAGACAACCAAACATTGGCAATTCATGGCTAACTGAGCAATATCTGAATGCTATCATATGTAGATTCATCAAGCAGAGCACACGACAGAGAGAAGATGAGGAAAATGAAGGTGGAAAGATCTCTTTGCTATTGCATTTGCTCCTACTTGCTAAGGTCATGACCTCTTTATATAGAAGTTCTATGTCTCTATTGTAGTAAATGGTCGAATAAAGGCCATTTATCACCTTTACTTGTCCGAGTTGAAACGGTAGCCATCGACCATCAACGGTGGTCCATTTCACTCAGACAGTTATGTATTCTCCATTAATTGCATATTAATGTATCGGTTACTTTTGAGTAGCAAGTTAAAAAGCATATTTGGATGGGAAAATGTTAGTTGATTCAATTGGGTAAATTTTATCTCGATCAGTCCGACATTCAACCTGTACAAGTTGTGCTTGCATACGAGTCAACTTGGTTCGGTATAATCCAAACTTTAGATGTGCACCTCTTGCAAGATCATGCATGAGAGAGAGTTTCTTATCATGTATATGTTCACAACTTTAATACTTATAATATATTATAAACTAACCATAATACCATAAAACTTTCAACATGAGATGAGATTAAAATCATACTCACAATGGAGTCTCCTTGTTTTTCATTTCTCTTATTTCCATTCAAATATCCAACTTGTTTTTCCTTTTCATTTCTCTTGTTTCCATCAAATTTCTAACCCTTGTTTTCACTTGATTTTACTGTGACATAAACAATAACTTATGAGAATAAATATTTATTTGAAATTTATAAGTGTTGTTAGGATAATCCTGTTGTTTGGAGTATTTTTAAAAAATAAAAGTTTAAGAATATAGGAAGAATAAATTTTTTGTCCTTTACAATAATGAGTTTTTAGCTTTTTAAAGAAAAATATATCTTTTCTAAAAGAAAACAGCACAGAAAGTAAAATATAATAGACAATTAGCAGTGTTTGGTTTCTTTTAGAAAAGATATCTTTAGAAAACAAATATTTTTTTTTTCAAAAACAGAAACTTTATTGCTACAAAAGAAGCCTTTCAATTGAGAACACTGAGTTTGCACTCCACAACAACTACAACAAGAAGAGACAAAAGCACTAAAGTTAAACCTGTAATTTCAATAGCATTATCTTCATCTATCTAAAGGAGAAAAAAAACTTTTTTCCTGCCTTTTATCCAATCAATCAAGCTAAACTTATCAAATTTTCTTTTCATAAATCAGTTATTGATGTTAGTTGCTTCTTGCAGCTATCCGAGATTTGTTCCCGCAACTCAACTCGGTTCAACTCGGGTGCAAATGCTGAAGCTGATCTAGTCTTAGTTTTCAAAACATTACTTGAAAGTTTGCCATCAGAAAAGCTAAGCAAATTTGAATCTATGAGAAACAAAGAAAATGATAAGTCCCTAAAAGCTCCATAAGCTTTATTTGATCACTTTTTTGAGATATTGGTATTTACTTCTATTTTTTTATATAATTCAAATATCCACACTTCATCATACTAATCCTGACAATAGACGATCTTTCCTTTTAATTCATCTACTAAAAAAAATTGAAACACAACTTATGTACACAGATCATTTTTTTAAATATTCATCTCTATTAAAATTGAAACTATGATCTTTTTATTTATTTTTTAAAAAAATATTTTATCACTACACCGTACTACAATCAAATTGCACTCAACTAATTGATTACTATATAGATTGTAAGCCGAACAAGCTACTAAATTTACTTCTTAGATTCACATCTTGGAGTTTTATAAACATGCTTCCTTAAAGTGTGTTGGCAATTACATTAGTTAGACAATCAACATTGATTAATTTATTAACTAGTTGTTTTTTAGTTGACTCCGATAGCTCATGATCGCTTTTTGTATTTTCCCTCGATGATTATTTCATTTGAAGTTCACTAATCGATTAATAATCACCATCAGTTGATTAGCCCATAGCAAATTCAATGGATTATAATAAATTATTCAATTCTCTGTTTCATCCAACCTACATTAGTCATTTAATTATTAACAACTAATTGACTAGTCAACATTCGAATGCTCACACGATTGATCGTAGATAATTTGTTATTGTCCAAACAAAAATAAACTCATAGTAAGTTTTTTAATTTACTACACAGTCAACGCAATCATCAATTAATTGGTACGTCAATTACGACTCATCTAGACTCATCGAATGATTGAGTTCACCTAGATAGAAAGTCATCCTTATCCAAGTACAAATGTTTTTAACTCTCAACTTACTAGCAAATGTCTTTTGCCATGAGATCTTCTTTTGTGAAACTTATTATCTCTCGAATGCACCAAAGTCTCAGTTCACTTTAAATGTCATCTTTCTCGTTCTACTCGATTAATAGGCGATACATTAGGTTAGGCACAAATTATCATGGGTCATGTTTAATCCATTCTACAATGGCCTAATTTGATGCTCGGCACATGACTCGATTAGATTTTTCTTAAATAAAATAATAAAGTATATATATATATATATATATATATATATATATATATGGACTTGATATACTACACATTTTATATTGCACACCTTGTGAGTACCTATATAAATAAAATATATATATATTTTAAATTTTTACTTACTTTAATCTATATATTAAATTCTAAATTAAAAAAAAAAAAATATTTTATATTAGATGTTTACGGGATATGCAACATATCATTTGACATATCATATATTTATATATATATATATATATATATATATATTTAAAATAAATTTTTATTTTTTGAATATTTTTAATGTGTGAACAAGTCTCAACCCATGGACCATTGGCAAGATCCATGTAGTGCTCAAGATGGCTCATAATTAGGTTGTGCCCAGCCTAATAGCCCAGGCCACTCTAATAGCCCAGGCCACTTTCATCCAACCCAACCTATAATGTCTAATCCCAGTTTTACTAGGCACAATCTAAACTGAGCTAGGTTGTATACTATCATATCGTAGGCAATTCAACCCACTAAATCTTATTTATTTTTAATATTTTTATATCAATTGAATGTTTATATTAATTTTAAGATGGACGATTCGATTGCATATTCCACTCGAGTAAATCAAAAAAGTAAAATAATTCATGATATGACATTTCAATATCACTAATTATTTAAATACTGCATGCATATATGCTACATAAATTTTAAACTTTGATTATTTGAAAAAAAAATATCTTACCCCTTACCATTGGATTGAATTCAACTCAATTATCAACTTAGTTCTATGTTAGCAAATAATCATTGGTTGGACCAATCTCATAAGTAAAAAAACAATATCCCAAAAATACACAATAATGATGCAATAAAGTTCATCATAAATATATGCAATATTATCATAAATCACAAAGAAATCAAGACAAAACTATTGTACGATGATATAGTGGAACCTTTCAGATGCCACATGAGCCAGTAGATTCGGAAAGGTGCTGAATTGTCAAAATCAAAATCAAGATAGATTATATCCTTTTCGAACGATGATTAGACCCCGAGGGGACTTAACCTCGACACATTAACAATTGAAGTTAAGTCTACCTCACATCGATCTCGACATTAATCTTAGCTCCATCTCGGTCTCAACATGCCGACCTTAGCTCCATCTTGATCTCGGGCGCTGACCTCAACTCTACCTCAGTCTTGAATTTTGACCTCAGCTTCACCTCGATCTTGGATTCCAACCTCAGCTCCGTCTTGTAGGATCGATGTACGCGCTAGAGGAGGGGGTGAATAGCGCGTGTCGCCTTTTTTCTTTTCGTTCGTTTTCTAACAAAGCACTTTCAACGGAATTAGTAAATAACACAGAAGGACCCACGGGATTTACTTGGTTCCTAACCCCCAGGATTAGTACGTCCAAGGCCTAATTCGGGAGGCGCCCGTCCACTAGTGGTCTCCTTTCTGAAGTTGTTCAGAGGCGGAGAAACCTGTCTTACAGTCCGTGTAAGTAATACAAATAATAGACAGAATTAAGACAACAATAATAAAAGCAAACACTTATGTAGAGCCGATCCGGAAGTCCTGGGCGTCCCGCACTCCTGGAACTTCCCCGGTTGCAAGCGTTTGGCCTCGGTTGCGTTCAACGACACCCCTAGTTGAGAAGGAAAGTTTTTGGCTTGAATGAATTATTTCTGCACGCTGACATGCTTTATACTGCTCCTGAGTCGACTCAGATGCCTATCTGGGTCGACTCCAGCTTGCGTGGCAAATAAAACTTCATCCTGCTCGTTATCTGCTGTCCGAGTCGACTCAAGTGCCCTTCTGAGTCGACTCAAGTGCCCTTCTGAGTCGACTCCAGCCAGAATCTGAGTCGACTCCAGAAACCTTTTTTGTAGATCTCTGAAAGGGCTTCACAACGCATCCGACTGTGCCTCGTTTCGAGTCCTGAGTCAAAAGTTATGACCCATTGAAGTTGACCCTGCATTATGGTTCTTGCAAAACAAGCATGAAAACAACCAAGCCAACCTAGCTTTACCTTGTGGGTCTAACTTTGGATTTCTACCGAAATCCTGGGTTAGTCTGACGCCTCCTATTCCACTCCAGAAACGCACCCCTACCCACTCCACTCAGGAGAATTTATGCCAACCAAGTCCTCCAGACTTGTTGGACTTGTGCTCGGCTCTGTCCTAGCCCCCTAGGATTTTTGCTGCGGTTCGGTTCTCTCTAACCAACCCAGACTTCTGCTGCGACTCGGTCACCCAGACCAGTCCAGACTTCTGCTGCGACTCGGTCACCTAGACCAACCCAGACTTCTGTTGCGACTAGGTCACCTAGACCAGCCCAGACTTCACCTGGTGCACTTGACTCTGCCAAGACTTCCGCCTGATCCTCCAAATCAGGACTTCCCTTTGCTTAGCCTACAACTAGGACTTTCCCTTGCCCAGCTTCACTCACCAGGACTTCCACTGCCTAATCTAACCGACTAGGTCTTCTCGCTCACTTCCACACATCCAAATATCAAGTCCTGTTTGGATCACCCCTTGGTCAAACTGACCAGACTTAGGTGTATTGTCAAACATCGAAACTCTAGGCAAGATTTTAGTGCACCTTGCACCAACACATCTCGATCTCGAGCGTCGACCTCAGTTCCATCTTGATCTCGGACGTCGATGTTAGCTCCATTTCGATCTCGAGGGTCAACCTCAACTCCATTTTAGTCTTGGGCGCCAACCTCAACTCCACCTCGGTCTCAGATTCCAACCTCAGCTCCATCTCGATCCTGGATGTCAACCTCAGCTCCACTTCCATCTCAGATTTTGATCTCGGCTTCATCTTGGTCCCGGACGTCAATCTCAACTCCATCTTAGTCTTAGATGACGACCTCAGCTCTACCTCGATCTCGGATTCCAACTTCAACTCTAGCTCGATCTCGGGTATCGACCTCAGCTCCACTTTGATCTCGGATGCATACCCTGGCTCTATCTCAGTTTCGGACGTTGACCTAGGCTCCACCTCGATCTCGGATTCATATCTCGACTCTATCTTGGTCTCAGACGTCGACCTTAGCTCTGTCTCAGTCTATCCCCGTCCACTCCTGATTTGAGCCTATATGACCAATTCATCTGCGAAACTGTCTCTTCTAGAAAGAGGAGGAAATAATATCGTATATCTCAGAGGATGTGGACTACGAGAGCGGGGTATCTCAAAACAGACTATAAACGATCACGCGTATCCTCAAACATACCTTAAATAAAGGTGTACATTTCGGAGAACAAGCATATTAACATCTCTTTAAAAAGTTGTCCACCGTTGTGGGCACAGGTATGCGTACTCAAAATCCTAATTTTCTTCAAGTGTTCACGAAATTCTAACTTGAACGTCGCAATTGGGATCCATCTCTAGTGTCATTCTAACTCTCTTTTAAAGTGCTTTCTCTTCATCCCTTCTCACGACTATTCAAAGATCGTGCACATTAACCTGTTCGTTGATCAATGATTTGACCATTAACGGTATTTGACCGAACATACATCATCTATGAAAAGCTCTTATTTTTTAGTACCCATGAACTCATGAAGACATATGAGAACTGAGGCAGACGATAACTAGAGTGAAGGAGAAAACTTTGAATCGAAATCTCTCAAAGTTGCTAAAAAAAAATTATGACTAAGAGTGGATCGACCGAAAGATATGATAGAACACAAGCATTCTGCATCCCTACAATGCCAAGCACCAAACAAAGCTCCCAATTGATCATCGGCAATGCATTCAGATTGTATACACGAGGAGCTAAAGAAGAACACGTCCAGCGTTGGAATTCAGAGGTTCTGGATCATCACTATCACAGTGGATAGGGCGATTTCAGAAGCCATGTAGTTGGGTAAGCATCGCCACCAGCTCGTCGCTCGACGGTCGGTCGGCTGGCAAATCCGACACGCAGACAATGGCAATTCTGATTGCCATCAGCATTTCTTCCTCCTCCAGCTCTTCGCCCAACAAAGCCCTGTCCAAGGCATCTCGCGCATCTCCAGCTTGCTGCAGGTGCCTGATCCATCTGCCCAAGCTGCCTCTCCCTGTGTCTCCGGCGAAGAACGGATCGGACGGATCTTTTCCGGTGAGAAGCACGCCGAGGATCATTCCGAAGCTATATATGTCACTCTTGTCTGTGTACCTGCCACTTTGGAAAGATTCAGGGGCGGCGTAGTGAGCAGTGCTTGGTGCATCCGTCCGTGAGCTTACGAGCGTCGGCAGTCCAAAGTCTGCCAGTCTTGGCTCAAACCCTTCCTCGAGCATCACATTCGATGGTTTCAAGCCATGGTGCAGAATCCTCTGGGAGCACTCGAAGTGGAGATGCCTCAGCCCTTTCGCCACGCCGACCGCGATCCGATGCCTGGCGTCCCAGCCAAGCTTCAGCTGCTGCGCGCGCACCCGCACGAGTGCCTCCTCCAGGCTTCCTCCGGCGATGAGGTCGTAGACCACCCAGACGTGCTCTTGCTCGCGGATGTAAGCCATCAGGCTCATCACGTTCCGGTGCTTCACCCTCGCAAGCAGTTCCAGCTCGCGCTGCACTCGGCGCTTGTGGGAGTCGGAGTTCGCCAGCGGGCCCGCGGCGGGGGCCCCCAGCTCGAGCATCTTGGCGGCCACGGCGAGCCCGGCGTCGTCGAGGATAAGGCGGCGGTACTTCCCGTTGGGGATCAATTGGGCGTCGGCGGAGAGAGCGGACTGGAGGGTTTTGGGGGAGATGGCGGGGGAGAAGACGACGGGGCCTTGGAGAACGGGCGCGCGGCAGGAGCAGAGGAGGAGGAGGCGGATGGAGAGGAGGAAGAGGAGGGAGGCGAGGAAGCCGGTGACGGAGCCAAAGAGGGCGCCGAGGATCATCCGGCGAAGGCGGACATTGCGGGCGAATTGCGGCGCCTCGGTAAGCGGAGAAGGCGCCGGCGACGCCGAGAGGACGGGCTCGGAGGGCGCGATCTGCGAGAAAGCTTGGATGGCGAACAAGGCGAGGAAGATGAGGGTTTTGCTAGGGCTCTGGCTGTCCATGGGGAAACCACCAAAACAACTGCGAGGACTCAGAAAAGAACAACAGAGCTTCCCCAAGATGGAATTTTTACCACTGATTCGGACGGAAAACGAAGCCACAGAGAGGAGAAGCAGAACCAGAGATCGCACAAGACCATCCGCGAAGCGCGAATCAAGCAACAAGCTCGAAACAAGAAGCCGGCGACGAGGTTGCTTGAAACGAGCAGGCAAGCGAGGCAACAACAAAACCAGACGAATGCTTACCGAGAAAGAAAAAAAATCTCATCTTTAACATTCTCCCTGAGAAAAAAAAAATCTCATCTTTAACATTCTCAAAGAGAAAAGGCATGGGTTGGCGCGCAGCTGCGTTTCCTGTGAGCCTGCTACAAGTTGTCCTCCGTCTTCTTCTCTTCTCGCGCGGCCATGGCAGATTCCGCTGCTTTTTCGCCGCCGCTGAGAATTAATTCTTCGATTTGAAGCACTGTTCTAGGCTTTCAGCAAGGCAACGAGCGCATGGTGCCTGGTGTTAACTCTGTTTCCGTCTGTGTACGATGAAGGTGCGTTAAGCGTTGCCTCTCCCTCGCTCCTCTGCGTTGGAATTAGGGCGCGGATTCGCCATTGGCGGAGCTGGAGCTGGGACACAAACTGGCGGTCCTTCTGACAGACAGCGACGATTGACTCGCGGTAATTTGTATTTGGTAATTTTTTAAAATGTATAACTAAATTTTATTTAAAAAATGACATCTGATAATTATTTAAGTGTAGAAGATAGTTTAAGATTTAATAAAAAGATATAATTTTATTAGACAAAATAAAAAAGACACCCTTAATTATTCAAATCGTAGAAAAAAACGCCCTTGTTTTTAAGAAGTTAAAAGGAATATATATTTAGTATTGGAGTCAAATATGTTAAAAGTCTATATCATTTTCATTTATGTATTGAAGAATATTTTAAATGCTTAATTATCTCTCTTAGCCTTAAAAGATCAATTTAATTAATTATGAGCAAAGCGCATATCAACTTCAAAAGAGGTGAAACAAAGGCAAGATTTTCGATAATTTATTGGATTGCATAGCTAACTTTCTCTAATACCTAAATTGCATATCTAAGTTTTATATTTTAAAAAATACATATCTATTTTCGATTATTATATCTAACTTTCTATCATACCTAACTTGCAGTCACTGCTCATTCATCTTCAGTAGATTATTATGTATCTAATGAGCTTGTGTCAAAATTGACTGTAAAAATTTACCTAATATTTAAAAAATACTTTTATTTCAGTCTTATCAAAGTTGAATTCTCATCTTGTCCAGTATCCAATTGACTTTAACTTATCAAGATTTTCTTTGTCCGATATTCGATCAATCTTAATTTGTCAAAATTTTCAATTGTCTAACATTTGATTAACCTTGACTTGCTGGGACTTCCTCGTTGTCTAGCATCTGATCAACCTTGACTAACCAGGATTTCATCATTGTCACCAAATGTCGAGTCAATCATGATCCGCTTAAACTTTTCGTCTCATGCCAAGTGTCTGGTCTTCCATATCCCACTTTGATTTTCTATCTCATGCTAAATGTCTGATCCTCCATGATTCATCTAGACTTCTTCTTGCATGTCAAGTGTCGGTCCTCCATGACTCACTTGTATTTCTATTATCTTCATCACCAAGTGTCTGGTCAACTATAATCCACTTGGACTTTTTATTTGTGCTAAGTGTCCGATCCTCTATGACCTACTTAGACTTTTCATCTCATATTAAGTGTTCGATCCTCTATGATTCACTTGGACTTTTCATTACCGTCAAATATCCGATCAACCTTAACCTACTTGATATCTAACTAACATATTGATCAAACATCTAAATTCAAACTCAAGTCAACTTGAACTTAGTCAACTTTGACCTGAGATCGATTGCACTAACATGAACTAGAGGAGTCTTAATAATCCTTTGGTGGTATTGGTGAGTAAGTATGATAGGCCTAGGCTCTTTAATGAGCTTGTGTCAAATTATTTTAAAATTATAAATATTTTAAAATCCACAACTCCTAATATAGATTGTGAAATCCAAGTCTGAAAGTAGACTTACACTCAAGAGACTTTTAAGAGTGTAATGGTTCTGATTTGAAGTGATTCTAAGATACCTTAAATTAAATTCATTGCATTCTTGATAGCTTCCTGAGTATAACCATATCTCAAATATGGATTGGAGTATTAAGATTGAGGCACCTTAAAAACTTTAAACTAAGTTTATTGTACTCCTTATAGTTATAGATTTTTGATAGTTGACTATCCATATAATAGTCGATTGTTTGTGAAGGAGAGGTATAATGAAAAATAAGTACATATTTTGATAAATAGGAAATTTGGGTACACATTTTGATTATGAAAAGTTGATTTCGTGGTTCAATAAATTATCGATTTTCTTTCTTTTCCCTTTTGAGAAAAAATATAATACATAAATATCAAAATATATACTATTTTTTAATTGCAAAATTATCATTAGAATTTCTTCAGTGTCAAAAAATGCTCTTAGAATTTATCTATAAAGATATCATCATATTTAAAAAAAAATTTAATCAATGAAATTCTTGCGCGCACACACAAAAATTATTAGCATATATAAATAATAAATAAATAAATTCTAAGCAATATTTTCCAAAGATATTTTTTTAAAAAAATTGTACATTTTTTTGTCAGATTATTTCATTGTGGTTGACCAAATTAGACAAGACTAATACAAACCCAACATTAAACTTGGATAACATTTTCAAAAGTTATAGCATTTTTTTTTCTTTTTTTGATACTTTGATAAAGCTGCTAATGCTAATTTTGTAGTAATGAATAAGTTATTGGCTTGAGACGAAGAGATAGGAACAATTAATATATGAAGATGAATCAATTCCAAAGTTGTTCACATTATATTGGAAAGGTAGCATCTTTAATTCATATTGGTTCAATTTATGTGCAACTTTTAATGTGTTAGTGATATGACTGAAATTAGGTGTATATTAGATGTTACAAATAATATATGTTCTTCAACTATCTGAATAGTGTACCATTAGGATTTTAATATTCAAATTATGTATGATCAAATTGAGTGAGAGATAAAGTCAATTAAGATTTAAAAATTATTAATTTTTTTCTCAAAAGAACGTTGGGAATAAGGGCATTTAGGGTGTGTTTGATTCAGGGTTATCGTTGATAACATGCATGATTATCTATCCAAGTTTATCAACGATAATCTTAATTATTTAATTTATGTTATGAATCGATTCCCAAATAATGCAGTATCACTGCCACATCAGTAAAACATCAGCAAATAAATTATAAATATGGAATGCTATTACTTTAGCATGCAGCTAAGATTTTCTGTAATTTCGGAGGTTAACAAAATTTTTTCATGATTATCTTTCGATTTTGAAACTGAATTAATTGAAATATACCTTAAAACCTAATTGAAATCGAGTTAATTAATTTAATAATTTTAATTTAAATACTTATAAATTTAAAAAATAAAAATAACGAATTATATTTATTAATTTAACATATTATTTTAGTAAAATAATTATTTTAATGAATTATTCTATTAAAATATATAAAAAATTATTTTAATTTTTAAAAAATAAAAGTAATAAATTATATTTATTAATTTAATGAATTATTTTATTAAAATAATTATTTTAATAAATTATTTTATTAATATATATATATTTATTTTAAATTTAAAAAATTGTAAATAAATTATATTTATTTATTTTATATATTATCAATTTATTATCATCATTAATATTAATATTATTAATTTAATTTAATTTATTCTAAAAATAAATTGAATCAAGAGTAATATAGTAAATATTAAATTAATTATATTTTATTCTCTCAAAATAAATAAATTGAACCAAACAATATTAGATTATATTTTATACTCCATAATTTTGATTATGTGATTATCTAATAATCATATAATCAAAATTATATATGATAATTTGAACCAAACATTTTAAAAGAAGATTAGTGCTAGTGCTCTCACGGGTTCAAGAAAAGAATGACTAACCTTAAAAAGTGTCTCGAGAAGGGGCTCTGATAATTATCTCGAACTCTTAAAAAATATTAATGTTGACTTGAGTTCTTGGAGGTGAATTTCCTTATTCATTAGTCTTCCCTTAGAAATCCATCTTCAAACACTAAAATCACATGATTGAGGCAAATCAAATATAAAAAAAAAACTTCAACATCACTCAATGAATCAACAATGACATGATAGAGATTTACAGATTCCTCAACGAAGGCATGAGAGGTGCAAACCTTCATCCCTCTTACCCTTCCACCTTCTTAAACTTAAATTTGCACAATGACATTTAAATCCTGTCTCAAAGCATCTCTACTTTTTTCGACTCAACAAAACTCTCGATGGAGTATCCAACAAAAAATAGAATCCGCTATCTCGGTTCCACACGGTCGACCCCACGATTATTTGTAAAAAGATAAATCGAAAAGCTACAATTATTAGAGTCTCTCAAACATTTGAAGGGAAGTTATAGTACATTTTTTGTTTTTATTTTCTTTTTTATTATAATATTTGTTTATTAACGAGATCTAGTCAAATTTGTCATGAATTTATAATTAAATACTATAAAATAATAATATTAATTTAAACTACAAATTTATAAAAATCTAAACGTCAAAATATTGAATTATTGTTTAAAACAAACTATTTAATAAGTTTTCATTTTGAAATTATAAATAGTGTACACATTAATTACATTTTATTAAAAAAATTAAAAATTATCAGAAACTCAAAAATGCAAAACAAAACCAATCCGACGACAAAATTACTTTTTCCTCTCTCCGATGCCTCGCAGGAATTGAAGGTGGTGGGAAGCAATGCTGAGGCTTGCAGGAAGAAGGTTATCTGGGGTCTGATGCCAGCCGGTGACCGCCGCCTGCTCATTCTTCTCGCAGGGTTCTGCTCTCGGATTGGCAGATTTGCCTCCCGTCGATGATTTCCCCTCTCGGTTGGCCTTTCAATCGCCCTTTTTGGGGTTTGTGAAAGGTGAGAGCTTTCTCCCTGTTTTATCTTTATCTTTTTTTTTTTGACCTCGTCCGTGTAAAAGTGACACCTTGTATCTGCTCATTGGTGTAATTTGTAGTTTGCTGGGCTCAAAATCTTTGAAAGTAGATTTTGATTTGTTCGGCGGGGGTAAATATAAAATGAGTTTGATACTGAATATATGTGGTCATTCTTTATTGGTGCAATCGACTATTGATCAAGGTTGACCAGGTTGATCAAGCACAAGTTGACTCGAGTTGGGGTTTCAATGTTTGATCAATATGTTAGTTAGATGTTAAGTAGGTCAAAGTTGATCGGATATTTGATGGTGAATAAGAGTTAAGTAGGTCAAGGTTGACTGGATACTTGACGAGACGAGAAGTCCAAGTGGATTACAGTTAACCGGACGTTTGACAATGCAAGAAGAAGTTCAAGTGGATCATGGAGGACCAGACACTTGGCATAAAACGAAAAGTCGAAGTGGATTATGATTAATCAGATACTTGATGATCGAAAATCCAACAAGAAGTTGATACGAGAAGTGAAGTCCAGGTGGATCATGAAGATCAAACACTTAGCATATGGATAAAGTCGTAATAGGTTAAGAGTAAATAGATGTTAGGTAATGATGAAGTCCCGACAGATTAAGGGTGACTGAATATTAACAATGATGAAGTCCTGGCAGGTCAAGGTTGATCGGATATTGGACAACGAAAAGTCCTAGTTGGTTGAGGTCAATTAGGCAATGACGAAGTTCTGACAGGTTGAAGTTGATTAGATGTTGGACAACGGAAAATCTTGACAGGTCATAGGGTAATTAGATGTTGAGTGAAGGAAGTCCTAATAGGTTGAGGTCAACCGGATATTAGGCAAGACAAGTTCTTAGCTTTAGAATGGTTGAAAATACGATATCAGTTGATTGATACAGGAATCAATCGACTGATACTATGAAAAAAGAAGGAAGACTTCTGGTTCGGATCAAAATATTAGTAGACTGAAGTCGATCAGAAATCGAACAAAAATTTATCGATTCAATAGTGAAACTCGACTGATGGCATCAATCGATTGATGTTCAATATAAATCGATTGATGTCGTTCAAAGTCGAACAGAAACAGGTTTATTCGAATGTGAGATTCAACTGATTGTCATCAATCGATTGATCAGACATATCAATCGATTGATGTTCAAATAATCGATAAAATTCGATAGATATCAGAAGGTTAAAAGGTCGTTCAACGGTAAGAATAGTGTCGGAAACAATATCAATCGAATGATGGGTAAGATCAGTCGATTGATAGGCGGAAATCAACCCCGACCTAAAAATTTTAAAAGAAGAGTTTCGAGGAGTTTTTCATCGTCGATTCTTGGAGGTTTGAGAATGAAGTGCTGGTGTATTTTCAGATTAACAAAAGACAATTTCAAGCAACAAGAAAGTGCTGAAAGCAAGATACGTGCAAAGTAGTTTACTTTCATTGTAAATTACAATTGTATTTGTTTTCTTATTATGTTCTTGTAAGAATTTGTTGTAAGAAGAGGGTTCTCCATCTCCGGAAGGTATCCGAAAAGGAGAAGATTATAGTGGTGGTAGATCGCTAGGAGTATGCCTTGAATTAGTTATTTTAAGAAGGGGATGATATCAAGTAAAATTCTAGAGTTGTGCATGTGGCGTCAAGTTTGAGTTAAGGTTTCTACTACACATTCAAACGATGAGTTCACAATCAAGACGATAAACGATCGGAGCTATTCACCCTTCTCCTCTAGCTCACATGGATCCTAACAGTATTTTCCTTAAAGAAGCAAACTGATCAAAGTGTACTATTTGAAATAATTTGACCCATTTAGAAATCCTGAAGCTTGCATGAGTCCAAATAATTTTTTCCTTAAAGAAGAAAATTGATCAGAGTTTACTATTTGAAATAACTTGACCCATTCAGAAATTTGAAATGTTTGTGCTATGCAGCACCTCCTTATATGATCGCTGAGAACTTAAAATGATGATATAATCTCTTTTCTAGTTCGAATTGTTTGCGTCCGTTTAGGCCATATTCATAATCTTGGATTTGGTTTATTGCCATCTCCAACAGAGCTGGAAGGGGATTAACATGGAAGTCTTGGAGGGATCAAGAAGGAATGAGTCTTGGAAGAATGAATCAAATGCCAAAATCATTCAACAAGTAGAATAAATCCTTAGAAAGTGTCAATTTGTGAGTCTATAAAAGGAGAGGAGTCAAACTTTGTAGTAACATCGTAGTGATACAACTCTCTTCTTCCCTCTCACTCTCTCCAACACTTCTGCTTCACGCTGTGACAAGAGCCACAGTCTCTTGCGGCTTCCTCTGTTTGTTGTCATTCTGCAGCCATGGGAATCTCCACTCACTTCCGACCAATCTGTTGGTCGTGCAGCATGCCATCCCAACCATTGTCTTACAGAGCCAGCGTAACAATTTCGAGGTTAGGAATGTGAGGGAGAGAATTCCCCATCCTATTCCACTCCTAACTGGTTCCAATAAGCCACATCCATCTGACCCATAGAATTGGTCCATCCCCTCCCTTCTCTCTAGTTTCAGATTCTTTCCCTTGTCTCCCTCACATTCCTGATTTCGTAGGTTGGGATGGAGAGCTGTTGGATTGCAGTGGGCAGAGCTTTCCCTGACTCTGACTTGATGTATCAGTGGGCGGCAGGCAGAGGAAGCAGTGAGAGGCTTCCACTTATCAAAATGGTACAAGGAAATGGTTGGTTGAGTTTGAGCAGCTTAATTACAACACAACTTGGTATACTTTATGTGACAAATGGTTTGATAAAGATGTCACTAGTATGTTGTGCCTAACTTCTTGAATGCTTGCTGTGCTGAAGTCCTTGTATGCCCATTCTAATCTGGTACTGGTATTTGTGTTAGAATGTCACTATAGTTTGTAGAAAATTTATTTTTATAAATTTCTACACTTCTATTTTCATTTTTATGGAGAATATTTTGAGTTCGTTCTCAGTTGAAACTTGTGCCCTATGAACCATATGCCACCTTTATTATGATCCATGTGTTGGTGTCTACTACCTAGTTAGCAATACTCTTTTTGATTTTATAGTGTGAAATAGCTTTGGTGTACTTTCTATATTTAAGTACATTATCAACTTCAATGGTTGTACAGTTGATGTAGAATGGCTTAAGTTTATCTATTTATGTATGTTTTCATTCCAATTGTACACAAACTTGGAGTTTCATTTCATTTATGGCCTAGGTTAACAAGAACATTATTCCTCTTTATGTGGATATCACATATGGCACATTTGGCAGGTCATCATATGCCACATCTGCTAAAAGTTATGGTTAATATCCAAATTTGACATTTTTGTTTTTCATATCAAGTTAGCATATTTGAATATAAGTCTGAATATAATTACCAGCCAGCCATGCATTGATTGAATATGTCATTGGTGTCTAGGGTCATAAACAAGTCAAGACGAATCAAGCGTTGTGGTAAGTAATCTAGCCAAGCCAAACCAAACCAATTTTAAAATTTACCAAGCAAATGGTTGATCAAGCTTGGCTTGGTTTTTGTTTCTTGAGCTTGAGCTTGGTTTGAGTTTGATTCATTTAAATGTTATCAAACTCTTAATTTGAGCTTGTTTGATTGATTGAAGCTTTTACATTGTTAAACTTGTTTGGATGGTTAGCATAATTGTATGATTGTTTTTTCCTTTTATTTGTTTATTTACATAAGTTTTAAAATGTTTTTTTATTAATCAACATGGTTCATAAGCTTTTCTTCATAGTCATTGTTCATAAATAGTTCATAATTTCTATCACGTACATTAACGAGTTGAGCACATGCATGTTCAAACTTATTAATTTAGTTTAATGAGGTCAAGTTTATTCATTTAATTGATCTTGTAGGTGTTGAACTAACATAAACAAGTCCTAAGCCAAACATTAAGCTTCCATTTACAGCCCTAATTGGTGTGGTTCATCTAAACACTTGCCATTTTGTCAACCATTGGCCATAAGTACTAAAACAAAAGAAAATCAACTATGTTTAAATCAGTAAAACAATTTTAAAGTGAGGGCTAAATTTGAACAGTCTTGAAATGGCTCTAAACCTGAGTATCTGAAGGATAATTCCTCATCATTGATGCAAGATCATATTTTCTTGTTTCGGATTATTGAGTTTTTTTCACACATGCAAAATTCAATTAAGAGTTTTCACCTTCTATATTCTTTAGGATATTCCTTCCTACTACAGTAGATGGATCTTACATTTTGTTATTATTCAATTTTTAGTAACTGATACTGATTTCTGTTATCTTGTAGTATTATTATTGATGGTCCTTAATTGATATTACTTTGCATTGCTTTCTGTATCCTAACGCACTATCTGCTAACAAATATGTAGGGTACGCTTCTGAGTCCCTTGTTCATAGGCATCAGGATTTGGGTTCATATGACCTTCCTGCTACTGTCTGCTATTAAGAATCCAACTGCAAATATTGTTTATGATGAACACAACCATGAGTGACGCCGATACCCCCCAGGTGACCCGAGCAAGCGAGCATTTGTGTACTTTGTTTTGACTGGTGGGCGATTTGTGTATGCCTCGTTACTTCATCTTCGTCTCCTGATTCTCAAGTTTGTGTTGAGCATGTCTCCCAGCAAAGATGTCCTTGCTCTAGCTTCTTTGGAAGTGAATCTCTCTGGCATAGAACCAGGTCCACAGTGACTGTTAAGTGGCGCAGCAAACTGGTTTTTATTAGACGCCAAACAGAGAAAGATATCCAGCTGACTCAGTATACCTTCTTGGATTCGAAAGGGTCCTGCGCCGTTTAACCTAGAGGTGCCTCAGTATACCTTCTTGGATGAAAACAAGCTGCTTATCGGTTGAGTCCCAGGTTTGCCTACTCACTTTTCCCATCAGTTATGTTAAAATTCCATCAATATTTTTTTCTGCTAGAACACTAGACAGTGATTACAAATAAATATATTTCCCCTGGAGGTTCGGATTGTATTTAAGATTAATAACTATAACATTAGTACTTGGCAATCCCTTTCCAAACAGTAGTTTACTTGAGGAATGCTATCTCACCTACATTTTGATCCAAGTGTTTCTGTTTATTCAAATTCATTATACTGTGATATGTTCCCAGGCACTATGTACTCTTTACCCTCAATAGTGTCTATTTTGTAATCTGTATTTAAGATTTAAGCCTAACTTGTAGATGGATATCACCGCACACAAACAGGCCTAATGGAGTTAGGCTCATGAATGATATGGAACCTTAAAGAAAGTGAGGGTTTTTGATAGTAGATATAACTCAATATATGCCACAAAATGAAACTTTCCCCAAGTTTCTCTTCATGTACATGTTTTTGTCCAGTTTACCATGTTTAATTATGAGAATTGTGCCAAGAATCATTTAGCCAATGAGTAAATCCATTCCTAATGGCCAAGAAGATTGGATTACATAAACTTTTTTGAAGGCAATCAATTGAACATTTTCAATTGTATCTAGACAACTGACAACTTTCTACTCACAATCGTTACAATCCTATATAAATAAATAGACTGAAAGCACAAGCCGAACTCTTCCTTTTTCAGGACAGAAGAAACATGGACATCACAACTGTGAGAAACGTGAAGAGAATTCCGGGGAGCACACACAATCTCTTAGCTCCTGAAGTATAGAAGTAGTAGTATGGGTACGATAGGCCTCCTTTTTGTCCTCCCTCCGGCGGTTGGGGTGCTGATTTTGGTGGTGGTGCATGGGCTTCTTTGGCTGGTGATGGAGGTGGATGACTCGTCCAAACATAGATTGCAGGAGGCGGCGATAGTGGAGGTGGCGGCGGTGTGCATATCACAGGACACGTCTCACACTTACTAATGCATAAAAAGGAACTATCATCAGGCGGCGGAGGTAATGAAAGTGGCGGTGGCGGCAGTGGTGATGGAGGAGGAGGAGGTGGTGATGCCGGTGAACAGATCATTGGGCATGTATCACACTTGCTGATGCATAGCGACGAGTTATCATCGGGTTCGGCTTGTAAATGCAGGGTGGACGCTAAGATGGAGATGACGAACACCCAACTCATCCAATCCGCCATGCTTTTTGTGTGCATTGCTCTATTTTGGACTGGAAATTTCATGGCTTGGGTTGGCAGGAAACTTATAGGAGCCATGGAAAGCTGCCGATTCAATTAAATTAGTTCAATTCCAAGATTGCATCAGAAGCTCTAAGGGAGAAATAGGTGCAGTGATGAGGCCTTTGCTGTAAAGGATGAAGTGTGTTTGCCTTGGCAGCTAAGGTTGTAAAGATGCCCCCAGTTTTCTGCCTCAGAAATTTACAGGCAAAGCGTCGATGCAGCGTTCAAAGCTTCTTTCCTTGCAAGTAAATTATTCATCACTCCAAAGGTTCTTAAAGGGAGGACACCTACACTGTGACACAAGTATCTCTGAGAGCAAAGTATGTGTTTTTATGTAGCTAGAATCGGATTCTTAATTAAAGTGCAAACCAAGGAGGAGTTGTTTTGGTGTAGCTAGGATTGACACAGCTTGTACTGTGTGATGGCTTTGTGAAAGTTAATGTAACTTGAAAACTTAACGCACTTGATGGAGTGAGTTCACTCATAGATGACTATCCCGACGAGCAAGTGAGTTCGATTGATCGATCGATCAATTGTATATGATGCACTGTGTCTATCATTGACTGTCAAAGTTAAAATGTCCTCAAGCCCTCCTGAGTGTTGCTCATAGACTCTTCTAGGAGAGCTCATATCCTAGAAGATGATGATAACATGTTGTGCATGGACAATAAAAGATGAATAATTGAATTTTACACCACATAGAATTGAAAATAGAGAACACAATTAATTTAGAATATTAAGACTAATTAAGAAGTGAAGTTTATCTTTTGTCTGTTCATGCATTCTCAGTGCATCCCACTGTCAATAAGTGGTCGAGCAAGAATTCTATGAATACAAACTCTCACAAGTCTCAGATCTACTCTAAGAAGATAACAACAACCTCTGAATTAAAACTTCGAATCTCTCGCTTTATAACGATATACAGCAATGTCTTTGGACATGTTAACATCATTATTTAGTCAATATTGGCCTTGATTGAGTAATTTAGGCATAAACAATATGTTTAATGACCTATTGAGGGTTTTGTCATTTAGGATATTGGTATTAAAATTTTAATAATGTGAATGAAAGTTAGGAAGTCCTAACAGGTCATGCAGTGTCAAATATTAGCCATGTGAATGAAAGTCCAAAAGGAGTAAGAGCGGAGCCACATATTACCCTACCCGTACTTTAGCTGTGGGGGGGGGGGGGGGGGGGGAATGTGGGGGAGGGGGGAGGAGGGGGCGACAATCTTGAAGAGGAGGATCTCTGTATAACATCAAAGTGGCAGGGAAGAATGTGTGTGTGTAAGAGAGGAAGGTAGTCTAGGGGCTTTTTTTCGATCAACCTGCTTGGGATCAACCCGGAGGTTATAAAATTTTTGTCTCTGTCGTTGTCAAGGAGGAATGAATGTTTGAAAATGGTCAAGTCTTGACTGGTCAAAGTTGATTGGATGTTGACTTTGATTGATGAAGGTCTACCAATTGATAAAGAGACATGCAATCAACTAGTGATCAAGATGTTGAGCTAGAAGAAGTCGTTGAGTAACATTTGAATTCTAGGAAATCAGCTAATTGATAAGCAAGATTCAATCATTAACAATATAAAAAGAGGATTTCATGAAAATTTTGATACACCAATACTTGAGGGTTCGTGAGCAAGTATTGCTGCATTCCAAGCCTTTAACAATAAAAAAGTGAGCAAAACAAAGATTCATTTATAAAATTATTCATTTGCATTGAATTTATTATCATTTATATTTTAGTATTTTTGTTTGTGTTGTTTGTAATAATAGGTCTTATAAAAAAATTTCTCTGCCTTTGGATGATGTCCGATAAGGAAAAAAATAATAGTGATTGTGATAGGACTCTAGATCGTAGAGAATGAATCTCAAGGTTTTGAACATGTAAAATAATTGACATGTTGTGTGCTTGTATTCTATTTTTATATTTTATCTTTTTATTTTCTATTGTCCTAACTATTATAGTGAGCACATAATTAATGAATAAAATGAGAAAGTTAGTAACCAATAAAATAAATTTAAAAATATAAAAATTTTAAATAAGTTTGAATTAAAAGTTTGATAGCTCAAATCAAGCTTAAGCTTGTAAAATAAGAGCTGCATTTTTAATTTCTTTTAAAATGTATTTAACTCTAATATCTAGGGTTCTTGATATAGTGTGAAATAGTTTTGAGACTTCAATTTCATTTTATACTTATTATGATTGTTTCTTAAAATAATACACCTATCAAATGATTCCAAGAATCAAATACTATTATTATTCTAAATTCTAAGCATGATAACTACTTAAAAAAAAATGAAATCTGCCACTTTAGCAGTCTCATCAATTATATAATCATCTTTGAGGAGATAAATCGACAAATTATAGTTGACTATTACAGAAAAGATATTATTTCGACTTCGTCAAGATTCGACCGTTATTTATTCACTTTAATAAGTTTATTTTGTAGTAACCAACTCAATCATGTCCAAGACATAATTACTTCTTGCTATATGTGAATGGCTTTGTGGCCTTTTTATATCTTGAATAATATTATTAAATTATTTATTTATTATTAAAAAAAGAATTATTCTAATTCTTTCTTTAAAATTTATTACCAAAAATGCCCTTATTTCTTCTACGCAACGGCCGTGGAGCGCGCCCCCACCTCGGTCGAGCACTGACCAACGGCCGGTCGAGAGCCACGTCCTCACCACACAAACAAACCCAAAAATAGAAAACAGAAAAGGACACCCCTGCGCTGCGCTCACACCCCCCTTGCCATTTCTGGCTTTTACTCATTTCCCCTCTCCCTTGCCGCCGGTACTCCGTTCCCCCGGCTGCGCTTCTCCCTTCCCATTTCCCTCCTCTCCTCGTCGCTCGACCTTCTTCTGATTCCAATCCAATCTGGAGTCTCCTCCTCCCTCCGGGTCGCTACTAGAGAAGACGAACAAAGAGGCAGCAGCAGGGTTGGAAGAAAAAAAGGCGAGCAAGGGTCGCTGAGAAAGAGTGTGGAAGAAAGGGAACACGGAAGGGGAAGAGAGCATGTGCGATTTGGTGGCCCGCACCGGTCGACATCAGCAGCGATACGAGGCCGGTTGTCGCCTTGTTGCCGGGTTCGTCCTCCTACGACGCTTCCTCGCATTTCTTTTTTTGGTGTTTCTAGTGGAAGCTTTCTTTTGTGGATCTCGTAATTGAGTGTCTTCGTGTTTCCAAGTTTTAACTTTGTTTGTTTGTTTGCTTGCTTGCTTGCTTCATCGCTGCCTCATCGCTGCATTTTTCATATGCTGATTGATCTGATTCCCGTTGCTTTCGGCATTCCTTGCCAGCGTGCTTGATCTACTTATCATAGATTAGAACCACTGAGCGAATACGAATCCGTCGCTCTGTAGTTTTGTGTGAGATACGGGGAGCAGTAAATTTACCAAAAGGGTTTATTTTAGTTCTCATGTAGCTTTCGCCCGGGTATGGATCGATATTTGGTGCCTGTTCTTTATTAGTGTGTTACCTGGGAAATACGATGGTTTTGTTGCACGAAAGTGATCATTTTGATTACTCTCTCATGGTACATTGCAACTTGGAAGTTGAGCATGATAGTGGTGATTTCGCTTTGGTGGAATAAGGGCATTTGTTAGATCTATAATATTTCATTACAGTGACTGCATGATTGATGCCCCATTCGCTTTGACATTTGCATATAAAAGTTGACTTGGAAGGAGGGAGAGTTTGCCGCTTTTCACCTCCACATATCATCGCACTGCGGAATTATATTCGTTCCTGATCAAGTGAACCAAAAGTTCGTCTTCTTCCATTTTGTTTCCTCCAGCATGAGGATGTGTTAGCATAGAGGCATCCTGAAATAGTCACCAATTTGAAGAATCATTTTTATTCATTGTCTATCGGTGATGAATCTGCGGTAGAAATGAAGACCTAATCGAGATTATTTTCACTTTCTGAGATCAACTTCTAAAGATGAGATTGATTTGATTTTAATTGTCTAGTTATACTTGTTTGATAGGAATTAGATGTCATGGATGCGGACCTGATAGGAATTAATCAATATTTTTGCATGGAATTATTCATCTTATCGAGCAACTTAATATTTGCTCATTCTTTTGAGACTTGTTCCATGTTGACCCTTTTGAGACTTGTTCTATGTCGATCCTCCCTTCTTAGACTGTGTCGCTCCGATTCTACAGGGATCATATTTCCTACCCATCCATCAAGATCATGCTTGTCCTCGAGCTTGAGATTTGGCTACCTGTTTGGTTTCTTAGCTTCTTCCTTGGACGACTCTTTGGGTGATGATGGTCTCCTTGACTCTTGGAGTTAGTGATCATTCTTTGCTACTAATGTTGTCATTTGTTAAATTGATTTTTGTTTGTTCCTCAGAGATTTTGATCGCTTCCGTTGTTGGATCCCTTCCTGCTTTACTTACATTCTGTGTTTTGTTTTGTGATTTTCATGGTCATGACATTGAATTTCAAGAGGATGGGATCCAACATGCTCAACCACTTCATTCTTAGTATAACATCAAATTTTAGTTGGGGAAGAATAAGAAATCAAGTATTATACATTCCATGTCTACTACAAGATGCACCTATTGGTTGGCTAGATGTGTAATGATAAAGTTGTTTGTGCTTCTTGAGTTAATGATGCCAAAAACAAGATGTGAGCGGATGATAGCTAACACTTGCATTATTTGACATTAAGGAACTATTTGGTCTGTTGTTGCTTCTTCATAACTGCTTGCACTCATGGTTGCAATTTCATGTTGTTTGGTCATCTCGACATTGGTTAAGCTTGGATGGCAAGTGATGAACTTCAGTTGTTGGTTGGCTCTATCAATTGAGACATTTTAGACCCTCACATCCTTGCAGGCCACACTTGAAGACTTGGATAATGCACCTTTAATTCTATTTGTAGATTCAAAGTAGTCTTGAGATAAAATGATCTACCTCCTAAGAGCCGTGGGTATGGAGATTCTTAAATTCACTTAAATACTCCTTAACATATCTATCTGGTGGAGCTTGGCCATCCCCCAATTTGCTCACCTTTCCAAGGGTCCAAAGAGAGCATGACATGGTTCTTAGAATTCCTTCTATGAAAAAAAGATGGGCAGAACACCACCCCCCCCCCCCCCCCCCCCCCCCCCCCCCCCCCCCCCTCCTTATGTTTTATCCCTCGTTCATGATCTAGAAATGTTGTTCTAAATAAGGTGACTGTGGTGTGTGACTTTTCTCTAACATATTAGTACAATTGCTTAGTGTTGATTTTAGAACTCCTCTGCAAGTTTGTTTGCCATTGTCGGTGTTGTTGGATGTCATTGCCTATAGTTGACCTCCACCCCCCGCTTCTTATGTTTTATCCCTCGTTCATGATCTAGAAATGTTGTTCTAAATAAGGTGACTGTGGTGTGTGACTTTCCTCTAACATTTTAGAACTGTGCTGTGTGACTTTCCTCTAACATATTAGTACAATTGCTTAGTGTTGATTTTAGAACTCCTCTGCAAGTGTGTTTGCCATTGTCGGTGTTGTTGGATGTCATTGCCTATAGTTGACCTTGATATCATTTTGTTGGGGACACATGCAGGATCAAGTCCACAGGCGAAGTGGCAGCGAGTTTGGCTCATGATTGGATGCAAGAACCTTAACCTTCTTTTTCCCTTTGGGAGCCACCTTCCACAAAGGGGTGTAGTTGAACCGAGGGAAGAAAGGTGCATTCAGTTGTGCAAGGTGGCAGGGTGCTGCTGGTACAGAGGTGGAACAAATCAGTCTGTGTGTGCGAGAGAGAAGAGGGGATTAAATTACTTCTTCGATGGTCTACAAGATTCAGTTTCCTGTCTTTTGTAGACTTCAAAATTGACCTTGATATCATTTTATTGGGGGCACATGCATAGGATCAAGTCCACAGATGAAGCGGCAGCGAGTTTGGCTCGTGATTGGATGCAGGAACCTTCTTTTTCTCTTTGGGAGCCACCTTCCACAAGGGGGTGTAGTTGTGTGCGAGAGAGAGAGGGGGGGGGGGGGGGGGGGGGGGGGTGTTAAATTACTTCTTTGATGGTCTACAAGTCAATGGTCTACAAGATTCAGTTTCCTGTCTTTTATGGTCTTCAAAATTGACCTATTCTATGGAATGTTTCTACATGGAATTATTCTTCTCATTTGATGGTTTGATGTTTACTCATTCTTCCAAGATTGTTACATTTATTCCATGTTGTTCCTCTCTTCTTGGACCTTGTCCCCTCATTCTATGGGATCGCACATTAGATTAGTGCAAATAGTTCACTGTGCCATGGTAATATTGATCGATATGATTGGATCACCATTTAGGCTCACATGAACATAGCATCTATAGATCCATAGTCCATATACTTTGTTCCATACATCCATTGATATAAACATTTTATCCTTAAGATGAGGGATTCCTTTAGCAAAGAACCATTGCACGCATAGTTAGATTTGTGCTAGAGTAAACAGAGCTTCCTTTCAAATTAATTAATATAAAAGCCTTTAAATTCAAGCTTTTACAAATGAAGAAAAAGATATACACGTTGGACAACTTCTTCTATTCCTAGTATGTTCCACCATCACTACCTAGAGTTACACATTATTGGGAGATCTTGAGGAATATACCAGATAATGACCTCAAAGTTCATGTCTGACAAAGGTATGAGTTTACGTTACTTTCATAGGCATGCTGCCACTCTAGTCATAGGTAAGATCAAAGAAAATTTATTGGAGTGAATTAGAGACAGCAAACTATTTAAATGTTAATTTCGATATCATTCTGAAGAAGAGAAATGCACATGAATTACGGATATCTGGTTTCTTCCTTTTTCCAAAGATCTATCACCCTCTATATGAAACTAGTGAATTTCTTTGATCTATCATGAATATAGGTCCTCAAAAAATATTTATTTCTCTATTTTACAGACGTTTCTCCTCATGTTTTGTGAATTTACTTCACTTTTTTTCTTAACCACGAAAGAACATTGCTTATTTTAATAGTAGAATTACATGCGTTTTTGGTTCATATTTTTTACCCCATTTTTCCCCTTGTTGATTCTGTATTCATAAAGTTATGTGTGCTTGCAAGAAACCTTAACTTCACTCGAACCATATGCTTATCATTCTATGAATTTCTATGTAGGAAGTAATGATAGTTTTTGTGTTAGTACTTGATAGAGCTTCCATGTTTTCTAGACTGCAATTGTGTGATTAGTGATGATCTTTGGTTATTTACGTATTTTTTATGCAGTTCTGTCCATCAATGAACTAACATGCAACATATTTGTAGGTGTATTCCATTTCGTTATCGGAACTGTGATGATACTTCATATGATAAACTTGACAAGGAGGTTGAAGTTCTTATGATAAACTCACCCAGTGGACCAGGGCTTCTGTTTCCAAAGGTATGAAAATTCACGTGGACTGCATTTGAAAATATGGAATTCCTTGATGTTATAAAACTAGTGCATAGGTAATTTACTATATATTTACAAGTTATATTGCTTAGTAACATAATCATAAATTATATATCTTCACTCTTGTTAGAGCACCAAGCATTCTATATTAGTACTTCAGTTGTAAGAAAGATCTTACCAGGTCACCAATTAGCACAATCAGGTTTCCTGTATTTTACTTCTCTTTTAACACTGGTGATCGTTGATCAAGCAACCCATTGATTTATCTTTAAAACCGTTCTTTTAGCTAATTTTAAAGCTTCACAAATTCTTATTAGCAATTATCTAATATTGCGAGTACCATAATTATGTTCTACCAAAGTTTTGTAAAACAGAGTAAGGGAGTCTGATTGGATTGGTTCCAAAAATTGACTTGATCCAAGTTTTTTGGATCAAGAAAATTTTACTGGAACCTAAAACCAAGTATAGGAAATTCTATCCAACTTTGGCTGGGTTAGGTTAAGTTGGTCGCCAAGGTTTTAGTTTATTGCCAAAGCACTTACTATCAATAAGACTATTTGCTCAGTGATGCAAAATTTTGATTCTGATATTAAAAGTCAAAAAAATCTGTAACTAAAATCCATACATAAGTATAAACATATTAGTCAGACTATGCAATAGCATATCAAAGACTAAAATTCAACATCCAAGTCCAAATTACTTTTTTCTCAAATTTAATAGCACTCTTTTCCTACAATTAGTGTTTTTAGAATTCAACAATAAGTACTAATTGATGGAATAAATTACTCTTGTTAATTAGAGATAGCAATGACTGGTGAACGGTAACAATCTATTTAATTAAGTTTTCAATAAATGATATATTTACATTATTAAACGTGGGTTGATTTAGGTTTATTGGTATCATGAATTATATATAGAAAATATTAGAATGGATAAAAATAAACAAATACTAAGGTGTAACTGGTTGTTAACATGGGAGGAAATAGGTTGAAATATTATGGACATGTTCAATAGATTCCAATGTTCAAAAAGTTGAATTTATAAGTGTGGAAAATATAAAAACTAAAGAATAAAGGACATCAAATAAAACATTACTCAATATAAATTAATTAATTAATTAGTTTTGCATAGAGCTCAATGAAGTAGGAGAGTCATAGCCAACTACAAATAGTTAAAACAAACGCACCGCTACACTGCTTGATAATGATATCCAAATCCCACAATAGCAGAATATATTATATTTTTCAACCCAAAAGGCAAAATGTTCAGAATTTTGGGTCAGTTCAGATTGGTTATGTACTGGATTGGTTCTTTGCTCACCCTTATGCGAAGGCATATGTTTCCTGTTTCTTTTTGGTCGAACAAACTAATCGACAACAATTTTTGTTTTTGGTAAGTGAAGATGTGCATCTTATTCATAGTAGTGGCTGCACCCTGAAGGTCTTTTATTTACTTCATTATACCTTTAGTTGCTTTCCTGATAATGTCTCTAATTGTTGCTTCTTAGATAACTTAACCAAACTGATGCACATCGTATTAAATTTGTGAAACATATATCTATAGTTTTCTTTATTGACGAAACAGATATCCAGTCTTAATCATGAATCTTCAGTTTTGTTTGGTTTATAGTCTGAAGCTTGCTGCTGATGGTTCATTTTGCACCCACCCTAAAGTTTTATTTTATTGCTCAGTGAAATTAAAATTAAATTAAGCGATTTCTACCAAGTCACATATGGTGATGGATATACAGGCTCTGTGGAGGTATCTATGATGTAGAGTTGTGTAGAATCACTTGCCTTTTTCCAATCAAATCTTTATTTTGTCTTGTCTAAAATATTCTATGCTTGTAAAGTCCAATTTTCTTTTGTATCCATATGAATGGCTATTCAGTAGATATGCATTTATTTTATGATTTCTATCTTTTTTCTCCTTTCACAGGGAGGATGGGAGAATGATGAAACAGTTGAAGAGGCAGCCGCAAGGGAGGCTCTTGAAGAAGCAGGAGTGAGAGGAGATATAGTGGTAAATTTAACATATATCCATGTCCTTATTAAATTTTTGAGTGGAATTATTATCTGGAAGAGGAAAAACTTTTATTGAATTTAATTGGCATTCATTATACCAGCGCTCAGAAGTACACAGTTGCAAGGTTTTAATCAACATTCTTTGATATGCAGTTTCGAGTAAAATAATCAATAATTTTCAAAAACACAATTATCATAATCTCCAATAGCATTAGCTAAAAGGCACATTATTAGCTTACGGATGCAAATCTGCTTCTAATTGTCAAGAACATTGCTCGACAATGTAGGAATGGTTGTGGAACATGGTGAGTTAATTTGGAGTAATGTCATGAGTCATGTGCTATGGATCTAAGAAGTCTGGTCAGGAAACGATTCTTTTTCCTTATAGTTTTACTACAAGACGTTTGTCCGCAACAAGTTTAGGATGATAAATGTACATGCATCTGACCCCAAATAATTAGGTCTTTTAATTCTACTTTTAATTTTTATGCCCTTTCTATCTAGTCCATCTCTTTGCTCTGCCTTGTTGAATACTACACCAACAATAACAACAATCAAGCCTCATCTTATTACATGGGGTTGGTTATATGAATCCTTCTATGCCATTGAGTTCTATCCCCTACTATATCATTTATATTTAAGTAAATTTTATTTTATTTTATTGTTGTTAAAGTCTTCTTTGGTTTTTCTCGTTTAATATGTACATTTATTATAGTTTTACATCACTTAACTGGAGCATCTATTGGTCACCTACATATATATTTGTACCATTTTAAAATGTCTCTCGGAGGTTTCCCTCAATAAGTGCAATCTTAAATTTCTTTTTAATATTTTCATTTCTTATCTTGTTCATCCTTGTATGCCCACACATCCACCTTAACATCCTCATCTCTGTAACTCTCATCTTCTGCTTATGTGCTCGGGTTATAGCCTAATATTTAGTTCCGTATAACATAATAGGTCTAACTGCTATTTTATAAAACTTTCCTTTTAACCTTAAAGGTACTTTACGATCACAAAGAACACTTGATGCTATCTTGTATTTCAACCGTCCACTTGTATTCTATGTAAGACATCTTTCTCAATCCTACCATTTTTTGCAAACATGATTATAAATACTTAAAATTCTCAGTTACAAACAATTCATCATCTTTTATCTTAACAATTGTCTTATTACGTTTAATATTACTAAACTTAAATTTCATATATTCTGTCTTTACTCTATTAAGCCTAAAACTTTTTACTTCTAGTGTTTCCTGTCATAATTCGAGTTTAGCATTTACTCCTTCGCAGGTCTCATCTATCAAAATAATATTATTTGCAAACAACAAGCACCACGGTATCGTATCTTAGATGTGTCCAATGAGTTCGTCCATAATTAGTGTAAAAAGATAGGACTCAGAGCTTATCCTTGATGTAACCCTATTCTTATGTGAAACATTTCAGTTAATCTGTATGAAGTCTTCACTCTTGTCATTACATCCTCATACATATCCTTAATTAGTTCAACGAATACCATGTGTAAGTCTTGCTTCTGTTCTCGATGCTTTTTAATTAGTTGTCTGAGAAGTGTATAATTTCTGTTGTCGACTTTCCAAGCATAAATCAAAATTGATTTTCGATCATCGTGGTCTCTTTCCTTAGTCTTTTTTCTATTACTTTCTCTTAAAGTTTCATGATATGACTTATTAGTTTAATACTTTTATAATTCGCACAATCTTGTATATCTTCTTTGTTATTATATAAGAGAACTAGAATACTTACCCTCCATCAATCAAATATTTTTTTCGTTTTCAATATCAAATTGAATAACTTTGTAAACCATTCAATATCTTATTTTCCTAGGCACTTCCATACCTCTATCGGAATATCATTAGATCTAATTACTTTTCCATTTTGTATTCCATTTAAAACTTATTCTATTTTTGAAGTTTGAATTTTACGATAAAAATTTAAATTTCTATACTCCTTTGACCTACTTAAATTACCTAAGTTAAATTTTTCACCTAAACTTTCATTAAAAAGTTGATGAAAATACTTCTTCCATCGTCCTTTTATTTTCTCATTATTCAATAGTACTCTATTGCATTCATTTTTAATACATCTTATTTGTATAAGATTTATTATCTTCTTCTCTCTCGCTTTAACTGTTCTGTAAATATTATTTTCCCCTTCTTTTATATTCAATTTTTGATATAAGTGTTCATAGGTTTCATTTTTTGCTTGATTCACTATTTTCTTGGCTACTGTATACTTTTTAAATTTTTTTTATTCTTACAAGCCTATAATACCTTATAGGCTATTTATTTTTTCTTTGCTTTTTTCTGTACTTTTTCATTTCACCACCAAGATTCTTTACTTGGTGGTGCACGACCCGTTGACTCATCGAGTACATTCTTGGTTACTATTTTCAACTCTAATTTTATCTTATCCTACATCGTATTTGAGTCGCCGTATATTTCTTCTAATACTTGTTCTCTTGCCCTCTTTCTAAATATGTTTTGTTTTTCATCCTTTAACTTCCACTATTTAATTTTAGGAGTCGTGCACATTTGCCTTGTATTGATACTATGTTTAAGGTGCATACCCAATACTACTAACCTATGTTGGGTAGTTAAGTTTTTCCAAGGATGATCGTACAATCTTTACAAATCTTTCTATCCTTCTTCTAACTATAAGAAATTAATTTACAACTTATTATTTCCACTTTTGAAGGTGATCAAGTGTTCTTTTTTCTTGAAAAATGTATTTACTAGTATATGCTATTGTAAAATCCAATATAGTTTTTCTTTCTTCATTTTTTGTTTCAAACCTATAACCCCCATGCACCCTATCATACTCCTCATTTTTCACTCTGACATGCCCAATTAGACTCCTATTAAAATCATATCGTTTAATGGAATATTTTATAATACCTCATCTAGGTTGTCTCAAAACTTAGATTTGGTGTTTGCATCTATTCCTACTTGAGATGCATATATACTAATTACATTAATAGTTTATTTTGCTACCACTATCTTGAAAGCTATAATCCTATATCCTTTTTAACTACTATTACTTATCCTTTAGCGAACTATCTACGATAATACCTATTCCATTTTTTGTTTTATTCTTTCCCGTGTACTATAGCTTAAAACTCAAATTCTCTATTATTTTTATCTTCTCTCCTATCCATTTTATCTCATGTACACACAGAATATTAATTCTTCTCTTAATCATCGTATCTACTATCTCCATGGCTTTACCAGTGAGCATTCTTAGATTCCATGTTCTAAATCTTAGACAACTAATTTTCCAATAATATTTATTCTTAGCTAACCTATAGTGTGAGAATTCTTGCATATTTAATATTATACTCAAGTTTTCATGGAGATGTAGTGATTCTTGTCAATATGTTACAATCGAACCTTGCAAGGCGAACTTTTGTATATTTAATACTACACTCAAGTTCTCATGGAGTTATAGCGGTTCTTGCCAAGACGTCTGCAATGCATTTCTTCCGGGGAATAATCTACCATTAGCATAATAGTTTGATGGATTCATTCATTGAATATTTATTTGAAAGTCCACATTGATTGGTAACATAACGTGCAACCCTCGCCCTTTTTCATCCGAGCTTGGGACCAACATTGACGTGGTTTGCTCTGCCTTGTTAAATAATTCAGAATATCTTATGTGGCACAGCCTGATTGGTTTGTGCTATTACAACTAACAATCTTATCATACAAATGGGCATTTGGCTAATGCTAGCTACTTGTAATTCTGGAAAGTAAATGAAAGATCTAACAGAAGAGTTGAAGATCCTAAATTTAAAGGAAGAAAAACTATAATTTTACATAAGAAAGAACGAAAACAATGCTATTCTTCAATTATGATGCTTCTCATATGGTAGGAGAAGCTTAAACTTTCTCATGTCTTTCTTTATTGGATGCATGATTAGTTCCTTCTATTTATTTTCTCCGCAGCTAACTTACATTTTCTTGTCAGTCATTTTTGGGGGATTATTTCTTCAAAAGCAAAACCCTTCAAGATGAATTCAGCCCCGAAGGTTTGTGCAAAGCGGCTGTTTTTGCAATGCAAGTGAGGGAGGAGCTCGAATCATGGCCAGAGCAAAGCACCCGCCACAAATCATGGGTTACCTTATCTGAAGCTATGGAGCAAT
Source organism: Curcuma longa (assembly GCF_044706935.1). Classification (NCBI taxonomy): domain Eukaryota; kingdom Viridiplantae; phylum Streptophyta; class Magnoliopsida; order Zingiberales; family Zingiberaceae; genus Curcuma; species Curcuma longa. The sequence continues at coordinate 6,767,934 of NC_133875.1, forward strand.
GTAGGCATCCTTGGATGCGGGTTGCTCTCCGTGACGGTTTCTCAAAATGGCATGACAGTATCCTAAGTAGGCTTGATGCCGAAACCGCTCCTAACGATGAAAGTTGATCCTTTTCTGAAACCTAAACAGGCTCCAATTGGTTCAAAGTCGTTGAGGATTAAAGTCTCTCTAATGGTCATTTTTCCTTTTGCTACTTTCTTTAATTTAGTCTTCCATATTGCCAATACATGCATTTTTAAATTTGGCAGCCATACAAGAGTGTTCAAAAGCTCAGCGTATGTGGATTTGGAGGAAAGCAAGATTGTGTCTGTTGATTTACTCCAAATTTTGATAATTTCAAGAATTCTTCTTCGGGTATTAATCTTGTGTTCCATGGCTAATGTGCTCTGACACTCCTCCATTGACCAGCAAACTCGAACCTTCACAAGGCAGATTGGCAGTCGGCTGAGTTAACCTTCAGGAGCAGAGTCAACAGATTTCATTTGCCAACTTAGTTTGTCCTTATCTGAAAACGTATATGGACAGCTTTGTGAACTCACTTTTGTAGTTTTCTCTCGATGCCGAAATTTGCGACTGATTGGTAGATTCTGTAATCATCATTGTATAGATATGGCAAGTTTTGTTGTACTGCACTTCTCAGATTAAGTGGCGCAGAAGTCTCCTCTGATTGTGATGCTGATGGACTGTTCTGTACCACCTGCCAATGGAGTCTGAACATCAAGTACAAGCTTTGCATGTTGATCCTGAAATGATTCGATCTTCAAAATCCATTCGTGGACCATTTACTACGATCATTGTATAAATCATGTCTTGTCCTCACAGGGTGTCCAATTGATTAGAGCATGGTATACTTACTACAATGGAGCAAAGGAAAAATTCCTTTCCCATCCTCTAGTTATTTGACGGTCAGTTATAAGTTGATTTTGTGATTTATCTCCTTTCACATAACTTGAGGACAGATTCTGAGGGATTTGGGGTGAGATGAGCACAATCATATAAATCATGTCTTGATTTGATGTTGCTCTTAGCTTTTGAGTAAGACATGATCATGTGTGGATTTTTGTTTTCTACATACATTTTTTTCTTTATTCCCAATTCATGCTCATTAATTTTCTAAATTCTTGTCAAATTTTGAAATCAAGAACTAATACAATATGAGGTCGATACCTTGGTAATGATTTTATTCTAAATCAGTAGGTCATGCCTATGTGACTTTGTTTCAGGTTGACATATCGCGCGCATATATATATAGTTCTTGCTCTCCACTCCGAGCTTAGCTTGTCATTTTAACTTCTCCCAACTCTCTCATCTAAGCTCTTTACTCCAAGCTTAGTTCTTAGAACTCTCCTTTTCAAGTTCAATTTCTCGAAACTCCGCTTTGAGCTCAACTCTTTAAGCTCTTCGAACTCTTCACTCTGAGTTCAGTTCAACTCTTCGAGCTTTGTTCCATGTTCAGTGAGCTACATCCATGGCTCATCTATAAGTGTTTTTAAGATAGCCACTACTACCCACGCGATCATGAGCTAGAACCGATAACAATTAAGTTGAGATTAATGACTTGACGATTGAAATTAATGACCGAATAACTAAACGGTCCTTAATTTTTTAAATATTATGGCTATGATCTCTATAAGTTTCTCTCAATCTATATCTATAAATATCAAGATACATTGTTATGCAAACGTTCATTGGACTTTTGCCAAAAGAGGCTAATCTTTCTAATAACTACACTTTTAATAACTTAAGCATCGCCAGAAAACCCTAACGCCCTTGGTACTTCGGCAAATTTTGCACCATTAGCAATTGGGTTCGATCCAACTAGTTAGTAGCAAGCGAGCGAGCGAGCCAGTCGAAAAAAAAATTCTCTTTTAAATGATAATTCTCAAGTTATCATTTAATTTCTTTATAAGAATTGAACTAAATTTAAACCCAAAGCAGTTTTCCTTTATCATATATATCAAGTGAGCCAGTTGGCATAGAGTTAGATATTAAACTACAAGCCTATGAGTGCACTTCAATCATCATGTCTTATCAATAAAATCATAAGTGATCGATCATCCATAAAAAAAATCAATTGAGTTTCTTTATACACACTCTTTTAAATGTTCCTAGTGCTCACCTAAAAGGAATACGATACTATGATAGTGTTGCATATATAAGTATCAATATGAAAAGATCCAAAGCTAAATATTCCGATGTATGATATTATTTACTCGCAAAACTATGAGTTTTCACATGTTTATGAATAATAGCATGACTAACTTATGCGTGTAGTGATAAGTGATGAACGCGGGAACACGAGTTAAGACAAAAAAATTATTTGAAATTTTTTCATACAGGAGGTAAATTAGACCTAGTTTAACAATTTGAGCTAGCTTGCAACATAAAGAATTTTGATAATTTTGTTTTTGCTTTTATTTTTTTGTTTATCTTGATCGACTTCATCCAGTTGTTTTGCAATGAAGCTAGCTAGACTTCCATGAGAAGATGCACCATATTCGTAAAATGTTCGAGTACTGAAAGCGAAATCACAGACATGATAAGTGATAATACTACTTAAGCCAAGAACAAAAAGTAAATTCCAAAGCAAAATTCTCATCATAAATCATATCAATATTATATTTTGATGTTAATCTCTTAAGCACACTTTTGTAGAAGATAAAATTCTGCACCATGCATAAATCACTTCACTTCACTTCAACAATAATTCCCAAAGCTACCATTAATATATTTTTTAAGAAGAAAAAAAAAAAAAAAAAAAGGCAAGGAGAAGCTTAAGGGAATTTTATTCCTGAATTAGTGCATTCATTCTTTCCATCAAAATCATAGGTTTCTCAAGGCCAAATTTAGGCCAAATCCATGATTCTATATTCAGATTGAGACTTTCTTATGCCAAGGAATTGAAGTCAAAATTGGCTCTTCCATTCCTTTATATATGTGACACTAATATCGACTTGGTTTGACTTCGACTTAATTTTGCATCAATGAATAGTTTTTGGGAGAAGCCATGTGTAGCATGTTTGGAATGATCGATCGAGTTGAAGGCTAGCTATGTGAATTAAGTTGTGCCCAAGAACTGACTCCTCTTTCAAGAAAAAACCTATTTGTACAGTTGTTGGGGTTGATTTCTATCCGATTGATATCGATTAATTTGGTCACTGATTAAATAATGACTTCTGAATCTTCTAAAATCCTGTCTGATTTTATCGATTTTTTAAATATCAATCGAATCGATTTGTCAATCAATTGAATCAATTTATTTCTATACGTTTCTGAAACAGCACTAGTCGATTGATTACCCTAATCAGTCGAATCAATTTACTTCTGTTCGATTCTGATCCAAATCAGTCGACTGATACACATAATCAGTCGAATTGATTTGAGAAACAAAATACATCTCTGAACAAGCTCCGTTTTACACCAAAGATCGTCTCATTTGTTGGGTTGCAAGGGTGCAAACATAGTCCCACATCTAAAGTACATAGAAAAGATCATGGGATTAAAAGGATGGAAAGTATCTCCATTGGCATGAGGCCTTTTGGGGAGAGCTCAAGAACAAAGTCATGAGGGTTTAGGCCCAAAGTGGACAATATCATACCATTGTGGAGATATTTTGATTCCATCGGTACTAACAAGTGGTATCAGAGCGAGACCGCTCTTCACCGGACTAACAGCCGGATGGTAGGTCGGGTGTCTGAATCCAGATGACCAGACACCAGGTGGGAAGTCCTAGTAGGTCGGGTGGACCGAGAGGCAAAAAGTTCAAAAAGTCCTAGCTGCGACTAGGTGGGAAGTCCTAGTAGGTCGGTGGACCGAGGGGCAAAAAGTCCTAGTGGGTCGAGGATTCAGACATCAAAAATGACGTTGAGGGAGACCTGTGGTCCTTTGTTTGAGGGGGGGATTGTTGGGTTGCAAGGGTGCAAACATAGTCCCACATCTAAAGTATATGGAAAAAATCAGGAGGTTAAAAAGATGGAAAGTATCTCTATTGGTATGAGGCCTTTTGGGGAGAGCCCAAGAACAGCACCATGAGGGTTTAGGCCGAAAGTGGACAATATCATACAATTGTGAAGATATTTTGATTCCATCGGTACTAACATCATTCTGATATATGAGTCAAAAGTTATGACCTTCGAAAGTTTGCTCTATCATTTTCAGACTTCCTTTGCATGATATTCGATCATCTTTGACCTGTCAAGATGTCTCGTTGCTTAGCATCTGATCAAGCTTGACTTTCTAGGACTTCATCGTTGCCAGACATTCGGTCAACCTTGATCTATTGGGACTTCCTCGTTGTCTGACATCCGGTCAACCTTGATCTGTCGGGACTTCGTCATTGTCTGACATCTGATCAACCTTGATCTGCCAAGACTTTCTCGTTGCCTAACATCCGATCAACATTGACCTGTCGGGACTTCCTTGTTGCTTAGTATCTGATTGACCTTAATCTACCAGGATTTCACTGTTGCCATTAACATCGATCAACCTTAACCTGCCAGTACTTCAAATCACCAAGTATTGGGCGATTAACCTTAACGGTCCCTTTTGGACTATTCGTTTTTGTCGTTACTCACAACTTTCCACCCCTGTTGAACTTTCGATAATACTAAATGTCAAGTGAGAGCTAAGATCAACCTTGACTCTCTTCACTTAGACTTTCCATTTCATGCCAAGTATATCTAGTCCTCTATGACCTACTTGAACTTCCCATCTCGTGCTCAATGTCTGATCCTCCATGACCTATTTGGACTTTCCATCTCGTGTCAAGTGTCTGATCCTCCATGACTCACTTGAATTTTTTACTGTCAAGTATTTGGTCAACCTAGAACTATTTAACACCTAACTAGCATATTAATTAAATATCAAAATCTAAATTGAGTCAAACCAAACTTATCAACTTATTCAAATCTTGATTTGAAATCGATTGCACAACAAATAAGACACTTGAAGTGGGTGGAATGTGCAACGAGCTCACGTAGCTAATGCACCGTAAGACATATCAAACAAACAAAAGAGACATATCAAAAGCGCAAGCCCAATTATATGAAATACAATTTTGTTTGTTTGTTTGAGATTGTGATTTTTCACCTCATTTTAGTTTATTATGTCCTAGAGTAGCAATGGCACCTTAAGATTTTGGTCATTAAAGAGAATGAGATGAAGTTTAGAGATATATATATGTCAAAGCAAGTAAGAAATTGTTTATACATAATTAAGTGTGAACAAAGTATACGAGTACGTGTCTCAATGCTTTTGATCTTAGATCATAATGACTTAATTTATTTCATTATACTAAGGCTTTAATCGAACCACATTATATTACAAATGATCTTTTCTTTATTATCCTAGTACAAAAGATGAAGAATACACCTTTTGTTTAAACTTTGTGATCTTTAAATTTTATCATAATTTTTTCTTCCCTAATGAAAAATCTAATCATCAAAGATAACTTCTTGGGTCTTCATCTCATTTTAAACAACTCTCTCTCTACAAAAAACAACTCTCTGTGAGGAGGTAAATCGAGAAAAACAATGGACTTCGTCAAGATTCGAACTCTTGCCTTTTAACTCTACTGCGTCATAACAAACTAGCTATGCCCCGGGGGCTTAAACAATCAAACAATGATTCGCCATGTTGTTGTTGTTTAACGATCTCCTCAAATGACTAAAGCCTAAATATTTACATGGTCAACCTCCAATGTTGTTTCTTTAGCTCAATTTACAATGGACACTTTTTTCTTGTTAATTTTGATTGGCAAAGTGTGCAATATTGAAACTTTTTGATTATATATAGGGGCATAGTTGAGTTGGTTATACGGAGCATACTTGCTGAAGTAGGCAAAGAAAGTTGAATCTCGACGAAGCCGAGGCAATGCCCTCTCCATAGTGGTCAACTGTAACTTTTCGATTTACTTCCTAATAGATGATCGTGAAGTCGATCGTGTGGAACCGCTGGGATGACAGATTCCACCTTTACTGAAATGATGAACCACTAGCTAGTTTTTCTTCCCAAAATAAAAGAATTGACAAGTATGCATGTCACAGTCTAATTAATGATTAATGCTTGAAACAATAATTATTTAATGATTAGTGAAGCTTTTTATCACTTCTTCTCATTATTGCAAACGAAATGATGGAATTCCTCTGAGGATTATAAAATATTAGTCTAATTAATTAAACATCACCACTTCAGTGGAACAAGCAAATGCTTTTGTCTCTATTTTAATTATTTAATAAAGAGTCATGCCCTTAATTAAATTGTAAGATTCCCAAACTACAACAAAAAAAAAACAATGATAGTAAATCAATATCATCTATATTGACTATAATTGATATAGCTAGATCAACAAACACTAATTGATCAACATGGAATGCAAATCTTCTTTTAATTAGTTCTTGCACAATTTTAAGCCAAATGAGAGAAAAACATAAAGTTTTCTAGTTTTATTATTTTTAAAATAAAAAAATAAATAGTGTATGTTCATATTAATTATTCCACTATTCATAGTCAATTAGAATGGAATCTTAAAAATTCATTCCTTGATGTCCCATTGCTATCTCTTCATGGAGATCATGGAAGCACTTCCAATGCCCCTTCTATCTTAAGGAGCTTTAATTTTCAATAAACATGGTGGCCACTTTTTAGAAAATGCACACACACACACACCATAAAAAGTTACTTTAAGTATTTTATTTATCTTTCTAATTCTTATAAAACTTGATCATGGAGTGGTGTCATTTCAAGCTCAAAAGCTGAAATTGATTGGCGAACATGCACTCCTCCATTGTAATTATAAAAAAAATATTCAAGAAATTGCTATTATATGAGCTTTCAAATGATCAAATCAGGGACAGATCCAGAAAAGGAGGTGGGATGGATGGACTTTGAGTGTGGAAGAAATGAGCTAAGTAAAAAATAATAATAAAAAAAGAATAAATGTATAATAAATCTAATAGTGAATTTTTTTTTACATTAAGTAATAAAAAAAATCTTTTGGTTGAGCTAGAGCTAGACAACCCTTAAGAAAATCCGTCCATGATAATCAAATCTTAGTAATTAAGATGTCTTGCATTAATTTTTTTTAAAGACTCATGCACTTGTGAATAAAAGAGGGTAGGATCATGGAATCATTTTAGCTTTCTTTTCTATTCGCTAATAGGTCTAGAACAAAGGAAGTTGTAGTTAGATTGTGAGGAGTAAGCGACTATATAAACATTTCTTCCAATTTGATTTGGTGGTATCGACAAATCACTTTAAAAATCGTGTCAATAACATTACGATACTCAACTCTCGTGAATGAGCCGAATATATAACTAACTCTAAGATATAAGAAAGACATTCAATTCAAAGGATAATGAATCTCGTAGTGAATCATTGGTCATTTACATTTTCGGTAGCAACCATTACCCTAAAATGCTCATAGGATAATGAAAAAGCTAGAGATCTTCTTAGAAGAAGGTCAATGTGTAGATTTCTTTTTAGGTAGCACAAGATGCAAAGTATTGCAGCTAATGAGTGGTGTGATAGGTTGACATTTGATTGAGTGCTAGTGAGACACACACTAGATAGCCAACAACTTCTCTATGGCATGCTGTATTTGTGATAAGTTTTTAATTTCGATAACGCTTTTCTAGTTTTTCATTGGGTGGGAACAACTGTATTATATCTAGCAACCTAACTAGCATACCGAAATAGGTTAGGTTAACATTTGATTTGCCTAGCATTTGAGATCTAGAGAGTTATATTCTTGTTGAGGCATGATATACTTCAATGCCCAATTATAGTACCTTAATGTGCCTAAGTCCTTTAGTTTGTAGCAATATATCGCTAAGGGAGTTCTAAAGTTGTTCGACGCTTTAGGGTCATCACCTATTATCAAGAATAATTGTGAGCATACGGAGTATGTTAGATATCAAGGGAGGCCATATACTACTATTGAATTTGTTTTAAGCCCCTAGCCCTTGTACTTTAATAAGGAGGAAATTAAAGTTGGTGAGCAAGTCTACCACAAATGCATTTTTTATGCAATATTTCCATAAGACATTTTTTAACACCTAATTAATTAATGGACATACAAAACTAATAATTAATGATAAATGTTTAATTGTGTGAAAAATAAGCTAAGTGATCAAGCTATTTAATTTGTGCAAAGTTCTCATCATCATTTTCATCTTGATTATATATAGCCTTTTACAACTAATCATACTATGCATCGATTAAAGATGTCCTAAAATTTTACTTGCATCAAATGGTTTTTTTGGTGTCATTTTTCTCCAAGGGGTTCATAACTTTGCAATCCAACACTGAATGCCTAGGATCTTTATTATATTATATTATAAAATATATTAATTAGCTAGGACCTAACACAATTGTAGTATAGAAATATAAATCATCAAAAAGTTGCTGGATATTATTGCCATTACTCATAAGGCAACACAATTACTGAAGAGGAGGCTAGCTAGCTACATGAAATTAATTCTCTGTGAAATTCATGCAAGAAAATATTCATCATGCTTAAAAACCAGCAGTTCGTGTGGGATGTAATTATATTGCTAATGATTGATTATGAGTACCTGCACCACAAATATACACAAAAAGAAAGAAAGAAAGAAAGACAGAAAGAACAGCATATGTATTAAAGTGCAGAAGAAATTAAATGAAAATTAAGCACTGAACTATATATTGTTTGTTTTTCCCACTGTTTTATGTGAAAACAACAAGCTGCCCACCTTATCTCAAGTACCAACTCAAGTGTTCCAGGAGGGAATCAGCATAGGGATAATATATATATATCAATTGCTTAATTCAAGTAGTACTACTACACACCACATTAATTAATTAACTAATTAGCACTAATCAAAGCACTCTCTTTTGTTCAGGGATTCATTGGTGCATGCATGGAACCAATTGGAGTGCAAGGGAGCTGGTGTAGCTTTAAAAGCTTCATTGCTACTAGCTTACTACTATATATTTTGAATAGGGGTGGGAAAAAATATCGAATTTTCGATATACCGCATATACCATACCGATATTTACCGTCCATATCGAAAATTTCGGTATACCGAAAAATTCGGTACGGTATTATACCGTACCGAAATTTTCGGTATCGGTAACGGTACGCAATTATTATTGTTCGGTATTTCGGTATAGCAACATTTTCGGTATAATACCGTACCGAAATTATCAGTATACCAAAATTTTCAATATTTTCGGTGTAATATACTGAAAATTCGGTATATTTCGGTATACCAAAAATATCGAAATTCCGGTATACCGAATTTTCGGTATGGTAACGGTATAGATTTTTTTATGCCGAAATTTTCGGTACGGTATACGGTATCGTATACAAAATTCGGTATACCGTACCGAACCAGCCCTAATTTTGAATGGTATAGCAGGTAAATCAAAAGGTGGGTAATTAAGATGTATCGATCGAGCATAATGAAAAAGGTAAGCAAACTAAGTAAGTTGCACAACTCGTGTGCCAGGTCCGCTAATGAACCGACATTAACAAACTCAAATAGGCCAAATTAAGCCTCCATGGATATGGTACAGTAGTGGTAAAGTATTCAAAGAAATAAATAAAAGAAGATCAGAGTTCAAATTTCACAAAACGAATATTCTAAAGCTCGACCTCTGAGTGTGCATGAATTATCCTCCAATTTTATTATCCTCCAAATTTATTCGAAATATAAGTGAACTAAAAGAAGGTCATCTACCTCCAATATTCAAACTTTAGATTTACTTCTTATTTATCAATCAAAATTTTGGTTGCTGATCGACTGAAAGTTTTGATAAGATAATAATAATAATAATCCAAACTCAAGAGCACTGTTTTATGTGAGTTGCAAGTGAGAGTTTTATGGCCTTATGAGATATATAAATGCTATCATTAGTCCAACAGCCTCATGTTAATTAAGCAACAAGCATTGCCTTGTATCTACTTCTTTACATTCTCCTTTACTTCATGCACTCATTTGGCTTTTGTTCATTGGTAGTTTAGCCAACTCCCAAGTGTCCTTTTTTCTTTGGTCGTTGTTTGTTATGAGATTCGTCTTGTTTTCTGCTGCTAATAATTAATTAAGATCTTTATCTGCATTAATTTTTGTTTCTTTCTTTAATTTTTTGCTTGATTTCTTTTTGGGCATTATTGCCAGCCCCTACTCTACTCTCTTCTCTTCTACAAAAGGTGGATCCGTCACCTTAGCGATCCCACACGATCGACCTCACGACCATTTGTGAAGAGGTAAATCAAGAAAGTGGAGTTAGTTACGACGCAGGAGGGTATTGCCTGGCTTCGCCAGGATTCGAACTCTTGTCCTCTTCTGCAAGTCTGTTACGTCGTAACCAACTCACCTATGTCCCGGGGCATTCTCTTCTCTTCTCTGAGTGCATGCACGAGATTCCTACAAATTAAAGTGAAAGCCAATTTCCTCCCTTAAACAACTCCTCGACAACCACAAGTCCACTATAAAAAGGCAGCCGCAGTACTGCATTCTCTCACTCGTACCCTGATCGATCGATCGATCGAGTCAACTCAATTCCTCTCTCTCTCTCTCTCTCTTTTATATATACTTTCTCCTGAGAGGCAGATATCGCGTCTCGATCACAGGTAAGAATGCTTATATATGTGCAAGGAAGATCTAGCTCTTCCATTGATTACATATAGATATATATAATAATCCAATATATATAAAGTATTGATGGTGATTAGCATGCACAGTCTCGTTATGCCTAGTCCGCTCAGCCAATTGGTGGCCATGGGATCGTCGTTCAGGGCAAAGGACAAGGTGGTGCTAGTCATGGGCGCCACCGGCACCGGTAAGTCCCGCCTCGCCATCGACCTCGCCCTCTACTTCGGCGGTGAGATCGTGAACTCCGACAAAATGCAAGTCTACGGCGCCCTGGACGTTGTCACCAACAAGGTCACGCCCGAGGAGGCTGCCGGCGTCCCCCACCACCTCCTCGGCTGCTTGGCGCCCGACGCGGACTTCACAGCGGCGGACTTCAGACGCGCAGCGACGCGCGCGGTGGCGTCGGTGGCCCGGCGCGGCCGGCTGCCGATCGTGGCGGGCGGGTCGAACTCGTACATCGGGGAGCTGGTGGACGGGGGCGGCGGGGAGTTCCGGCGGCGGAACGAGCTCTGCTTCTTGTGGGTGGACGTACAGCTGCCGGTGCTGCACCGGTTCGTGGCGGACCGGGTGGACCGGATGGTGGAGCGGGGGATGGTGGAGGAGGTGCGGCGGCTGTGGGACCCCGAGGTGGCGGCGGAGGACTACACGCGCGGGGTGCGGCGCGCCATCGGGGTGCCCGAGCTAGACAGGTACCTCCGGGCCGAGGCGGCGGGCGCGGACGAGGCAGAGAAGGCGCGGCTGCTGGAGGCCGCAGTCGACGAGATCAAGGCCAACAACTGCAAGCTGACGTGCTGCCAGCTGGAGAAGATCCGCCGCCTCGCCGCCCTGTCGGGCTGGAGCCTCGTCAGGGTGGACGCCACCGAGGTTTTCCGGAAGAAGGGGGCGGAGGCCGACGCCGCGTGGGAGGCGCAGGTGGTCAGTCCCAGCATCGAGATCGTCTCGAAATTCTTGGAGGCGCAGCCGGAACAGGACGAGTCCGCGTCGGATCTAGCGACGCCGGAGGCGGCTGCTGCCTACATGGGGGAGAAGGCCGTTGCGGCCATGGTCAACGGTGGGGTTGACTTAGTCAAGGTGCCTTCGTCCGTAGTGGGGGTAGTGGGGGCCATATAATAAGATAGAAATTAAAATAAAAATAAATAATGATTATGGGAGACAAATAATGCATTAGTGGTGATTAATTATGGAGGAAGAGTTGGGTTCCACGAGAAAAGCATTGTTAATTGGCGAGACGATTATTATACATTAATTTCTGAAATATGGAGCCATTAATTTTTGAAAAAAAATATTAGTTCTATATAATATTTATATCACAATAAAATATATATATTCCTTTCTCATGTCTCGATGGTATCCGAAGTTATTACCGAGCACTCTGAATCACCAAAGTTCTTATCAAACAGTTGGACTCACTAGTTGTCTTTCCGAGCACCTAACTTTATTTCCCGAGTAGCTAGAGTCCTGTCTCGAGTGGCCTAGCTCGCTAGTCTTCCTAGGCACTCTCAACTCGGCCTTCATCTTAGATTAGTTGCTTCATGTTCCCAAGCATTGGACTTCACATTTGGTCTCTGTTCTTGAACACTCAACCTTCGTCATAACCATTCAGACTCGGAAAGCCCAGTCGGCCTTAACCTTCGACAATTTGCACACACTAATGGCTCAACAACCTCTGATAGCTCTCTAGAAGGTGGTGTTTTGCCAATGGTTTGACAGTGTCAGAAGTAAGGTCTAAAGGCTGTTGCCTCTGATGCATTAACCACCCCTCAGACGGATAGCTGGTGAAGCTACATGGAAATTGTTAGGACCTTATGAGTTATAAAAGGGGTTAAATAGCTCAAATCACTTCGTCTATCAAATTGGGCAGCAGAATCTTGAAGCGAAGAGACACCACAACACACACACAAACTAATACATTGATTTATTTGGTATCCATCTCCTTAAGGCAACTAATCTAAGAGTTCACTCCTATCTCTCCACTTTTACTAAACATTGTCCTTCTTGGTCAAATCTCGAAGGTGGAGAAACCTTCTTGCAGCAAGATTATAGCAAGCTTACAAAAGTAATAGTAGAAAACATAAAGAAAAGGATTTTTACAATGATCTTGAGAGTTATTTTCTCTTCTTCAAAAGATTTGCTCCAAGTAGTAGAGCACCAGAGAATTTATTGAGCACTAAAGCACGAATTCTTGGAGCTTTGAGCATAAACAATAACCTCTACAACGGCTAACTTTCTCCTTTTATATCTAGTCAGTTTTTTCTGAAACTCATTCGATTGATTTACTCTACCAATCAACTAATTTATCAACAATCAAATAACGACTTCTGAACATTTTGAAATTCTATCTGATTTTATTAATTTTTTAAATATTAGTCGAATTAATTAATTTGTGAATCAATTAACTGTTTAGGCGGATTGAGCGACCAATTGAATCGTTTATCTTCTATTCGCTTTTGAAACAACACCAGTCGACTAATGACCCTGATCAATCGAATCGATTCGCTTCTGAAACAACACCAGTCTACTGATGACCCTAATCAGTCGAATCATTTCACTTTTGTTAACTTCTGAAATTGTACCAGTCAACTAATACACATAATCAATTGACTAATATTGAATAAAAATGTAGATCTCTTAACGAGCTTCGTTTCACACCTTAGATCGCTTCATTTTGATATTCGAGTTAAAAGTTATAGTCTTCGGAAGTTTACTCTGTTGGGACTTCTTCATTGTCTAGTATCCAATCAAACTTGACCTACCGGAACTTTCTCGTTGCCTACCATCTAATCAACCTTAACCTATCAAAACTTTCTTGTTGCCTAGTATCCAATCAACCTTGACCTGCCGAGATTTATTGATACTTAGCATCCAAACAACATTGACTAACCGAGACTTCATCGTTGTTTGACATTCAGTTAACCTTGACTTGCCAGAGACTTCACGTCTCATGTCAACTCCCTATTGGACTTCGACGACCAAGTGTCCGATCAACCGTGATTCACTTAGATTTTTCTCTTGCCACTACCTGTTGAATTTCTAATCATCAAATGTTTGGTCAACTATGATTCATTTGGACTTTCTGTCTCGTGCCAATTCCATGTTGGACTTCCGACTGCTAAGTGTCCGGTTAACCGTGACTCACTTAAACATTTCTCTTGTCAACTATCTATTGGACTTCTAACGCTAAATGTCTGGTCAACTATGACCCACTTGGACTTTCCGTCTCGTGCTAACTCTATGTTGGATTTTCGACTGTTAAGTATTTAATCAACCGTGACCCATTTAGATTTTTCATATCTTGTCAAGTATCTAATCAACCTTGACTTACTTGACTTTTCGCTCAACGAACTTAACATATTGATCAGTACCTATCAAGTATCCAGTCAACTTTAACCTACTTGACGTTTCAACTAACTAATATATTAATTAAACATTGAAATTCTAACTCAAGTCAACTTGAACTTAGTCAACCTTGATTAGATTGCACCAATAGAGATTCTCTTCCAGAGGATTATATAAAGATAGATGGAGGTAAGTAAAAGAGAGATGATTTTCTTGTTGTACGCAGAGACAACTCTTTTCTGCGAACTCTCTTTCTTTTCAGCACTACTTCCTTTCTTTTTATATATCTTTGTTAGTCTTCCACCTTAAATCGGAATTGATTGACATCTGAGTGATCATTGCCGATAAAACTATCTTTGTTAGTCTTCCACCTTAAATCGGAATTGATTGACATCGGAGTGATCATTGCCGATACAACCGATCAACTCTAACATTCTTTGCTTCTCAGATTATCAAATCTTAGACTTTGGGGATGCGATCGTAGCTTTGGGAGAGGAGTCCGAGCAAACTAGACGAACATTATCATGTATCATTGTTTTCGTCTTAATGTCTCATAAATATTTCACAATTCCTTTAATTTTTGTTAAAATTAGATAAAGTTTAATTAATCCATTTAGGGATCTTAAAAAAAAAGTAAGAGTGTGGAAAATGTTTGTGAGCTAACTCTTCATTCATTATCTTTCTTCAACTTCTCATTTAAGAGAATCAGTGTAAGAGGGATCTTTTCATGTTGCTCGCTGTGCTTACTCTTTTTCTGTAGAAGGTGGAATCTATCACCTTAACGATTCTACACGGTCGGTCTCACGATCATATGTAAGGAGGTAAATTAAGAAACTACAGTTGGTCACGATGGAGGAAGATATATTACTCGACTTTGTCGAGATTCGAACCCTTGCCCTCTTCTGTAAGTTTGCTCTATCATAATCAACTCAGCTATACCTCAGAGGCTGATCGTTATGCTTACTCTTCTGAGTAAGTTGGGGGATGCATTGTGCCACTCTTTGCTAGCTGCTCATTTCATTCGTATATATATCTGCCTTACAAGACTGGTTTTGCTTAAGTTATAAAGTTTCTGTTTGGTGCAGGCGTACAGTCTCTTTCTCATGCCACAAAAATGTATTTTCCTTTCGGTGTAGGGTTAGATCAATTGGAATGAAAATTTGTATTTTACTTCACAATTATGTATAATAATTTTTAAAAATTATATTTCGTAATTATCATACACCAATCCTTTTAAAATCGAATTATTCAATTTAAAAATTCAAAAATATTTTAAAATGTAAATTAAAATTTTTACAAATTTTACATATTAGTCAAAAGTTTAAATTCCGAATTTGAAGAGCTAAAAATAAATTTAAATTTTAAAATTTCGACCTTGATCCTTAATTTTAATTGAAACAATGATCCATCTATCATCAAATTTTTTTCTTCAATAATCATAACACAACTCAATTAATCAATTAAATTTTAAAAATTTTGAACTTAAATATGGTTAAAAATAGAATCAACAATTGAAAAATAAATTAAGGTGCCACTTTCATTTATCACGCATCGTAGGCTTCGACCTTGGTATCAAAATCAAGCTTCCTTAAATCATGATTTTCAACAATAAAAATCGACGACGACTCGCACAGTTCAGACGAGAGAAGAGGATCAACGAGTTCATCCAAATTCTGATATTTCCTCCTGATACCAATTTTTGATAGTATAGATTGAGAGTTTTTTAAATATGTGATCTATTTTAATTTTTTAAAGATAAATAATGGTGAATCAATCTCTCAAAATGACAATGAGAGTTTGAAACTATTTTAGAGAAAAAAATAAATATAAATTAGATATATTTTGATTTTAATTTATTTTATATATAATTATTTTTTATAAAATATTATATTATTATTAAAAAATATATTCAAGGGCGGTCGTAACCTTCCATCTCCCCTTGACTGCCGGATGTACTAGAACTTTCTCTTGCACCTATAAATCAATGAATAAATAAATTTTAAAAATGACAGTACATTTTAAATTCAAACTAATCCTTTAATTAGTACGAGTAATTGATATACTCCTAGCATAAAGAAAATATATATGTATTTTCAAGAATTAAATAGCTGACAATTTAAATTACAAATAAAAAAAAGATTACTTAAATAATTAAAAAAATATTACTTTATATATATAACTTTTAATTAGAATGAACCACGTGGCCAAAGATGTCGTCCAAAATTAATACTTACAAAAAAAAAAAATAGATAACCATAAATTTGTAACGAAAATCACACTGACTCGATTTTAAAGTTAAGATTAAATTCAGGGTGTAGATTGAATGGGTATTTATTTTAGGGTTTAGGATTTAGGGTTTAGGATTTAGGGTTTAGGAGTTTAGCGATCGACTGTTGATTTTAAAATCAAACGGTCTAGATTCTATTATAAATTTGTGATGGGAGTCTGGGACGAAAAAAATCCTAATGTAATACTTTAGATTGAATAATATGATTTTATTTATTTATTTATTTATTTTAAATTATTTATTATTACATTATTCCCATTGTGAAATTGAAATTGGAACAAGTGGTCATGATGCCAAACAGAGTGGACGTGAAGCCGAGTCTCGACCTTCCCGCGTCGAACAGCATCAAGTTGTTTTCCATCTGGAAGCTGCCGATCACCACCGCCGCCTCCGCCTTCGCTCCTCCGTCCACGAACGCAAAGCACGCCCTGCTCCCGTCCACGTCCACCAGCGAATTCGCCCCGAAGATGGTCCAGTTCTTGCCTCCGCCCACCATGACGTCGATCGGCGCCACGCCGTACCCGACTCGCGTCGACCCCAGCGCCGAGCTGTTCAGGCACAGCTCGAATGGCGCCGCCGCCGGCATTCTCGGGATCCCGCTCGTCGCGCCAGCGAAGGAGTCGAGGAGGGGTTTGAAGACGTCGCTCCTCAGGGTGGTGTAAGCGGCGGTGGTGCTGAACTTGACGCCGCCGGCGAGCTTTCCTGGTGGGATCTGTACTGCCTTTTGGTTCACGGCGAAGCCGTCGACGTGGATGTAGTACGCGGGGGAGTTTGGATCCTTTAGGAGCGGCGTGTAGGTGAGCCGGGCGGTGACGTCGATGCCAGGCGGCGGGAGGAGGTAGAACGGGCCGTCGCCGAAGAACGCGACGCCGGGGTCCCTGGAGTTTCCGCTCGGGAGGCAGAGCGCAAACTGCTTGCTCTTGAAGTAGAATTTTCCGGCGAGCTGCGAAGGGAGGGAGACAGAGGACCGAGCGAGCCCGGCGACGCCGGCTGCGCCAGCCGGCAGCCCGCTGAGGAGGCTTGCGGGGGCGCAGGAGGATACGATGTCGTTGACGTCGAATACGGCGGTGGGGTGATGGCCGTCGGTGGAAGAGAGAATTACGTCGGTGAGGGTGAGTTCGTCTGCGGCGCAGGCTCCAGTGACGGGGTTGCCGACGGTGGCGGTGCAGGCGCAGGGAGGAGGAGGGAGGGAGGGGGAGGGGCGGTTGTAGCAGTGGCGAGGGGGGAAGGCGCGGGCTTCGTCACAGGTGTAGGAGTTGCAGGGGATGGTGCGGTGGCGGCGGGGACAGGGGGACCAGAGGAGTGGGCCGGCGAGATCAAGGACCAGCGAGCGGTTTCCGGCAGCCGCGGGGATGGTGTAGAGGGAGGTTGCAGGGTCACGGTAGATGGCAGCGACGAAGGCGTTCGCCGGAGGTGGGAAGGCTTCGGCGGCCGGAGGGGATGATGATGTGAAACAGAGGAAGAAGAGGAGGAAACCAGAGTAGAATTTTGCCATTTTTGTATTGAATTTGATGCTTGATTTCCAGAAATATATATATACAGGAAAAAATTTAAATATAAATTCGAAGGTAGAGAACATGAAACGATTATGGATAGCACGTCCGGTGACAAATTTAAATTAAACTAAAAATAATTTAAAAGAAATTACATTATGAATAAACAAGGATATCTATAGAATTATAAATTGCTAGGGAAGTACGTGAGGCATGAGAATGAGTAGGTGGATGCATTAATTTAATTTAGTTAATTAATGTCATGTAGATCTTATCTTGACTTTCTTTTTTTTTTTTAATGTTGACATGTGGCATTGTGTGGCATCTGGTGAAGGTTGCTGGATTTGTTGTTTTTTTTTTTGTCTCACATAAAATTTTATTTTTAGGCCGAAAGAATAGGGCAACAAACAGTCAAATACAATGTCCGTATTCCTATTTTCTGTTTTGACTTCAACGATATTAAATACTCTAATCTCTTCTGACAAAAGTAGATTTGCCTCTAGCATGGCCTATCCGACTACACGATCGATTGGCAAATTGATCATATCCGAGTGAGAAGTCGAGTGAGTCGAGAAGTATTACAAGTTGGCTATGTGCACCAAGTCAAGAAAGCGATGCTGAATCAGAAACCACGTGCCTGAATGTCAATTCTGAGTAGAAAATGGAGATGTTGAGCATTGAATAGGGATTTCTGCCCTACTGCTAACTCAACTGTCACCAGAGTGTCAAGTGCTCAGCATCTCCATAGTACTCGAGATGAGAAGTCGAGCATTCAAGAAGTAATCCCAAGTTCGAGCGGACTTCCAAATGCTCAAAAATAGAGAAACTAAAGCCTACATTTGACACAATTTCCTTAAAATAGAATGCATCCTTCTCTGACTATATTTTGAGATTATGATGGATATATATTTTCTAATATACAATAGTAAAAACCACGATCGTAACCTAGCATAGGTAGTTCATGACGAATTGAGAAAGTACTTGATTGCTATTATGGGAAGACTATCGAACGGAAAAATGCATGGTAGAGAAGAAGATGAGAGAACGAAGGTAAAAGGCTTATCCGTTTGCTTATCGATGTATGCCCCTATCGTCTAAGGTTGTAATCTCCTTATATATAAAAGTTCAAATTTTCAACAGCAATAATTGACGAAATAAAGGCTATTACTTGTCTGACTTTGAAATGTTAATCGTCAACCAATCAATAGTTGACTATTTCACTCAACAATTACGAATTCTCCATTAATGAGATATTAATTCATTCATTATACACTTAAGCAATTTGCAAAAGAAGAATTTATGTGTCAAGCAAAGAATTGATTCATTCGCTTGAGCAAATTTTGCCCCGATCAATTTGACATTCAATGCGTGTAAATTATGCTTGCACACGAATTAAAGAAAATGTCTCCTCACATATTTATTCACAATTACAATACTTGTAATACATTATAAATCAATCATATTATCATGAAATTTCTAATATGAGACTAAAAAAATTTCACCTCTTTTTCATTCACATTTATCAACCACCATTTAAAAATTTCAACAAAAAGTGAATCTCATTCGACCTTACAAGCACCTTTTTTTCATTCACATTTATCAATTTCAACAAATCTACTCCACTATAACCCAGACCTAAAAACCGGCCCGGACCCGGACCGAGTCAAACCCGGACCCGGCCCGTTGACCCGGTTAGCCGGGCCAAATCGTAACCGGCCCGGCATGCCGGGCCGGTTAAGGTTCTTGAACCGGCGGTTCAGCCTAACCGCCAGTTTGAACCGCCGGTTCAAACAGTAACCGAGTTTTTTTGGGCTTTTTTGATTTTTTTTAACGGTTTTTATATTTTTTAATGTGTGTTCAATCATTTATATATAAAATATATTTAATTAAATTACAATTTAATATATTGTTGCTAGGGATCGAACTATGACAGACACAAACACATGTACTCACCACTGTTCTATAACACCTTTTGTTTGTAAAAGTAATATAATTATATATATACTATATTTATATTTATTTAATTCAAATCTATTTTAAGACGCCGTTGATTTTAACAAATCTATTCCACCGGTCTTGGAATATGCACCACTAAACTATATTGACAAGAGCAATATTTCTTTTATATAAATTTTAAATTTTAAATTTTTTAATATAATAATCCGAACCGTCGTGAACCGCTCGCGAACCGTGAACCGGCGGTTCCGCAACCGTAACCGTCTTGGACAGCTTAGGGTCGACCTGTCACGAACATCCTGTAATAACCAACCCAACCAGGGCAAGTGTTGTTCCTATGGAGCAACAACCGTTTAAACACACAATCAAGATGTCACAAAATTACAACCAGATTACCGCTTGATCATGGGGCAACAATTTGACAGCTTAGCGTCTGGTTTTGATTTCGTGACCATCCCAATCGTCTGTTCGAGTGGTCACCAGTTGGATAGGCAATGGAGGAAGGAAAGCAAAAGACAAAAGAGTATTTTAAAAAATCAATGTATGATTTAATATTTAAAAGTACAATGTGTGATTATTTACGACAACAAAGTGTGAATTTCAAAAACAAGAACCCTCTTAAACAATATCCACAAAAATATTTGCAAAAAGAATTTTTTTTAAAATAATTCTTGTACTCAACTCTTTCTTCACCATTTTTAGGGATGATGTTGAAATGATTGCAAATTTGGCATTAAAGAATTAACAATAACGAGATTCTATGTCTTGCACTTGGTGGAGTTTATTGAATCTCTCAAGAGTATAAATATGAAATAAATTGAGATCTATACTTGCTAGAGGGTATAAGTTGTTCAACATTAACACAAACACCATGACCTTCTATTATATTCTAATACAAAATTTAAAGAAGAATATTAATAACTTATATGATAAAAAAATTAATTAAATAAATACATTAGAAAAAAATTAAGACTAAAATATTATCTCGAAGTGTAGAATTGTGTTGTTGGAGAATGAACATTGAGAAAATGTGAATTTAGAGGATGAGAATCATGACCCTAATCACATGACACACCGTAGTGCTAGTTGTATCCATTACTTTGTAGAGTTCTAAAAATTCTAATACTATTTAATAAATAAATAAATATAAATTTTATTTATTGAATCAATGATTTAATTAAACTATAAGGACGACCATTTTGCAAGTGAAGCACAGTAAAAGCTCAAAATTTGTAAAAGATAAATTTGAACAAGCCCAGCAAGATAAACAAACAAGCTTAAACAATACTAAACTCGGGTTATCATACTAAATATTGCATGATACACTGAACTTGGTAAGTGCAATTAAGAGAAAATGAAAGCAGATGATGAGTCCATCAATCAATGGCACCAAAAAAGGAAGAATCCTGCCCAGCAGTAGATGAAACTGAACTAATTGGTTGAGTGCAGTATGGGAGAAGAAAAATGAAAGCAGATAGAGTTCATGATCAATTAATGGCACCAAAAAGGAAGAATCTTGCCTGATGACAGACTCTGGTTGTGGACACATTGCATCAACTCAAGGAGACAGCTGACTGATGGCCATCCAAAATCTGAAAACTGGCTGTGCATGCACTAGTGGGTTTTCATCCAGCCGCTCAGGTCCACCACCAAGTTGAAAGGTATGCAGATGGGGGTCCTCCTTCAATGGAAATGACAAAAGTAAGACAGATATATATAAAACACATGGCAACTGCAAAACATTTTCTGAAGATAGTGGCCAAACTGCATAATAAAAAAAGAAAAGATGTTGATGAACATATTATCTGGTTTAAATCTTCATGGTGTTTGTATTCTCACCTTAGGCCATGCAACACTTACCTTGAAATCACTTCTGTAAATGAGATGTGCAGTTTCTTAGTTTCTAAGATTCCATGACTACATCACTCATAATTTGGTTAGGTTTTAGCTGATTAGATCCAGAAATATTAAACTTCTAGAAAGAATTATGAGACAATCAAGTCATATAATCAGGAAGAACATACTGTACAAGCAGCAGTGTTGTACTCATCTTTATTGAACTTCAACTTCCTATCTAATTTGACTCCTACATAAATGTACTCAATGCTCTGCTGTCAAGCTATTTTTAATCCCTATTTTATATCTTGTTCTATCACTGCATGAAACTTCTACGAAAGTCCACACTAATAATTGCTTCAATAGGGAGCACCAACATAATTACAAATTAGTATCCTATTCATCAAATAGTACCTAAATCAGATACCCCATCATTATGCACATTACTTCGACCCCACTTCCAGTTGGCTGTGCAATATTAATTGAAAGAACCAACAATCTCATCATATTTTCCCTATTTTTAACCCAAGTAACAAAAACACACACTCATTATATAATAGTTTTTTTAATTAATTAAACACACCGACATCATTAATTAAAAACAGACAAAGAAACAGTAATCTTGAAATAGCATTGCTTCCTGTCCACACACAAAAAGATAATGAACAAAATTATTCTATGCAACTTAGTAATAGATATATATGTCAGCACAATAAGCATGCAGATGTCCACATCCAACTATCCAAGTCCAGAGAGAAGTTTGGGTTTGACGTTTTACTTGGGGTAAAACCTTCAGCTTGTGTTCTTGCACTTCTCCAGCGCTCTCGGTGCTACAATATGAGAGAAGAATAAGTTCCAGGATATATATTGAGATTAATTGCTAGATATATGCATTGAATTAAGGGGTGATCAATCAAAACAGAGATTTTTTATAAAGATACTTACCGAGCCCAATGGCATCCGATCCCTTCATGATTCGCAAACGCTTGCATGAGTTGACAAACATCCTGTATTACAAATTATTTTGGAGCAAATTAATGATGATGTGAGTTTGTTAAACATTATTAGGTAAGTATAAAATATCTCAAAATGCAATGTGGAAGTTGGTGAAAGAAACTTACTCCCATGGAACATCACCGACAAGCATCCAATCTCCATCCTTGTCTTCATACGTTGGGACATACTCAGATCTATTCAGCAGATTCATCACCTTGCTCTCGTTTATGAAGTCCTTGCCACTCATTCCCTGCGAGACACAGTTTCCTGATACATGGGAAAGAAGACACATTAACTCTCTAAATATTGCTCAAACAATAAAAATTTAAACTCACATTTTCAGGCCTATCTTCAAGCTGGTCATGAAAGCTTAATTATTTATATGAACATATATTCAGCATGAAATTGGTGTTAGACCATAAACATGTAATTTGATTGTATAGTTAAACTTAAGCTTTTCAGTTTCTGAAAAAGCAACTAAAATTTTAACACCAAAAACAAACTACTAGGCTTCCACTGTACCAAACATTAGTTGGCCTACATGATACTGCTCTGATCTGGCTACAGAAACAGCCACCAATGAAACAGATTCTGAACCATCTCATGTGCACTGTCTCTCACATGGGATGTCTCCAATTATAATTCAGTGATGGCGATTACTTAAATTAATTAAGACAAGTAAGGCGTGCCCAATTTCATGCATGCATACCATTGTTGGTGAAGGAGCCGAACATCTTCTGCAAGGCCATTGAGAGCTCTTGATAGCTCTTGTACATCTTTAGATCCACCTTGCGCAGGTACGGCGCACCATCCATGCTCACCTTCATGAAGGAGGCCATTGAGTTGCAGGACTTTTCACCGTCCTCCATGTTGCTGCCCCCCTTGTCAGAGTGGAAAGAAAGGATGCTCTTCCTAAATGATCTAACTGGTGGCCAACCCACAACCTGTGCCCTGATTTGTAGACATATATAGTCGCAATGAAGGATCCAGATCGAAGTAAAACTTTGGAGATAAAACAGATCATAATGGCTCCAAAAGTGCTAGTAAAATCTGAGAATAAAAAATTGCTTTTTAATGGTGTCACCGGTTCTCTTCTTAACTTTTTTATTTGATTCCATGTGAATTGACGCAATAAATGATCTCATTCTACTTTTGTTTGAGAATTTTGGAAATAAATTTTGTTGTTATTGAAGTAAGATGGTTTGATGTGTAACATAGAATTATATAAAATTTATAATCCTTTTAAGATCCCCGAAAAGAAAACAAAAACTTTTATCCAAAAGAAAAAAAAAAAAGTACCAATAAATTTCTGTAGATGCAGATCTGTATACTAGGCCAGTGCTATAATCTCAAAAAGAATGAGACCAACTTCCTACTCCAACAAAAACGAAAAGATTAGATTCTGAGAAAAGACCAAATAAATTCCAATTAAAACATCTAAATATAACAAATCATATGCCAAAAATTAGGCAAAAATAACTACACAGAGGGTATAATTGTAAGAAGGTGGTTGATTCAAGCATAATTTATACATGCAACTATACACTAATTTATGTGGAAAAAACTTCATTTGTGATAATAAATTGAAGTAAAGCACGAAAAGTTTAAAATTTACGCTAATAGAGATATTTCAATCGTACTTGGAAGCCGGTGGTTTTTCCGGTTCGACAATGCTGCCGCATTGAGCAACGTTCTTGACGCTCGGCGTCTTCTTGACCATATTATCGGCGGCCTCCTCCAGTTCCTTCACATCGGCGGGTGTCTGGAGCTGAAGCTTAAGGTCGATTGTCTCCTCGTATCCCCTCTTCTTCGCGCCCTCGCCTTCCCCTCCTGCGCCGGGCAACCCCAGGCGCAGCTCCGTCGCCTCCAGCCCCAATCCGCTCTCCATTTCTCCGGCTATCACACCACTGCGATTCCGCTTCGCTTCCACTCAAACCAAGCTAAGCAGAAAGAAAGCCAACCCTAACCCCATTTATAGACAGATAAAGTTTCATTTTTGCCCCCAGAATTATCAAGCTTCCCATTTGCCTCTTATAATTTAGATAAATGTAAATTTTGAAATTTAAAAGATAAAAGAAAATATATTTACTAGAAAATCCTCATGTCAACTTTGAAGTTTATTTACTTTTTTACATTTAAAAATTTATTATTTTCGTCCCTAATTAGGGACACTTACTATTTAAAATGAGGTCCCGGGGCAATAGTACCGCGGTGGGACATTCAGATTGTCATCCAGTTACTTACGATTCGATCCCCAACTACGATGTATTTATAAGAATTTTCTTCCAAATGGAGAGTGCAATCAAAGGATGTTGAACGTCTGGATTGGTCGTTACGTGCACTTCCCAATTTACCCTAGTGGTTGGTGGGAAACTTCCGTGGGACTGGATCGATCACCCCAGAGATAGTTAATGGGGCTAACTGAGATTTATCAATTTTTTTTTACTATTTAAAATGATAACGTGAGAGCATTTAAAAAGAATAAATTTGGGGTGTAAAATGATATTTCTCCTATAAAAAAAAACACACGCTGGAATCACAGCACCTCCATTAGCACTTATTTATGCTTCCAATGACGATCCGGGTAAGTCCACACTTGTGAAGGATAGCGACAAAGAAAAATGTGCGTCAGGTTGACGTACTCGATGAGGTAGGCCATCCGGGCCCGCCGGAGACAGCGATGGCGACGCCCAGCGATGGGACCCGAGCTGGAGCAAGCATTTATT
Organism: Curcuma longa; assembly: GCF_044706935.1. NCBI lineage: Eukaryota > Viridiplantae > Streptophyta > Magnoliopsida > Zingiberales > Zingiberaceae > Curcuma > Curcuma longa. The sequence goes on from NC_133875.1 coordinate 6,793,198, forward strand.
GGGTGGGTCAGTCAGCCGGTACAAATGCGGAGGAGATTCTTAATGTTGGTCGCGTGTCGCCCGGAAAGGCGGTCGCGGCCGCGGACCCGGACCCGCGATTAATTAGTTAAAAATTTATTTAGTCCTTAATTAATTGCTAAACGGAAAAAAAATGAAAGAAATTGCCTTAATTTAGTGAAGTTGACGGCAATATTCCTCGGCAATTTGCTAGATTTGCGTGATGATTGGCTATTCTACGCAAGATTAAATAATTATTAATGTAATAAACTATAGAATTAGTTATAAGTAAAGATTGTGATGTAAATGGAAAGCTGAATTAAGCTTTGTGCTAATCAAGATTTGAACTAGAGTCAAGTTTGAATTATTTAGATGTTATCAAATTTTTAAATTATTATTTTTAGTTGGTTAGTCAAAATAAAAGATTCTATTTTAATAAAATTATAAAACCAAGAAAAAAATATAGAAAAAAAAAATCTGAGACCCCAGCAAACAAAAAAAAAAAAAGCCTCTTTGTCATGTGAGATCTGAAAGTAAAAAGAAAAAACTATGCAAGAAAAGCTAGGAATCAGAACTAAATTTATTTCTCAATAAAATATTTAATTGTTCAATTATAATGGAACAACTTCATTAATCATAAAATGATATGAAATATTAAAGCATATTATTTCTTACAATGATCCAAGTTCTATAACTCTAGCCTTAATTCAAAGAAAATAGATGGATCTAGATGCAATCTTTACAGACATTTTAAAAAAAGAAATATTCATTATCAAATCAACTCGTCTAACTTTTATAACAGATGAAAAATTAATTATCTATCAAACTATAAGTATTTCATTGATCGATAATGAAAAAATTAAAAATCAAATAAATATAAAATACAAACAAATATGTCAAGAAAAATTTTAATAAATCTATTTGACAACATAGAAATTAAATATATTTGTGAATGGGAAGCCAAATTATTATGATTGCTTTATTCTTGAAAATATTTTATTTTTTAGATGGCGTAGAGAACTGAGAATTATAAATTGTTTCAACTCTTTTAATTGGGAGGTAGGGAATAAAAAATAAATATTTTACAATGAAAATAATATAAGAAACTCTAGACTGCCCTCAAGGCCGGTATTCAATAGAGTTCGAAGCAAAATCGGTACTAGCTAGTTTCTTCTTCTCCCAAATTAGGGTTTTCTCAAAAACTCTTCTTCTTTGAAGATTCGGGGTTGATGGATACGCTTTTTGTACTGTTTGTAGGTTCTTGATGGATGAATTCATACGGCATGGTAACCATTATACGAACACTTCTCGTCAAGGCAGCTGCATTCCTTGAACAATAAAGGGTCAGTTGCCTTACTGTTTCACTGGTCAAACTCATAATTTCTGACCTATTCAGCTGTAAACATTTCTTCTTCTGCTTGTTCATTTCAGCGATGGTAACTATCTACAAAACACTTTGTGAGATTTTTTTTTTGTTGGAAAAAATTGATTTTCTTTTTTGTGCCATCTCCATCTATAGTACTGCTTAATTAGATTATTTAGATTTCTCGAATATTTGATTTATTAGTCAGAAGTTTGTTATCTACTCACACTAGTCAACAATGATCAGCGAGTTTGTGCTGGTGTTTTCTCAAATTGATATCAAGAGTTTGAGCTGCTTTGATGATTGCTTCACTATGATCTAATTAAAGAGTGACATTGTTATCCTTACTTTTAAGTTATGGTTCTTTTTTGAGTTTTTCAGATTCATTTATGCTTAAAAGAATGGAGTGGTTATATATTGTTTTGTCTCTGCTTATCTCCATTTTCTTCGGTTCTAGAAAACAATTGTTGAGGTATTTCTCTCCTATATATATATATATATATATTTGTAAAATTGTATGTGGAGGATTCTCACGCGATCTGTAATAATGTTTGGAACTATTATTTTCTTCTTTGAGATTTATGCAGCTTCAGTAGTCAGTAATAACTTTCAACCAATGTATTTATACTTTCTAATTACATATTCAAAAAAGTGCAATTAAAATTATACTTATCAACTTTATCAATCAACTTATTTCAAAAAATGGCAGCCTTGGTTATTTAGGAATGTGAAAGTATTAATACTAATCAAATTAATAATGGGGATGTAGCTCAAGATTCTACATCTTCATTTTTACTGTCTTTTTCCTATTTAATTATTTGAGTCGAATTTATTTATTATTATTATAATGGGGATGTAGCTCAGATGGTAGAGCGCTCGCTTAGCATGCGAGAGGTACGGGGATCGATACCCTGCATCTCCATTTTTGCTATTTTTTTCTATTTAATTTTTTGGATGAATTCATTTACCACTATTATAATCAGGATGTAGCTCAAATGGTAGTCCCCGGGGCAATGGTGCCGTGGTTTTTCTTTGGGCCCCTCGCCTTACTGATCTTGCCCGGGATCTCTTTCCTTTGATCTCATGTCCTCTCGCATGAACTCGACTTCTTGTGAGAAGAAGCCTAGTTTATTACTTCGACTTTGCAAGTGTAATTAAATGCCTCTGCTTCGCCTAGTACGAGCGGATGAAGAAGGGGGACGCCTGCACGTCTGCCATTTGCGAGCAAAAGAGAGACTAGATTAGAGTAGTTCTGAACCATTCATAACAGGAATTAGTAGTAAAGAACCCGGAAAGATCCTAAAGTAGTTCTGAACCATGAGGCGAGCAAGCTCTAGAGTGTTAATGTGAAAACTAGTGTGCCCACTTTATCCGCCTTGCAGCCTGTGGTAGGACATCCAGATTGTCACCCAGGCACCTGCGGTTCGATCCCCAGCTACAGCGTATTTGCAGGAATTTTCTTCCAAATGGAGAGCACAATCAAAGTATGCTGGGCGTCTGGGCTGGCCGCTGCGTGCACTTCCTGATTTACCCTGGTGGCCGGTGGAAAATTTCCATAGGGCTGGACCTGTCACCCCCAGAGATAGTCAATGGGGTTAACTGAGATTTATCAATGTAGCTCAAATTGTAGAGCTTAGCATGCGAGAGATATGTGGATTGATATCCTGCATCTTCATTTTTGCTGTCTTTTTTCCGCATCTTAATTTTTACCGTCTTTTTTCTATTTAATTTTTGGGGTCAAATTCATTTATTACCATTATAATGGGGATGTAGCTCAGATGGGGATCGATATCTTGCATTTTCATTTTTACTGTCTTTTTTCTATTTAATTATTTTAGGTCGAATTCATTTATTAGTATTATAATGAGGATGTAGCTCACATGGTAGATATGAGGATTGATATCCTGCATCTTTATTTTTGCTGTCTTTTTCCGCATCTTAATTTCTGCTGCCTTTTTTCTATTTAATTTTTTGGGTCAAAATCATTTATTACCATTATAATGGGGATGTAGCTCAGACGGGGATCATAACCTGCATCTTCATTTTTGCTGTATTTTTCTATTTAATATTTTTGGATCGAATTCATTTGTTAATATTATAATGGGGATGTAGCTCAGATGGTAGAGCGCTCGCTTAGCATGCGAGAGGTACGGGGATCGATACCCCGCATCTCCATTTTTTGTTTGCTTTTTTTCTATATAATTTTTTTGGGTCGAATGCATTCATTACCACTGATGTGCTTATTTCGTCCTCTGACGAGGTCTTGGAGCCCATGAAACAAAGCGATAATTCATTGATGTGCATCACCAATTGCCTCAAGACCATCCTCAAGGTCGATATTCAACCAATCATGCAAAGAAATTGATATTTCTTATCTTCCCAAATTGATACTTTCTAATTTTCTAAGAAGAAAGGCAGTTTTCACATCAAGTTGCTACACTTCTAAATCTAACCTAGCAGCAAGCCCAAGCACAACTCTAATAGAAGGAGAAAATATCTCTTCAAAATCAGCTCCTTTCTTCTGACCAAATCCTTTCACAACTAACCGAGCTTTATACATTTGTTGAGTTCTATTTTCTTCAGCTTTCAACTTATACACCCATGTGTTTTTCAAGGCTTTCCTACCAAGTTTTACTAACTCATGTGTGATTATCATGCAATGACCGCATCTCCTCCATTATTTTGTTCCACTCTTCCTTCTGCTTATCAACTATGGTTTCCTGATAACTTTGCGGATGTCCTTCTTTTGCTAGAATTACATATTCATCAGGGTTGTACCTTACTGAGGGTCGTCTTTCCTTGACTGACCATCATAATTGAGATTCGACAAGATCTTCTTGAGTGTTGGTTGACTATGTTGACTCATCTTCTTCACTATGTTCAACTCTCCCTTATTCAACAATCGCTTTTGTATTGTCATCTTTGACATCAATATCCATACCTTTGTGAGTACTGGATGTCACGGGGATTGAGGCATTATCAGAGTTTTGACAACTCTAGGTACTAGTGTCTAAGTTTTTGTGTGCTTTCAATTGTCTGATCTTTCGAAGAACACGATATCCCAACTTTTGACAATCTTTTTACTAACAAGGTCCCATAGTAGGTAGCTAAACTCATCTCTTGGCAATCCAAGATAGATACATTGCTTTGTCTTAGAATTAAGCTTGGCTATTTCATCTTTGGGAATGTAGACAAATGCTCTACAACCAAACACTTTCAAATGATTGTAGGATATCTTCTTCTTGGACCAAATTTCCTCTGGGGTAGCTAACAAATTAATTATTACGACAAGCTATCAGTAATTCTTCTCCCTAGAATGACTTCAATAGCTTTACATGTGATAGCATACAATGAATCATTTCTCCAATTGTTCTATTGTTCAATTTATCCTCTTGACTACTCCATTCGATTGGGGTGTCTTTGGTGGGTCTTCTTATGCCTGATACCATGAGTCTTACAATAGGACTCCAAAGGACCTCGGTACTCTCCACCATTGTCGGCCCGAACACACTTCATTAACTGATAGCCAATTTCTCCTTCAACTCGGGCATGAAACTCTTTGAAAACTTCCAAAACCTGATCTTTAGTCTTCAATAGATACACCCAAACTTTTCTTGAATGGTCATCGATAAAACAGGCAAAATATAATGCACCTTCAAGAGACTTCTCAGTCAGAGAACAGACATCAGACATCTGTATGCACTAGATCCAGCACATGCTTCCTTCTATGTGAATGACGTGATCTAGAGAATGCAACTCTGTGTTGCTTTCCGGCAAGACAATCAATACATGGCTCAAGATTCTTTCCAATAACATCAAGGAGGATCTGCCTTCGAGCAAGGATCTATAGTCCCTTCTAACTCATGTGCCCGAGCCATTTATGCCACAACTCTAGATTTTCTTTGTCGACAACGACATTTGTTTCTCCCTTGGTCAATTTTCCTTGCATAGTATACAAGGACCCTTCTTTCTTTCCTTGAATCATTTTCAAGCTTCCATGGGTCAACTTCCAGTTTCTACTGCCGAATTGGCTTGTCATTCCTCGTCATTTAGTTTTCCCACAAATATGAGACTCAATCTTATGTCTAGAAATTGTCAAACATCCTTCAACCTAAGGATGCATCCTGTTTCAGTCATCATGTTGACATTGCCCACACCAACAACACTGCTTACTCCTTGGTTCCCCATTTTGACTTTACTGAAATCACAATTTCAGTAAGATGAGAACACTTCTTTGTGTGGCGTGGCATGGAACGAGGCTTCAGAATCGACAATCCATGAACAATCATTCTATACAATGTTCAAGTATTGTTCACCATATATCAAGAATACTTCTTCAGTCCTGGTGATACTAGCAGTAGTCTCCTTGGCCTCTTCTCTCTTCCACACATTTTGGTTGGTTTTAACCTTTCCAGACTTTTAGTCTCTTATGAAGTTTGGCAATCCATTTTCTAATGACCTACCTTTCCATAGTAATAATAATAGGTCAAGCTTGGACGAGTTTTGGATCTTCCTCTTGATTTATCAGATCTATTTGTGTCTTTTTGTCGATTTTCATTTCTCCCTCGACTATCTATAACATTAGCGTTAGACTACCGATAAGTGCTTCTCTCCTTCCTCCTGACTTCTTCACTTATCAAACTATCAGTGATAAGGTTCATAATTCATAGTGCACTTTCCTTCGGGGGCTGAATTACTGAGAGATATCACCAATGTATCTCAACTCTCCGGTAGTGAGCTAACAAGCAACAATACTTGCAATTCATCATCTATCTTCATATCGGCTTTGGCCAATTGATTAATAAGTCCCTTAAATGTATTCAGGTGCTCAATCATATTCTGACCATCTCGATATTTCAGCTTCACTAGCCGCTTCATTAGGTAGACTGTGTTTCGAGAGGTCTTCTTTTGAATCATTGATACAAGCTTTGTCCATAATTCATAAGCATTTGTGAAGTTCGACAGATGCTCAAATAAACTTCTGTCGATGAACTTACAAATTGTTCCTACAACTTTTGGATTCAAGATCGCTCATTATGCATCTATAATTACATGACTTTAACCTATGCTCTGACCACTGTTAGGATTTCAACAATCTTAGATAGAACTTCGACAATGTCGAGATAGCTATTGCGAAAGTTCATCAAAATAGACAAACATTTAACGTGCTTTGGCCAAATCGATGTCTACGTCCACAATCACTTCTACTATATATATAGGATTACAATGTTTCTTCACCTCGCAAGATGGCTTGTGACACACACTCTATTTTACTTTGGTATAAAATCGGCTCACAAGTTTAAGTCTTTAAAGAGAACTTAAACTTCTTCACCTTCTTTGTGGTTCTCACTAATGTGTTTGTTGTTGTACGTGTAGTCTTATAGTTCTCGTAATAGATGTCTATTCATACATTTTACAATCAACTTTTCATAAGAAATTCTTCTTTAAAGAATGCGACCTTTGCACTTAATAAAAGAAATATCTCTTCGTAAGGATGTGACTTTTGCACTTGGATTCTCAACATAATAGACTATTTGTTTATATTAAAATTATACTATATAATTGCTATAATAAATAAAAATTATATTTTTTAATAAAATATAAAATAAGATATCCTTTTAATAATTAATAAAAAAACAACCTTTTAATTTTTACACAAAATAATTTACTACAGAATTTTCATCACTGAAATAAAAATATTTTTAAGAAAAATATAACAAGACATTGTTTTTGACTTTATTTTTTTTAAAAAAAATCCTTTTTAACGGAAACAATAATTAGAAATGCATTTTTGACTTTTATCCTTGATAATTTGGGCTGATGACAAAAGTTTGAGAATTATAAAAGGAGATTTTAGTAATTTTAAAACTCTGAAATGACAGTTTGAAAAAGGAAGTAAGCTACAAAGGCTAAAATGGAAAAAATTACCAAAAGAAAATATGCAGAATAACAGCCATGATGATATTTAACTCAAAAACACATTTTGGTTCCTTGCACAAATACTGTGCCAGTTTCAAAATCATCAAATACCCTCAAACTTTTAAACTGCTGTTGTTACACATCCTAACCATCAACATAACACTGTGTGACATCTATGCCACTTAGCTAAGTGAATTAACATGATCAATGCTGAAGAGCAAATGACAACAAGTTGAAACCACTAGAGAAGTATTTTAATGATTTTGTATGGAGGGATACTGTGCTGACAACGAGTGGCATTGGCCTGGAACTGGCTACAATTGTCATCAAACATCAATGACCTGAGGGCCCAAGTATTGAACACCATCCATCTTTAGATCCTCGGCGATATCGACTACTTCCAACCATCCAAGAGAATCATCCATCACACCATTTCCAGCAGGAACACCATCTGAGAAAGTATTTTATTTTATTTTACATAAATTAGGTAAGTGGATGAAGAGACATATTTCTACAATTATGAACTGGAATCGTACATGGAGCATTCCGTCAAAAGAAACATGAAATGGTTCTTCATAATAATATCATTAGTTACCATTCATATTTCAAATATCCAACTTTAGATTCAAATTCATATTTGTTGTCCTGACTCTGATTGCTGGGGTCTGTCAATACAAACAAGGCAGTGCCTACAAGGAGGGAGGACCTCCTCATCTCCATCCTGATAGGAAGACAGAGATGGTGGCGTCAAGGCCATACGAGGTAGCGAAGGTCTGGAGTTGTGAGACAAGAAAGTGTGCCACTAGGACTTGAGTCGAAGCAAATAGCATTTCTTATATCTTATCCTATTTTCTCCTTTATTGCCAGTTTGTTTGAATAACTAGGGTCAAAAAGACAATTCCATATGCAAACTTGATCACACAAATTGATACCATAAAGAGATGGTTTTCATTAAAAATAAATTTGTTCAGATGAGATTCGTGGGCCTACACATATATAACATAACAAGATACTGAATTCATAATGGTAGAGAATAGATATAGATGATTCAGCCAGCAAGCTGACTTCTAATCCTATATTTTGTTATCCGACACAACTTTACCAAGCTGATGCCTACTTTTGATACTTCAATGCTAATATAGGTCAAAGAACAGTTCCAGAATGGGCAACTCTGAAGTTCCAAGGGGTTCTTGGCTTAATAGCCCAAACATCTCAATACTTGCATTTGGATATAGGATTGAACAACTAATGCTTGCTTCAAGGTAAAACCTCTATGAAATGAGTATCCATACATCTTTTCAGGAATCTACTAGCTAGGAAGTTCCCTTTTATCAGACTCTGACAAACCTACACAACAACCTAACATCGTATGAACTTGCTTGGCAGCACAAGAACATGTATCGAATGGGAAAAAAATCACAATATAGCCGGGGGAAAATGAAATCAGAGAATACACCACTATGTAATTCACTAAGCATGAAGCAACTCCTTAAACAACAGCTTACTTGGATATTTCCAGTAGGGATGATCCCGGTAGTATGTAATGTCGCGATCCTCTTCTTTCGAGTAAGGAGGGCCTTGAACATCAATCACAGCACAGGTTGTGATGGCTGTGAAGGTATGCATGTTCCCTCCAGTTGTAGGATAAAGAATAGATGTGTCACATGGAGATGTAAAATCCGAATCAACAACCACCTTTGCTGGTCTCACTGCAAAATGCATCATACGTTGTCCATCAGGTAAGCAATTGGTAATGCAAAAAATTCAAAAATGAATGAAATGTAGTCATAAGAAAAATCTTACTTTTAGATGAAGAGGTGAAGTTATCTGATGCATCAGGGTCAAGCCAGTCATATGATTTTATATGCATGGATCCAAGCAATAGTTTGCTAAAGACAGTCATTCCAGGGTGGTTATGAAGAGGAATAACTGCTCTTGGTGGCAAGATGAATATACAAATCTGCGATGAAACAAAACTCAATCAAAGTGCACCAGAAAAGTTCACGGTGAAGCATTTTTGTATATCTACTACAATTTCTATATTATCAGATGTTTATAGCAAACAACATTTTATATGGTCCATCATCAACGAAAAGGAGAATTTATAGACATATTCCTAATACTGGATTATAGTTACTGAATCTTACCGAAAAGTTATCACACTTGTATATTACTGCATATGTGATCCTCGGGGTTCCTTTTGAAGGACCTTTAAGCTTGAGGAGGGTATCTGTGCTTAGCCCGACATCTTCCGGTCGCATTTTATCTGGAAAACAATTATTAATAAGTTAAACATGGCCTTTAAGCTTGAGACTTTCACTCTCCTAGACTCCTAGTTATCATCCACTTCAGATGAAGATCAACAGTTAATAAAAGAACATGACAAAATTCCTTTATAATTCAACCTCATAGATTAAGATAAACAACTAAAGAAAGGAATAGAGATAGTTCTAAATTCTTAACTCAATCAAGCAAAGAAGACTGACTCAATGTAAGAGATCGTGCAAGATATAAGTGTGTGAGGATCATCTAGAATGTTGATGCAGCCAAAGCTTCAACAAGATCAAAACAAGTATGAATTATCCCCCACAGCACTACTAGTCTTCTTTTTCAAGTAGCAAAGATGTAGACACACTAGATGCTAGCAAAGAAGAGCATCTCTAATGGATCAAAATCAACTGTGTTCTTTATATGAAATAAAGATGGCTAAAATTATACATCGAATCGAGATCATTCAAGGAGATGATGAGTGGAGGGGGATCGATACCTAAGAGAAGCTGCAGCATTTCGACGTCTTTGGGTTCGGGCACGGTCCCAGGGCCACCCTTGAACACCGTCTTGCACGCCAAGAACAGCCGCTGGATCACCGTCGAAGGAGGTTGCACCCGCCTCCGGGTTCTCCTCCCGCACGCCTGCTTCTGCAGCAGCCTCTCCCCGTTCCTCTTCCCCTCCGCTCTCTCCCCCTTCCTCTTCCGCACCTCATCCTCCTCCGCGTAGCTCGCCTCCACTTTCATCGATCCCAAAGCATCCAACCCTAGAATTCAAGTCCCTCGCACCGGAGCCTCCTCCCAGAACCGCAATCAAAAAGTCAAAATCGCCGAGGAAAACGTCGGGATCCGCCGAAACAGCGATCGAGAAAAGCATGGAAATTTCGGTGAGGTGGGATAGGGGGCGTATAAAGGTCGAAAGGGGGGAGCAAAACCAGGGGCCATGGAACTGCCTGGCGTCGAGAAACTGCTTGTTTTGCTCTACCACCATCACCATACCATGCACAGCTGACAGCGCCATCTCCAGCCGACTCCTTCCCCCATCCCAGAAACAGCTCTCGAGCAGTCCACAGATTCGAGACACGACCGCGCACCGCGACGAAGTGGAATGACCAAATCGCCCTTCCGTATCGCGAGGTGTTTCCGTCGTCCTTGATCCGGTCAGCGTCCCCGATTTAATCATTTTCAATTCCACCCCCGGATTTATCGTCTGGTTTCAAATTTTCTTTTTTGGGAAACCTCAAAGTATTGATAAAATTTTATTAATATTAAAATATATCATGATTTTAAAATGATCGAAATAATTATTTAATAATGTGAGCAGTGAAGGGGGTGAAATAATAAATGTTTTAAAATATAGAATTTTTTAAATGAAAAATAGATAATTTATACGTTTGTTTAATCTAGTTTTAATAATTTACCTTCTACAAGATATTATTTGATTATATTAGGTTATTCAAATGCTATTTGAAAAACCAGATAGGATGATCGATATATAAGAAATGTAATTAATATAGTACCAAGGTGACAAATAAATATATTATATAATAAAATTATCTTTATTCCAATTATGACGTAATTATTATAACATATAATAATCAATTTTGATAAATTAAATTAAATTAAACTACTCTAACTTATCAAAATTATTGTTCATAAAATAGTTTTATATCAAAATACTTTTTATTAATATTAAAAATGTTGAAACTTAATTAAAATCATTCTAATTTAATTAAAACCACTTAAATAATATTATAATAAATATGATCCATAATTCATAACTAGTAGGATGTTATGGATTATTCTTGCTACAATAATATTTAAATAATTTTGATTAAGTTAGAGTGACTATTATAATCAAGTTGATAAAAAAATAGTTTAATATAAGAATACCATGTCTCTAATAATTTTGATCAAGTTAAAAATTTTATTTTATATTATAATAATTATACCTCGTAGCTATTATATTAATCCAACGAAATTTGAATATTTAAATTATAAAAATATAATAGCCCTTAAATAAAAACAATTTTAAAATAAAATATAGGATGAATCCCTATTTACCTTCCAACAATTTTATTTAAAAAAGAATGATTTGAAACACGGTGCATTGGTAAGAGATAAAATTGATTCGAATTTTATATTGAGTATTTTTGAATGTCCATAAAATTAAAATATGTTGACTTGTCATATTAAGATTCATTCATGCTTTTTTATTTTTTAAAAAAAGTGGAATCCGTCACTCTAGTGATTCTATACGGTCAGTCCCATGATCATTTATGAGGAGGTAAATCGAGAAACAGCAGTTGATCATGACGGAGGAGGATATTATCTCGGCTTCGTCAAAATTCGAACTCTTATCCTTTTCTGTAGTTCTATTTCATTGTAACTAATTTAATTATGTTCTAAGGGCTTTATTCATGTTTGTCGGATTTACTTAGTGATGAGTCTGTGGGATTGAATCGTCCAATCTTTAAAATTAATTGGATTTGAAAGTTAAATATCTGAATTAATAAAAAAAAATTAGGGAGGAGATTGAAAAAAAATATTTACTTTCCAAAAATATCTAGTACATTTATGATGCCTTCGTGCATGTTTCTTCCTAAAAATAACCGATATATACAATGTTAAAGCTATGGCCCACCGTCAACCCCAAATCTGGATCAGTGCGGATAATTACGTGGCGGTCGTGGCATTGTTGTAATTATGGGTTGGAATGGAACCCAAAGTAGCTTGCATGGCGTTTGACCAGACGCACTCCATCAACGCATGCGCCAACCACGTGTCAGACCGTTCCAAGCCAACGATCCGCCCAACGGTTTGCAGTAAAAGAAACGAAAAATGGCCACGTCGGCAAGTGCCATGCGGGCGTGGCAAGACTTTCAAAAGCAGGATAGCGAAGGAAACCGATTTGCTTATCGATTCGTAGCTAATAATGTCAACTCTAACTTTACATCGTGAAGGTCAACTATTACTGTGGTACATTCATACTTTTAAAAACGATTAAATCATTTAAGATTTTTTTTTAAATTTAAATATTAAATATTTTTAAAAAATAAATAAATAAATTTAATTGTTTATAAGGTGTGCCAGATAACGGGGCTGCTTCCTTGTTTTGCAGCAAGAGTCGAGAATGGAAAGAGTGAGCTGATTATGACTCTGGCCTCTTTCTCTGAGGCTGAAGATATGATACTCAATGGTGTCTCCTGCCTTGGCTGAAGATCAAGACTCTCTTTACTTGAACTCTAACTTACTATCTATCTCTCTAGATCTTCGTGTTCTCATTACTAGGGACATAGGGCTCGACCGTTAGCCGTTAGGGACAGGGAAGGAACTTATAAATCTAAATCAAAACACTGTCTGATTAGGCAGACCCCAACTTAATCCATATTTTTATCCAACATATTCTGTGAGTAATTAAATTTTTTTATTTTAAAATTTTTTATACTTAATACTATAACTCAACCCTCAACTCTAAAGAAAAAATTTTAAATAGTTTAATCGTAAGTCAAAAAAATAAAAAATAAATAGAAAATATTATTATTCATGTTTCGGGCCTATTTTATATATATATATATATATATATATATATATATATATATATATATATATATATATATATATATATATATATATATGTTGTTGTGTGTTCTGATGCACACCAACATGTGCAATTGAGGAGGCAGCCGACATGGCATGAGGGGGTCAACTCCCGCCACATCGACACACCCCTCAGTCGCGCACACAGGCATGTACTAGAACACACGTAACATATCAATTACTTGTGTGTGTATATATATAAAAAAAATAAAATGACTTTTAATGTGACACTTCAATGTCATTGATTATTCAAACATCACATGCGTATACTATGCGAATTTTGAATCTTTGATTGTTTGAAAATAAACACCTTACCTCTCACTACCCTACCATGTCCCCCACCATGTCCCATAGAATACAATAGAGTTTGTATTTCATCAACAATCTATTATTTAATGACTTTTCCAAGACTTGACTCATTTTGAAATATGTATAATAGCTACAAAATTTAAAAGTGACACAGATTCATCTACTCACAAAAATAAATTAATAACTTTTAAATGTTATTTAGCTTAATTAGTTTCATAATTAAAATTATCAAAATAATTATCTTCCTCTATTTTCAAGCTACCTACCTCGGTTGCCAACAATGAAGTTTGATGCTCCTAAATGACAATTTTACCAGACAGAACAAATTATCAATGAGGCTCAGAACAAGGCCAGAGCAAGAATCCATCACACTTTATACAACAAGGAAGACTTATTTGAGGATTACAACATTCTAAGCGGCTAGCTTCTTGCGGTTAAAAGATCCTTCCCCTCGATAACTTACTACCGATCGAAGTCCCACGACAACATCGATTGCGGTGTGCCGACAATGCTATGGTATCTACAACAGAATAATAGTGTAAGATTCACATACAAAACAGTTCATTCTGAAAAAAGGATTCATTCTTAGATCTTGTCCATGATATTGCTTGACAAAGTGACTTGTGCAACAACATATATAGTTCAGGAAAATAAGAAAAACACCTAAGTTTTAATATTGAGTTCACAAATAAAGAAGTATATCGATCACTTATGGTTACAATGACATCCTAAATGGGAGTTGAATCCCCAAGCTGCACGTTAACAACCAACAGGGGAAAACTGCATATTCATCTGAGGAGAAGATGATTTTGAGCTTGACTCTTTGCAAAAAACGAAGGGGAAAAAAGGTCAGGTCATTAATATCCATGACCAATTTGGGAAGACAAGAAAGTACTGATTTCTCTGCATGATTGATTGAATGGTGACTTTGAGGATAGTCTTGAGGCAATTGGTGATGCCCATCAATGAATTATCGCTTTGTCTGATAGGCTCCAAGACTTTGTCAGAGGACGAGATGAGCACATCAGTGGTGATGAATGCATTCGACCCAAAAAATTAAATAGAAAAAAGATAACAAAAATGGAGATGCAGGTATCGATCACATCAATTTGAGAAGACAAGAAAGTATCTGATTTCACTGCATGATTGATTGAATGCTGACCTTGAGGATGGTCTTGAGGCAATTGGTGATGCACATCAATGAATTATCGCTTTGTTTCATGGGCTCCAAGACCCCATCAGAGGACGAGATGAGCACATCAGTGGTGATAAATGAATTTGACCCAAAAAATTAAATAGAAAAAAAGATAACAAAAAAATGGAGATGCAGGGTATCGATCCACGTATCTCTCGCATGCTAAGCGAGCGCTCTACCATATGAGCTACATCCCCATTATAATACTAATAAATGAATTTGACCCAAATAAATTAAATAGAAAAAAAACAGCAAAAATAAAGATGCAGGGTATTGATCCCTTAAGACAAATACTAAAAAAAATTGATTGACAGCAAAAATAATTAAGATGTGGAATTGGTGAAAAAAGACAACAAAAATGAAGATGCAGGATATCAATCCCCGTATCTCTCACATGCTAAGCTCTACCATTTGAGCTACATCCTGATAATAATAGTGGTAAATGAATTCAACCCAAAAAATTAAATAGAAAAAAGACAAGCAAAAATGGAGATGCAGGATATCAATTCCCATACCTTTCGCATGCTAAGCGAGCACTCTACCATCTGAGCTACATCCCCATTATAATAATAATAAATGAATTTGACCAAAAAAATTAAATAAAAAGACAGCAAAAATAAAGATGCAGGATATCGATCCGCCATCTGAGCTACATCCCCATTATAATGGCAATAAATGAATTTGATACAAAAAATTAAATAGAAAAAAGATAGCAAAAATTAAGATGCGGAAAAAAGACAGCAAAAATGAAAAAAGACAACAAAAATGGAGATGCAATCCCCATATATCTCGCATGCTAAGTTCTACCATTTGAGCTACATCCTGATTATAATAGTGGTAAATGAATTTGATCCAAAAAATTAAATAGAAAAAAGACAGCAAAAATGGAGATGCGGGGTATCGATCCCCGTACCTCTCGCATGCTAAGCGAGCGCTCTACCATCTGAGCTACATCCCCATTATACCAATAATAAATGAATTCGATCTAAAAAATTAAATAGAAAAAAGACAGTAAAAATGAATGCAATGTAGAATCTTGAGCTACATCCCCATTATCAATTTGATTAGTATTAATAGTTTCACATTCCTAACTAACCAAGGCTGCCATTTTTGAAATGGTTTTCTTAACTATTTTAAATAAAAAATAAGTTGATTGATAAAGTTGATAAGTATAATTTTAATTGCACTTTTTTGAATATGTAATTAGAAAGTATAAATACATTGATTGAAAGTTATTACTGACTACTTAAGCTGCATAAATCTCAAAGAACAAAATAATAGTTTCAAACATTATTACAGATCGCGTGAGAAACCTCCACATACAATTTTACAAATATATATAATATAGGAGAGAAATACCTCAACAATTGTTTTCTAGAACCGAAGAAAATGGAGATAAGCAGAGACAAAACAATATATAACCACTCCACTCTTTTAAGCATAAATGAATCTGAAAAACTCAAAAAAGAACCATAACTTAAAAGTAAGGATAACAATGTCACTCTTTTAGTCATAGTGAAGCAATCATCAAAGAAGCTCAAACTCTTGATATCAATTTGAGAAAACACCAGCACAAACTCGCTAATCATTGTTGATTAGTGTGAGTAGATAAACAAACTTCTGACTAATAAATCAAATATTCGAGAAATCTAAATAATCTAATTAAGCACTATAGTTGGAGATGGCACAAATTAAAAAGAAATCAATTTTTTCCAACAAAAAAAAATCTCTATATATCAAAGTGTTTTGTAGATAGTTACGATCGCTGAAATGAACAAGCAGAAGAAGAAATGTTTACAGCTGAATAGGTCAGAAATTATGAGTTTGACCAGTGAAACAGTAACGCAACTGACCCTTTATTGTTCAAGGAATGTAGCTGCCTTGACGAGAAGTGTTCGTATAATGGTTACCATGCCGTATGAATTCATCCATCAAGAACCTACAAACAGTACAAAAGCGTATCCATCAAGCCCGAATCTTTCGAAGAAGAAGAGTTTTTGAGAAAACCCTAATTTGGGAGAACAAGAAACTAGTACCGATTTTGCTTCGAACTCTATTGAATACCGGCCTTGAGGACAGACTCGAGGTGATTGGTGATGCCTTCGGAGTCTCCAACTTGGCCCTAGCGGAGGACGAGACCGGGGCATCGTCGATGCGATACAGAATGCCGAACAATATCAGAAATTGCGTACAGAATGCCGAACAATATCATTGTAAAATATTTGATTTTTACCAACACCCCAATTAGAAGATAGAATATTTTCAACAATAAAAAGATCATAATAATTTGGATTCTCATTCAAAACATATTTTCATATTGTTGAGTAGATTTATTTAGCTAAGGCAATGCTCTTCTCTATCGTGGTCAACTGTAGTTTTCTAATTTACCTTTTCATGGATGATCGTAGGGCCGACCATATGAGACCGCTGATCGAGATGGCGAATTCCACATTTACTGAAGTAGATTTATTAAAATTCTTCTTGACATATTTTTTTATATTTTATATTTATTTGATGATTAATTTTTTCATCATCAATCAATGAAATACTTATCGTTTGATACATAATTAATTATCCAACTAGACGAGTTGATTTGATAATCAATATTCTTTTTTAAAACAAGTCTGTAAAGATTGCATCTAGATCTGTCTCTTTTCCTAATTAAGGCTGGAGCTATACTTGAATCATCCATCAAAGTAAGAAACAATGTGCTTTGATATTTTATATCATGTTATGATTAATGAAGTTGTTCCATTTTAATTGAACAATTAAATATTTTATTGAAATAAAAATCTAGCTCTCATTCCTTGCTTTTCTTTTCTTGCATAGTTTTTTTTTTACTTTCAGATCTCACATAATAAAGAGGCTTTTTTATTTTGTTTGTTGGGATCTCATATTTTTCTTTTCTACATTTTTTCTTAATTTTATTAAAATAGAATTTTTGACATTTTTATTTGAACTATTTTTTCATCTAAATTTTGATTGAAAAGAAGTAATTTGATTGGAATGATCCATCGTTTAATCTTATATTATATCAACTAAAGTTTCAGATTTGATTTTTTTATATAAAAATTCTTTTCCTTTTTCCATTCATTCCCATCCAAACTTTTTTAATTGGAGTTGTTTTTTTTATAGATTTGTTTCTTTTTCTTGATGTTTTGAAAGAATTTTTTTAATTTTTTTATATTAATATTTATTTTTTTAGTCTTAGTATTTTTTTTCAAGTTTAGCACCGATATGTACATTTGTAAAGTCGATACTATCGATATCATTTACATCAATAGTATTTTTTTTTTAGAATTCTACTATCAAAATATTTACTATTCAGATTTTTTTTACTTATTAAAAAAATATTTTTTTTATAGAATTGATAATTTCATTAAAATAATTCAGGTTTCTACATGTCGAAATTATATAGAATTTTTTGGTTCTTTTTTATTGTAATTTTGATTTATAAATAAAAGAATCTTTATTATTCCCATATTATATATTTATGTGATAAAAGATCATACACATATTAATTTTTTTTAAACTTTCAACTACATCCCCATTTCACTCTATTAGGCTGCGTTTGGTTTACAGTAGACAAAAATACAGAGACAGAAATACAGAAATACAGTAAAGACAGGGACGCATTTACAATGGTCTCTGTATCGTGTTTGGTAATACAGAGACAAGGACACTGTTGGTCGATTTTGGCCGGATTTCGACCGAATCGGAGTCGGAGTCCTGCCGCGATCGACGCGCCGGCGCCGGGCGCGTCGACCGCGGTCGGACTCCGACCCCGATTCGGCCGAAATCCGACCGGAATCCGGCCGAAATTCGACCGGAATCCGGCCGAATTCCGGTCGACAGTGGCTGGGGCGCGCAGGGCTCTATTTTTGGTCGGATTTCCACCACAATCCGATCGGAATCCGACGCCGGCCGGAGCGCCGGCGAGTTGCGCGTCCAACTCGCCCCGCCTGGCGGCCGGCGGTGACCGGACGACGGTGCCGGAAGCGGAGATGGGTAGTTTTTATCTCCGTCTCCGTTTCAGTGTCCCCATTTTTACAGTGGACAGAAATGGAGACAAAGACGGAGACAGAAATCCTATTTCTGTATCTGTCTCTCAAAACCAAACGGGGACAGAGACAAAAATTTCTACTCTGTCTCTGTATTTGTGTCCCTGTCTCTGAAACCAAACGCTACCTTATTATGTATACATTTAAAAGAATGGAGACACGGATATCAATCACCGTACCTCTCGCATATTAAATGAACGCTCCATTTGAGCTACCTCCCCAATTCTCTCTATCATATACATATTGCTTTTTTAAGATTTCTTTTTATTTGACCATATATACTTTTTTTTAGTATTTCAATAAATTTAACTTTGCTTTGTTTATTCTTTAGTTTCTTAATTTAGAGTTCAGTTTTTATTTTTATTTATTCTTAAACAATGAAATTTTAATAAAATAAAAAGGAGTATTTATGTCTAGTTACCGAGGGTCTCATTTCAAAAAAATATGTTGTCTGAGGACTTTACCGGGACTAACTAGTAAAAGATCTAGATTTGAAAGTGATCCTAAAAACCAATTGCGGTATGGTAAAATATCAATATCGTATTCGTCTAGAAGAAAAATAAAAATTACGGGTTCATTATGGTCTGATAGAGCTACAATTACTTAAATATGTGCATATCGCTAGAAAAACCAAAGGGTCAACAGGTCAAATTTTACTATAATTATTTGAGATGCATTTGGATAATATCCTTTTCTGATTAGGTATAGCTTCGATGATTCATAGAGCTAGGCAATTAGTTAACCATAGACATATTTTAGTTAATGGTGGTATAGTGGATATACCAAATTATCATTATAAACCCAGAGATATTACTATTACGATAAACAAAGATCGAAAGCTTTGACTAAAAATTATATTTCTTTATCCCCATGAGGAATTGCCAAAACATTTGACTTTTGACTCTTTCATTTTATAAAGGAGTAATAAAATAGTAGATAGTAAATAGATTGGTTTGAAAATAAATGAGTTGTTAGTCATAGAATATTATTGGCGTCACTTGAACCTCACAAAAATAATAAAGAAAAATTCATAGAATTTTATCTATTTTCATCAAAATAAAAATAAATAGATCTAGGGCCTTGATTTGAATTTTTATTATTCACCTATCACAAACGGACAGACAGTAATATTTTTTACTCTTTCTTTTTTCGATACTTATATTTTACGTATCACAGTAATGTGATTAGGAATCGAGAATTTATATTGAATAAGGATCCTCTTGTTGAGATGATGGTATTTGATTTGATTTAGTAACATTGATGAATTAAGATAAACAAAAAGAGAGATATTTGAACCTTTTGTAAATAAAAGTCTACATAGCAGTTCCAAAGCTACACCTTGATCCTACATAATCTTATTATTGACCAAAAACTGAGTGAATAGTGAATAGCGAGTTATTCATATTATTGCAGTACAAATGCGACTGATGAATAGTTCCATAGGAAAATTTTTTTGCAAATCAAATACAATTTTTTATTTCTCAACTAAAAGGTCCCAGCCATAACAAATGAGAAACTAAAGAATTTTATTATTCACCTATCACAAACGGACAAGCAATAATATTTTTTACTCATTCTTTTTTCGATACTTATATTTTACATATCACAGTAATGTGATTAGGAATCGAGAATTTATATCAAATAAGGGTCCTCTTGTTGAGATGATGGTATTTGATTTGATTCAATAACATCGATGAATTAAGATAAACACCTTCGGTAAACAAAAGTCTACATAGCAATTCCAAAGCTACGTCTTGAACCAGTCAACCATCTCTTTTATACAATCTTATTATTGACCAAAAATGAGTCATTCATATTATTGATGTACAAATGCAACTAATGAATAGTTCCATAGGCAATTTTTTTGCAAATCAAATAAAATTTTCTATTTCTCGACAAAAAGATCCCAACCATAAACCCCTATCTTGCATGCTAAGCGTTCTACCATCTGAACTACATACTCAATTCTCTATCATATATAAGTATTGTTTTTTTTAAAAAAATTATTCAGTTTATATAGGCATTTTAAAATGGAGATGCGGGGTATCATCCCCGTACCTCTCGCATGCTAAGCGAGCGCTCTACCATCTGAGCTACATCCCCAATTCTCTATTATTATAAGTATTATTTTAAAAAAAAATTTATTCAGCTTATATAGGCATTTTAAAATGCTACATACTCAATTCTCTATCATATATAAGTATTGTTTTTTAAAAAAATTTATTCAGCTTATATAGGCATTTTAAAATGGAGATGCAGGGTATCGATCCCCATACTTCTCACATGCTAAGCGAGCGCTCTACCATCTGAGCTACACTTTTTATTTTTAATTAAGGCAAAAATATTATTATACATTTTTAAACATATAAAATATTATAAAAGAACAAAAAAATTGGAGATGTAACGTATCGATTCCTATAACCCTGACGTGCTCGTGCTTAGCGAGCTTTCTACCATATGAGCTACATCCTCACTTCTCTTTAATATATAGATATTGCTTTTTTAATTTTTCTTTTTATTCAGCCATACACATTATGTACACATTTTCTTAAACATATAAAATACTATAAAAGAACAAAAGAATAGAGATGCGAGATATCTATCTGCTTACCTCTCACATGCTAAGCGAGCTCTTTCATTAGAACTGTCAAATGGATCAACCCATTACAGGGCGGACCAATCCACCATAAATATATTATATGGCGGGGTTAGGCAGGCCGGCCCATCAATTTAGCAGGTTAGGAAATCTCCAACTCAATCCAACCTAAGGCGGGTTGTGGGTTAGGCGGGCCAACCCACGAACCTGTTAAAAATAAAAATATTAAAATATTAAAAATTTTAAGTTTGGATTACCATTTAAATGGATAAAGATGAAATTTTTAAGTTTGAATTGTGGTTTAGACGGATCAAGTCCACTAGTCCATTGAGTTTTCTACTTTAATTTTAAATTTTGAAGAAGACAAAATTTTCTCAATCCGCGGACCAAACCAAATCCATCACAGGCCAACCCACCCGGATCGTGGACTTAAGTCAGTCGACCAATCTAAACTCAACTTAAGATAAGTTGATAAAATTTCAACCAATCTGCTTAAATTATTTGGCGGGGTGGGCTAATCAGACGGGTCTAACTCAAATTAACGACTATATTTATCATCTGAGTTGCACCCCTAATTCTAGATATTGCTTTTTTAATTTTTTTATTCAGCCACATATATTATGTATATATTTTCTTAAACATATAAAATACTATAAAAGAGTGACACATATTGCTAGCGCCATCATATCTTTGTCCCCGTATGTTGTGGATACGCAAGTCATAACGACTAAGAGCATCAGATATTTCTTTCTTAAGTATGACAACAGTTGTATTAGTCACTTATACAATGATAAAGAACCACTGTCGTAAAAAGTACACATGGATGGTATGGCAGAATGACTGAGAGTTTTGTGAATATCAAATAGTTCGATAAGTTGAAGAAACTCATATAAGCTAGACAGGTTAAGATCAACGGTTCAGTTAAATAACCAAGTATTACTATAGCCACAGAATGCATAAATCTCAGAAATTATAAGTTTGACAAGAGAAATAACGAGATACTGCAACTGGCATTTTATTGATCGTGAATATTGAAGGATTATTCGATTTGTAACGTCCTTTCGACAATAAACATGAAAAACAAGATCGATAAAAAATTAATATAAATATTTAATTACTTTTATAATATATAATTATTTGTTCATGTAAATCAATCTATCAACAACACGTACGTTATCAGAGCAAAATAATATGCATGTTCAAATTATATGATCATCATGTTCCAATCATGTGCATGTTCGATTTTCTGTGCAAAAGGAATTCTATAGAATTTATTCAAATATATAGTTTGCATGTAGATTTGTGCATGTATGGATTTTCAAATTGATATGCCTGTAAATTTCTATACGTATGGATTTTTCTAATGATTTGCATGGATTTTATCATGGGAAATGCATACGAAACAGTTGATGCATGCATGCAGTTGAAACTGTGCTGTCTGGAAACGCCATTTTGCATGCCGTCTCCGTTTCCGAAACGCTTGGAAACGTTTCCACAGATGGAAACTTACCGGAAACTGCCCCGGACGGCGCCGGTGCGGAGCCACCCCGCGACAGCTCTAAACGAAGAGGAGAAGAGGAGTGAATGGTTAGGGCTTAGCCCTCTTGCTTCTCCGGCGAACGGCGGCGCGAGGAAGCGGAAAGCGGCGACGGCGGACAAAGGCGAGGCGGCGGCACAGGGTGCGATTGTTGGCTTTGGCGGCGGCAGGGCAGGAGCAAGGCGGTGGCGTTGAGAGGAGGGAGGCTGTGGCTGACCTTTTCCTCCGTGCGTCGGCGACTCGGGGCGGCAGAGGGCGGCTTCGGTTGGAGTCTTCAGACGACGTCGGGCAGGGAGAAGTCGATGGCGGCTCTGCTCCAAGGACTCTGTGACGGCGGCGACAACTAGAGAGAAAAAGGCCGGCGTCGGAAGGAGAGGAGGAGGAAGATGCCGGCAAAGGAAGGGCTCACGACTTCGGCGCAGAAGAGAAGAGAGGATGACGTCGGCAAGTGTGGGCGACGGTGGCAGAAGATGAGGAAGAGGAGAAGATCGGCGGCGGCAGAAGATGAGGAAGAGGAGAAGATGAAGGGCGGAATAGGGGAGGCAGCGAATATTTAGGGGTTTTATTGATTTTTTAATGGATTTGAACCTATTTTGAATTGGGATGAGCCGAGTTTTGTTACTGGTTAGTTGGTTTTGTACCAACTTTATTGATTTCAATTTCAGATGGAACGGACGATATGCATTATGACTCGCCGTGATGTGTTCCGAAATAAGCTGAGGGAACCTATCGAGAAAATTAAATAATATATAATCTTCTTATAGAGTCAGAGGACATATTAAGAGGCTTGATAAATAAATTTGGAGACTGGAACAATAGGATCTTTTTAGTCATGGATAATTATCAGATTTGGACTCTGATTCGATCACTACCAAAACATCTCAATGAAGTAGCACACTATATATGGGAGCGCTGTGAAGGGCACATCACATATCTGGAGATAAAAAAAGAGTTACTTTATCATCTAGTCCATATGGATAATTATGGACCACCTCGTCAAGGTGGATCAAGAAGAAGATCCAAATATGGATTTAGAGAACCAAGAAGTTGTTCTGCTTGAGATTGCCCTAGTTAAGCCTAGAAAGATAGGAATTATGTTCATTACTACTGTGCTAGTGTCTATCATAATAGGAGCAGTAGTGGCCTATCTAATTTCTTAGAGTTATATATGTTATGAGTTAGCAGAGTATGTTATATGTTAACAAACTTATAAAAAGAATGACATGTGTTAACGATCTTATATTTAATGATAAATTTATTTAGTTCATTTAATGATGTGTTCATTTAATGATTAGTTTATTTAATAATTAATTTATTTGAGAGGATGTGTGTAATATAATTAATTAATGTTGGTTAGATCGGACCATATGAATGATGAGTGAAAACATAGTCATCACTTGATTTTATATACCAACTCAGATTTACATTGAGTCAATAGAAAATTGCATACATATGATTTACACTGAATAGCAAAGTGTTTATTTATGGTAGTTAGGACTACTAAAAATATAATAGCTGAACTCAATAAAGGAGAAAAATTAAATGGAGAGAATTACAAAATATGACATCTCAAGATACAACATATTCTTGAGGAACAAGAAATTATAGAGACTGTCAATCATGTTATGAAAGAATCTATTGATGGTCCGACATCATAGCACAAACATGATATTGATGTCTATAAGACATGGAAGAAAAATGACTCTACTG
The DNA here is from genome assembly GCF_044706935.1 of Curcuma longa. NCBI lineage: Eukaryota > Viridiplantae > Streptophyta > Magnoliopsida > Zingiberales > Zingiberaceae > Curcuma > Curcuma longa. The sequence goes on from NC_133875.1 coordinate 6,817,752, forward strand.
CTAAAGGTATATTGATTAGTTTAAAGGTAGATGACATGGTTTATGAGTATGAGTCATTACCCTATGCTCATACTGTCTATGTTATCTTTAGAAAAAAAATAGTGGAGTAAGCTTTAGTAAGTTTCGTCAGCTGACAATTAAGTTTGATTGTCACAAAAAGCGCTCGAATATCTCTATGACCCAACATTTGAGAGAAATGACTAATATAATTTGAGAGCTAAAGATTGTTGATCATGAGTTAACTAATGAACAACAGCTTCAAATAGTAATATGTTACTTTCTTGATTCTTAGGAGACGATGAAATATAATCTAATACACAGTGAAATGTATCAACACCTTTGATGATGTCACACACCATGTTGAAGTGGAGGCGGAGAGAATTGAATCTGCAAGGATTTCTGAATAAGTTTTTGTAGCTGAAGGTTATATTAGAACGTTTGGATCAAAGAATAAGAAAAAATGATTCCAAGAAGAGAAAGAGAAATGAAGTTGGTGTTGTTGTTGTTGGGTTGACCCAAATAAGAAGCAATTCAAAAGGAAAAAACATGGAAATAAACCTAAAAGCAAACTAACTTGCTTTAATTATAATAAAAAACGTCACTTTACTCAGGAATGTACTGATCTAAAAAAGGTATATTTATATTTATCTTTTATTCATAAGTATTATGTTGTTAGTATATTGTTGTTAACTGATTTTTATCCTTTGTGGATTATAAATTCGGGAGCAACAAATCATGTAGCTCATGAGCGAGCTACATTCGTGAAGTATCGTCGGGTACGGGCTGGCAACAAATAGATATAGCAAACAATATAAGGATTGAAGTCAAATAGATGTAAAAATAACTTTTCTTAATGGTGAGTTTGACAAAGAAATTTATCTGACACAGCTAGAAGGTTATTATATTATTGAAGGCCAAGAAAATAAAGTGTGTAGATTTAAAAAGTCTATATGTTGTCTAAAGCAAGCATCAAGACAATGGACATAAGATTTAATAAAGTCATTTTATCATATGGTTTTGAAATGATCAATGAAGATCATTGTGTTTTCTTGAGAAAGAAAGAACAAAAGTTTGTCATTTTATCATTATACGTTAATGATAATAGCAAGAAATTATATAAAATTTATGATAGAAGTCAAAATGTGGCTTTCATCACAATTTGACACAATAAATATGGGAGAAGTTGAGTACATCTTAGGCGTAAATATAATAAGAGATCGATCAAAAAGGCTTTTGTGTTTGTCTTAAGAGGCTTATATCACTAAAATGCTACATCATTTCCACATATCGAATTATAACATCAAATAGACATTTATAGCAAAAGGTATTATTCTGAGCAAGAGTGTGTGTCCCAAGACTTCAAAAAAAATAGTCGAGATGAAGAAAAAACTATATGTCAATGTCATTCGTAGTTTGATGTATACTATCTTGTGTATACATCTTGATATCAACTATATTATTAGCTTAGTTAGTTATTTTCAGTCAAATTCTAGGATCGAGACATTGAAAAGTGATGAAGAGGATATTCAGATATATTAAAAGGACAATAGATTATTATTTCTATTTTCAAGAATTTAATATGAGCCTAAAGAGCTACACAGATGCAGATTAGACAAGGGACCTTGATGATAGAAAATCCATATCGGACTATATCTTCTTACTGAATGGTGACATCATCTCATGGAATAACAAGAAACATGGTTGTATAGTATTGTCGACAATGAAAGCAGAGTGTGTGACTTGTTAAGAAGGTTGTGCAATAAGCTGTCTAATTAAGAAGGTTCCTAAAGCATCTGAAGATTGCTGAGAATTGTGTGAATTCTATTACAATGTACTGTGACAATCAAACTGCTATAGTTTTTTTCTAAGGATCCCAAATATCATAGCAAAGGTAAGCACATAACTATAAAGTATAACTTTATAAGGGATATAATTGCAAAAAGAAAAATATTTCTTGAGTATATCCCTACACATGCTATGCTTGCAGATTCTTTTACAAAACCATTGACTAGAGAACCATTTCAAGGACATGTAAAGTCTTTGGGACTTCGGAGATAATGTAAGATGATTATTTATGAAATGTCATGATCTGATCAGTATATATGTCTTTATTACATTTGGATAAAATCTTAGTGAGCATGTTGACAGGTTGAGATTGGTCCTCTCACATGGATAATCATCTCTATTTCTTAGCTATAAAAAGAGGTAAGATTATTACTTATTGGACAATTAATGAAGTTATAAATGAAAACATACTTGTAAGTTGGAATCACCTTGATAGTTGTATCAAGTTGAAATCATTTATGAATTAATAATGATCAGAGTAAATGAACTCACCATTTACTAAACCTATAAGAAGCCAAATTAGAATTCATAAGTTGAATTTAAGATTAGGCATTGGGAATATCTAGATTGAAATATGTACGATGTTTGAGAATAATATACGTTCTTTATTAGTAAAGAAAATAATATCATAGCATCTGATTCATACCACATATGCAATAACGATAATAAAAGTAATAGCAGAATGGATCTATGCTTTTCTACTATGTGAGACCTTTGAGATTATAAGTTAATCTTGATTTTATCATAAGTAACTATTTAGCTGTCTACCTAAAGTTTAATCAGGGACTGCTACTTTAATATGTATTCTATTGACTATGTATGATTTAGTCCATGGAACATGATTAGGAAAATGACTAATTAAAATGAATGGATTCAAGTTAATAAAAAAAAGATAAAAATATATTTACATCTTGGACATTTATTCATTGATCGACCAATTATAATTTTTTGTTAAGTACATAAAATATGATTATGAATAATTGTATTAAATTGATAGATTGAACATGTTCTTGACATAATACTCATTATGAAGATTAGAGGTGTTCATATTAATATAAATAATTTAATCTGGGATAAATGTAAGATGTCGATGTCTCCAATTTATTTAAAAAAATGGCTATGTAAGGTGTAACAAGTTTTTAGCATTAATTGTCAGAATATTTGTTGTTGCACGAATCATTTTTTCTTAAGTATCAATTGGATGTTCTATTGGTCTTTGTGACTTGACTTAGGCGAGTGGGAGATGTTGATAGTAGAAGATATGGGTAGTTATCAAAACTGCCCACGTGTCACACTTACCCCACTACTCTCTCTTTATTTAAGGGTGCATCCAAGTTCCAAAAAAGGACTGCTAAATTTTTTTTTTCGAAAGCTTTGTCTTGTGAAAATCTCTTCGGAGGAGAAACATTCATTGTCGATAAGGATTTGATTCGTGAATAATAAAGGGTTGTTCGATTTGTAACATTCTTCTGACGACAAACACGAAGAACAAGATCGACAAGAAATCACTTAAGTGTTTAATTACTTTTATAATATATAATTATTCGTTCATGCAAATCAATCTATCAATAGTCCATGGATCTCAACTTGCATAGTACAAAAAGTATATCCATCAAGCCTGACTCTTTGCAAAAGAATAGCTTTCGAGGAAAACCAAATTTGGGAGAATGAGAATGTAGGACAGATTATGCTTCAAGCTTGATTGAATATCGACCTTACCCTTGAGGACAATCCTAATTTGGGACAACCGCTAGAAAATAATATCAATCTTGCTTCAAGCTTGATTGAACAACGGCCTTGAGGACAGTTCTAAGGTGATGCCAGTTAATAATCATGCTGCTTTGAAATCTCCAACTCGAGGCCCCAGTGGAGGATGAGACAAGGCATAGTGATGCAATGTTATACTTTGTCGGCCTGAAAACGAGGAGATATTGGGGAAGGCTAAATAGGAAGGAACAAAAAGATCCATAGAGGAGGAGAAGAATGGCCCATTGGCAAAAAAATAAAAATAAAAAATATAAATGGAGATGCGGGGTACAAAAAGGCCATGGATCTCAACTTGCACAGTACAAAAAGTATACCCATCAAGCCTGACTCTTTGCAGAAGAATAGCTTTCGAGGAAAACCTAATTTGGGAGAATGAGAAAGTAGGACAGATTATGCTTCAAGCTTGATTGAATATCGACCTTGCCCTTGAGGACAATCCTAATTTGGGACAATCGCTAGAAAATAATATCAATCTTGCTTCAAGCTTGATTGAACAACGACCTTGAGGACAGTTTTAAGGTGATGCCAGTCACTCATCATGCTGCTTTGAAATCTCCAACTCGAGGCCCCAGTGGAGGATGAGACGGGGCATAGTGATGCAATGTTATACTTTGTCGATCTGAAAACAAGGAGATATTAGGGAAGGCTAAACAGGAAAGAACAAAAAGATCCACAGAGGAGGGGAGGAATGGCCCATTGGCAAAAAAATAAAAATAAAAATTATAAATGGAGATGCGGGGTATCGATCCCCGTACCTCTCGCATGCTAAGCGAGCGCTCTACCATCTGAGCTACATCCCCATTGATTTTAGCTCTCAATTATCCTATTTAAATTCAAGTACATTTAGATCTGAAAACGCACCTAGCCATTTTGAAAGTAAATATTTAACGCCCCATACTTTAATACTCTTAAGTCATTTGAAATAAATATATTTAATCTAAAAAAAGTGAGAAAATATTTTTAATTACAGAAAGAGTTTGAATAATGCAGTTAGAAAGTGTAAATGCGTTAATTGATTAATGTATTAAAATTATTAAAAAAATTATAGACATAAATCAATAAGGCCAGCCAATCTTACTAGTTGAGACCCAATTACCCAAATAACTCGTCATAATATAAACCAAGTTAGTAGTCGATTATTGTTAGAAATCGGTTCGTATGGAAATTTAACATTTTGTGCAGCAATAGATTTGAGAAAGTTTTATCAGAAATAGATGTTTTCCAACAAAAATTTGCATGAGTGTCAATGATTAAATATCCTAATGATCATTCCAAACTATTAGAAATTTCTAGCTGCAATTACAATTGCCAAACCATACGTACTACAATGTACTTGATTATATCGTAACAGACACAGGCTTCCATGCAAACCAATATTACGTTCATCAAACATGCAAATCAGCCCTTCCCATATGTTTCTCAGAGATTCACATCTTTTTAACAAATGCAACTATTTTTGTTTAAATTCGTCCATAATCTTAACTACAAATGTATAAAACAAAACATCCTTACACGACAGCATGCAAGACAAGTGTTTAACTCATGTTCATGAGGACCAGTTGCAGTTTTATAGAAACAAAGTAAAATGATGATGAAGAGATCCAACAGTTGGTAAAAATAGGACATGTTTTGCCTCGGCATGATTGAAAAATAAAAGTTTGCACCGCACAAATGCAGCAATAAATTAGGCGATGAAAAAGTCCCCATCGCCATTCAAGTCTCATCACCAACTGCAGGCCAAAAATGAAACAAGCTGGAAGGGTTAATGAATTGACACCGTTGCTGGTTTCTGCTGTCTGAAGCCAATGAATTGACACACAACATCACTTCACCAACCCTCCCTAGCACTGGACCTGGAAAAAAAAAAAAAAAAAAAACAGAAAACAATCTGAGAAAGAATGAAAATGAAACAGTCAAAAACCGATCACGAAGAAATAAGTTGTAAGAGTAATCCATCTGATAAAAAAGTAAACGTGACTTGTTTAAAAAATTACAGTTTGTAGGAGTGAAAATATATTCTCTTTGAAATCAAAGACAATTGAACCAATTAAAAAACTAGCACTTTTATGTTCTCAGTAATTGTAGTTGCATCGACAAGTTTAAAATTAACGATAGCCCAAAATCACATTCCAGCTCTAACAAGAGGTTTTCTTAGAACATTTAAGTTTCACAGCTAGTCAAAGGATAAGTATTTGCAGCAGAAAACTACTTTATCAGTCTACAAGCCAGAGAACATGGGAGGAAACCTAGAAAGGGCAAGTTTGGTGCTTGGAATAAGTAATGCCTAAAGAATTAATCAAGGCAAGTGCAAATTGTGCTAATGAAATTGCAGCAATGTTGTTTGATTGGTTGCTTACAAACACCCTACCCTTGTTGCAATTGTAGTAATGACGACCAATGCAATAATACTTCTGTAAAGATGATCAAAATATTCCAATACTTCACTACAACAAGCTCTAGAAGTTCAATTTTATACAAGAATATAAACACTTGTTCGAAAATAAGCAAGGTAATGTTTTTTTAACTAGAAATTCTTATGTCTATGAAATTAAAAAGCAAACTTATTATCAGACTTTTTTTGTCTATATCAATTTTACAAAGTTATAACACCATGTTGATTTTGTATCTTTAAACCTAGTCAAAGAAATATAATCTAATTCTTTATTTTCTTTATATTTTATGATAAAAAATATAAAATCATGCACTAATAGTGCTAGACTCTAACCAAAACTATTTGAGATATCTGATAATTTTCTATTTCTACATATATACAAAGAAATGGATTGGTATCAAATAATCTGTTAAGTCTATATCTATGATGACATATCGAACATTTTCATTTTTCAAAAAATTTGTTTAAATATCACTTGCAGGTGGCAATCACAAAATGCAATTACTTACAAATCATCAAATAAAACATTACGTAATACAAAAAAAAATTAACAAATTTGAATATCACTAGTGATATTATTTTCAATAAGAAATAAATGGAGACATTAGATTCATATAATTAACCCAAAATAGTTGGGATAAACATGGATGATAATGAAATAACAAGTGCAGTTTGTACGGCTTAATTATATATAAAATTGCAGCTTAGATAGCAATAAACCAAACATTTGCAAAATAATTATTCTACTAACTGCAATTTTTTACTGCCAAAGCCACACTTCCAAATCTTGAAGAAATCAAACAATTCCTGAATGCTAAAGCTACTTCCAATTTTGGAGGAAACCAAATAACTCCTAATCCAATTTGATTTAGTATGACAAACACTAATTAAGACTAAACCATCAAAATTGGCCAACTCAAAAAATGAACTCTGTATTCATGTTTTACACTTCCAATCTCAAGCTAAATCAATAACTCAAAACTTCAAAAGTTAACCAAAGAAACAAATCCACTAACTTAAATTAAATTTATTGAATGGCAAACCCTAAAGCATAATTTATTGAATGGCAAACCCTAAAGCATTAGGTATACTTTAAAACCTAAATCATCAACAGAAAAGGAAGATAATTTCATGAAGATAACAAAATGTGGTAAAACTAATCAATAATAATAATTTAACCCAAGAATCATAAATGGTTGTGAAACGGAGCAACAAACAGCCACTAAGACATGATTTCCCAAAGAGGTCCCAAAGAGGTAAAGAACAATACCATCCAAAAGAGCAAGAAAAAACAATCAAAGGGATATATGATGCACCTGTTCCCATTCCTGCTGTCAAAGAACCCTCTATCTCTCCGGCCGTGAAGCCCTCGCCTATCATTCATTGGATTTCTCAGAGCATCCTCTGTCCCACTTCTTGACTGTGGTGCATCGACAAACTCAACACTCTTAGAACTTTCAGACATGCCAGACCGAGATGGTGGTCTCGTAGATGATGTATCACTCCTTCCAGCTGCAGATCCTGGTCTAGAATTTGCTGTGACCTTTTGGCCAAACCGAACCTTATCATCCAACTGACATGCTAGAAGTTCAAGATCGCTTTCCTTGTTGGCTATCTCTTCGTGGAGCCTAGAAAGTTCTTCAGAAGATAGTTTTACAACCTTACTATTAATGCCTAACTCAGCTTCTTTAGTCAATGCCTTCAGATTATCAATTTCTACTTTCAGCACCTTTTCTTCATCAGTCTGAGGTCTGAGAATCAGTTAAAAGAAAAGCTTGTAAATAAGAAACATAAACGTAAGAACAACACTTGATAACCATGCTCAAACCACACCTGAAAGGGTACAACACAACATCGAAACATAAGCTTGAAGCTTCAAGCGTGCTATTATCTGAGGAATTATGTGCTAGTCTATGGCTTGTCCAGCAAAAGCAAGGCATGTATATCTTTAAAAGTTATTAATTTTAATTGTCTTTCTTTCTTTTCATGTAACAGTAATGTTCTTAAAATAAAAGCAGAATGAAAACACAGATTCAAGAGCAAGTTGACAAGTATAATCATTCCATGATTCTATCTCTTGACGGACCTCTAAAACAAAAGGACAAAGACAGAATGAATTATGCAAGAGTTATTGTAGTGGGAAGAAAGGGAGAAAATACAGAGGTACAAGGGAAGTGAGGTAGAAAGAAGCATGAGATATTCAATCTCAAACGATGTTGGTGAGAACAAAAGGAAACACAATTAAGAAAGAGGCAAGAGTGAGGCAGTAACACTAGAAAATATGCAACATATTATAATTGAAAACAAGATTAGAGAGAAATTAAAATAGGATAAGGAATGGAGGAGACTCAAGGGGCAACCTGCAAGAAACTCTATGGTAAGGAAGATAAGAGAACACTTGGGCCTTGTTTACTTGTGATGATTTTGTTGGTTTCCGAGAGAAGGTATCCACTTACAGTGAATCCAAGAAAAAAATCATTACTTGGGGTGAAATGGGCAGAGGACTTTTCCACAATAAAAAATATCAATATTTTCTGTCTCTCCCTTCCTTCCATGATACCACTCCTTCCATTCTCTCAGATTCTTTTCTTTCCTTTCAACATTCGTAAAAATGATGTTAGTGACATTGAAAGCCAGTATCATCTATGCATTCGAACCATACCTTCTAAAACATTGTTATTAACATTATTGTTAGGGACCTAATTGTAAGTACTAGGGACCTAGTTGTAATACCATTCAGTACAAGCAACAAGATATAATTTTAAGACATAGGTAGAGGGACTACTTAGGTAAAGACAACTCTTTAACATCTTTCCAATTAGCAATATCATAGTTAACGCATGCACTACCTCACCTCAAGACTTGAGGATTTCCATTTCATGCCTAGTTAACAAGCCACCACACAAAACAATTTACAAAGCCTATGCAAACAGTCGTCAAACCATCACTAAGCAAAACAGAGTTGACTGAAGGCCATCCTGTTTATTCAAATTCCACATCTTTTTCAATCATTATGAAGAACACCTGTTTTCATTCAATACACAATGTAGAATTATATATAGCAATTCTTCTTCTGCAAAAGTTGTAATCTTCACTTATGTTTTGGATATCTTCAATCCCAAATGATGTTACTTTCCACGACCACTTCACGATTTCCTCCCGCTACTAGTGCTCCTAGCTTTTTGGCTCCATAAATATTACTACGAAAAAAGTTGAATAGAGAGCTATGTTCCATGGTCACTGGAATCCAAATCTAGTTCATGAGCCAAGATCAACTGGAACACACCTCTCCGCCCACAGTAGCCAAAATTCCTAAGCCTGCAAGAACCTCATGGGAGTGGATTGACACTTAGTTGCTTGCCTCCTGGTAATCCATTAATCTCAATCTTATAAGCATAGTTGCTACTTATCTTGTTATTAGATACCTAGACAAAGATAAGGATTAGTACAAGGGTCATATCTCTCGACCTACTATGCAATCAGCAGTCTCTTTCAGCTGTGGCAGTCTAACACAGACAACCACACATATCGGCTGATTCCAAGTCATTGTTGCTAATCTTAGAAATATCTTCTTAATCGCATCAAATATACGGATATTAAGGTTATACAGGATCATTTCGAAAAGCTCCTTACCATTATATTTTGTCACACAATCTGACCTGTACTAGAGCCAGCGATGGCTCACATCTTAGGAGGCATCTCAATTTCCCCCTATCAATATTTATATGGGGATGTTGAGGACATCTACTATATCTATAACATCATTTGATCCCTCAAGTAGACAAATTTGCTTCAATCACTCATCATCAAGATGGTTTTGTGATAGCAGAGGTCACCAGAGAAGCCATGGAGATCATACCAGTGGACACAATATCCTTTAGAAACTGCACATGGCTCAGTCAAAATAGTCACTCAAGATGGTTCATTGCTACAATCCCCTTGAGATCTAGGTCCACTATCCTAGTTCATATTGAGTACACTCATCTTCTATAGTTTTAGATTGCGACATATCCACATATATCCACATTCAAGATTGACTTATCTCTTCAAAGCACTTATATTGCATTTATGATGCATTCCACTGCTCTTCTACTTGATCCTTGATTTAAGTGCCTCTAAATGTGTCTTATAACATCTACTCATTCTCTATCTTTAATCGTTCACTTACTATTGCCATATTTACTTATGATTCTTGCAAAAGATATTGGTAAATTGCTGTTGCTCCATATATACTACGTTCCTTTGTACTTAATGTACTTTCATTTCCTTCTGAATTCGTCAACAATTACTAAACTCGCTAAATTTTTAAATTGCCATATATATTGGTAACATTGTTTCCATTTAAGATTCACAAGCAAGCAAGAAAGGTGATTAAAATGGAGTATGAATCTCAAAATTGGTAGACCATTTGCACCACCTTCAACTATTCATGGTTGAGCCCTCTAAGCTTCCTCTGTACATTTATAAATGTGTTGGTCGCCAGAGTCTTCCTAATCTTGGGAAGATGGTATCTAGCTTATTAAAAGTCTTAAATGAGAATCTTATTAGTTGGGAAAACAAGTTGGTTGGATGTATGTTTACCAACAATGACAATACAATGTGCTACTGCACTAGGTTCTCAAATTAAGATTCATATCGTGAGTCATTTTGATACATTATTGAACCGTGAATCATATTCAACCAGGAATTATAAGATTCAAATAAAAAATTTTAAAATATGTTAAAATAATTCTATTTCATTTTTAATAATTTGTGATATCTAAAAGTATTTAAAATAATATAATATTTCCTTTAACTACATAATTCTATTATCGAGTAAGTTTAATATTGTATCCTACATTAATGACAATGCATATTATTTAGTTCACTCCATTAAGAATTGAAATGAAAAGAGAAAGAAATAACTTGTCAACTGCTTTTATGATAGAAATGAAGGCATCTTAGACATGACATGACACCTAAGTCACTATTGATTTCATCCTTATTGTCATTTTATATATCAATGTGACAAGATTTTATTCTTCTCTATTTTTAGGTGTTGAGTTGAAACTGACTATCTCAAACTCACTCTATCTCTGCTTGATAATTTTTCCCTACTTTGCCTATGTAAACTTTGACAAGTCACTCTTGTAATCATTATGATTCTATTGTACAAAATATAAATTTTTTTTATTTTTTATAATAAATTTAGATTTAATGTGTCTAATATTGGGGCTTAATTTAATTTCTTAACGGTTGATTTAAACAACAACCAAACCTTTATCCCAATAAGTGGGATTAACTATATGGATCCTCCTACATCATTGGACTCAATCCCCTACTATATGTTCATCTATATTTAAATAAATTTTATTATGTTTTATCATTGCTAACCAAATGTTTTTGATTTCGTTTTTGATTTCCCTCTTCCTCAATTGATGTGTGTATTTGTCATACTCTCACATCGCCTAACTGAGACATTTATTGACCGCCTAAGTACATTTATTGAAGTCCATCAGTCGACTGGCTTTAGGAGCAATCAACTGATGTACAAAATTTTATAAAAAGAGCAGTCAACGTCGAAGACATTAACTCTTGATTCTTTCATCTTTCTAACAGCTCTCTGATACTATAAAAACTCTTTCTCTTCCTCCTAAAACTTCATTACAAACCTTGTACGAGGAAGGAATCGTTTGTAAAAGTTTCTCTGCCTTCGAAGCTTGCTTTGAGAAGGAGAATTCTTCATAGTGGAATCGTCAGCTGTGTGTGTGGATCCTTGGATTAGTCACCTCGTTGAGGTGGATACCAAGTAAATCAAACGGGTTAGCGATTGGAATTTTCTTTCTTGTTTTATTTTGCTTCCTCTAACATTTTCGCAGGCAAGATCGAAAAAAATCATTATTCACCCCCCTCTAGCGAACGCACCGATCCCAACATAATCATCTCTATTTCTTAGCTTTAAAAGAGGTAAGATTATTAATTATTGGACAATTAATGAAGTTGTAAATGAAAACACACATGTAAGTTGGAATCACCTTGATAGTTGTATCAAGTTGAAATCATTTATGAATCAATAATGATCAGAGTAAATGAACTCAACATTTACTAGACCTATAAGAAGCCAAATTAGAATTCATGAGTTGAATTTAAGATTAGGCATTGGAAATATCTAGATTGAAATATGTACGATGTTTGAGAATAATATGCGTTCTTTATTAGTAAAGACAATAATATCATAGCATCTGATTCATGCTACATATGCAATAACGATAATAAAAGTAATAGCAGAATGGATCTCTGCTTTTCTACTATGTGAGACCTTTGAGATTATAAGTTAATCTTGATTTTATCATAAGTGACTATTTAGCTGTCAACCTAAAGTTTTAATCAGGGACTGCTACTTTAATATGTATTCTATTAACTATGTATGATTTAGTCCATGGAACATGACTAGGAAAATGACTAATTAAAATGAATGAATTTTAGTTAATAAAAAGAAGATTCAAATATATTTACATCTTGGACATTAATTCACTGGTCGACCAATTATATTTTTTAGTTAAGTACATAAAATATGATTATGAATAATTGTATTTAATTGATAGATTGAACATGCCCTTGACATAATACTCATTATGAAAATTAGAAGTGTTCATATTAATGTAAATTATTTAATCTGGGATAAATGTAAGATGTTGATGTCTCCAATTTATTTAAAAAATGGCTATGTAAGGTGTAACAAGTTTTTAATGTTAATCGCCAGAATATTTGTTGTTGCACGAATCATTTTTTCTTACGTATCAATTGGATGTTCTATTGGTCTTTGTGACTTGACTTGGACGAGTGAGAGATGTTGATAGTAGAGGATATGGGTAGTTATCAAAATTGCCCACGTGTCACACTTACCCCACTACTCTCTCTTTATTTAAGGGTGCGCCCAAGTTCCAAAAAAGGACCGTTGAATTTTTTTCGAAAGTTGTGTCTTGTGAAAATCTCTTCGGAGAAGGAATATTCATTGTCGATAAGGATTTGATTCATAAATAATAAAGGGTTGTTCGATTTATAACGTTCTTTTGACGACAAACGTGAAGAACAAGATCGATAAGAAATCACAGTGTTTAATTACTTTTATAATATATAATTATTCGTTCATGCAAATCAATCTATCAACAGTCCATGGATCTCAACTTGCACAGTACAAAAAGTATATCCATCAAGCCTGACTCTTTTGCAAAAGAATAGCTTTCGAGGAAAACCTAATTTGGGAGAATGAGAAAGTAGGACCGATTATGCTTCAAGCTTGATTGAATATCGACCTTGCCCTTGAGGACAATCCTAATTTGGGACAACCGCCAGAAAATAATATCAATCTTGCTTCAATCTTGATTGAACAGCGGCCTTGAGGACAGTTCTAAGGTGATGCCAGCCACTCAACATGCTGCTTTGAAATCTCCAACTCGAGGCTCCAATGGAGGATGAGACAGGGCATAGTGATGCAATGTTACACGAGGAGATATTGGAGAGGCTAAATAGGAAGGAACAAAATGATCCACAAAGGAGGGGGAGGAATGGCCCATTGGCAAAAAAATAAAAATAAAAAATATGAATGGAGATGCGGGGTATCGATCCCCGTACCTCTCGCATGCTAAGCGAGCGCTCTACCATCTGAGCTACATCCCCATTGATTTTAGCACTCAATTATCTTAATTAAATTCAAGTACATTTAGATCAGAAAGCAAACTTAGCCATTTCCATTTTGAAAGTAAATATTTAACGCCCCATACTTGAATACTATTAAGTCATTTGAAATAAAATATATTTAATCTAAAAAAAGTGAGAAAATATTTTTAATTACAAAAAGAGTTTGAATAATGCAGTTAGAAAGTGTAAATGCGTTAAGTGATTAATGTATTAAAAATTATTTTAAAAAAAACTTATAGATATAAATCAATAAGGCCAGCGAATCTTACTAGTTGAGACCCAAATAACTCGTCACAATATAAACCCAGTTAGTAGTCGATCATTGTTAGAAATCGGTTCTCATGGAAATTTAACATTTTGTGCAGCAATAGAAATGTTTTCCAACAAAAATTTGCATGATAGTCAATGATTGAAAGCCTAAACTGCTCAAAATTATCCTAATGATCATTCCAAACTATTAGAAATTTCTAGCTGCAATTACCATTGCCAAACCATACGTACTACAATGTACTTGATTATATCGTAACAGACACAGGCTTCCATGCAAACCAATATTACGTTCATCAAACATGCAAATCATCCGCAAGAACCCCTTCCCATATGTTTCTCAGAGATTCACATCCTTTTAACAAATGCAACTTTTTTGTTTAAATTCGTCCATAATCTTAACTACAAATGTATAAAACAAAACATCCTTACACGATAGCATGCAAGACAAGTGTTTTAACTCATGTTCATGAGGACCAGTTGCAGTTTTATAGAAACAAAGTAAAATGATGATGAAGAGATCCAACAGTTGGTAAAAATAGGACATGTTTTGCCTCGGCATGATTGAAAAATAAAAGTTTGCACCGCACAAATGCAGCAATAAATTAGGCGATGAAAAAGTCCCCATCGCCATTCAAGTCTCGTCACCAACTGCAGGCCAAAAATGAAACAAGATGGAAGGGTTAATGAATTGACACCGTTGCTGGTTTTTGCTGTCTGAAGCCAATGAATTGACACACAACATCACTTCACCAACCCTCCCTAGCACTGGACCTGAAAAAAAAAAAGTACAAAAACAGAAAACAATCTGAGAAAGAATGAAAATGAAACAGTCAAAAACCGATCACGAAGAAATAAGTTGCAAGAGTAATCCATCTGATAAAAAAGTAAACGTGACTTGTTTAAATAATTTGAGAGGTCAGTCACCCTTCGCCACAGTTTGTAGGAGTGAAAATATATTCTCTTTGAAATCAAAGACAATTGAACCAACTAAAAAACTAGCACTTTTATGTTCTCAGTAATTGTAGTTGCATAGACAAGTTTAAAATTAACGATAGCCCAAAATCACACTCCAGCTCAAACAAGAGGTTTTCTTAGAACATTTAAGTTTCACAGCTAGTCAAAGGATAAGTATTTGCAGCAGAAAACTACTTTATCAGTCTACAAGCCAGAGAAAATGGGAGGAAACCTAGAAAGGGCAAGTTTGGTGCTTGGAATAAGTAATGCCTAAAGAATTAATCAAGGCAAGTGCAAATTGTGCTAATGAAATTGCAGCAATGTTGTTCGATTGGTTGCTTACAAACACCCTACCCTTGTTGCAATTGTAGTAATGACGACCAATGCAATAATACTTCTGTAAAGATGATAAAAATATTCCAATACTTCACTACAACAAGCTCTAGAAGTTCAATTTTATACAAAAATATAAACACTTGTTCGAAAATAAGCAAGGTAATGTTTTTTAACTAGACATTCTTATGTTAATGAAATTAAAAAGCAAACTTATTATCAGACTTTTTTTGTCTATATCAATTTTACAAAGTTATAACACCATGTTGATTTTGTATCTTTAAACCTAGTCAAAGAAATATAATCTAATTCTTTATTTTCTTTATATTTTATGATAAAAAATATAAAATCATGCACTAATAGTGCTAGACTCTAACCAAAACTATTTGAGATATCTGATAATTTTCTATTTCTACATATATACAAAGAAATGGATTGGTATCAAATAATCTGTTAAGTCTATATCTATGATGACATATCGAACATTTTCATTTTTCAAAAAATTTGTTTAAATATCACTTGCAGGTGGCAATCACAAAATGCAATTACTTACAAATCATCAAATAAAACATTACGTAATACAAAAAAAAATTAACAAATTTGAATATCACTAGTGATATTATTTTCAATAAGAAATAAATGGAGACATTAGATTCATATAATTAACCCTAAATAGTTGGGATAAACATGGATGATAATGAAATAACAAGTGCAGTTTGTACGGCTTAATTATATATAAAATTGCAGCTTAGATAGCAATAAACCAAACATTTGCAAAATAATTATTCTACTAACTGCAATTTTTTACTGCCAAAGCCACACTTCCAAATCTTGAAGAAATCAAACAATTCCTGAATGCTAAAGCTACTTCCAATTTTGGAGGAAACCAAATAACTCCTAATCCAATTTGATTTAGTATGACAAACACTAATTAAGACTAAACCATCAAAATTGGCCAACTCAAAAAATGAACTCTGTATTCATGTTTTACACTTCCAATCTCAAGCTAAATCAATAACTCAAAACTTCAAAAGTTAACCAAAGAAACAAATCCACTAACTTAAATTAAATTTATTGAATGGCAAACCCTAAAGCATAATTTATTGAATGGCAAACCCTAAAGCATTAGGTATACTTTAAAACCTAAATCATCAACAGAAAAGGAAGATAATTTCATGAAGATAACAAAATGTGGTAAAACTAATCAATAATAATAATTTAACCCAAGAATCATAAATGGTTGTGAAACGGAGCAACAAACAGCCACTAAGAAATCAATAATAATAATTTAACCCAAGAATCATAAATGGTTGTGAAACGGAGCAACAAACAGCTACTAAGACATGATTTCCCAAAGAGGTAAAGAACAATACCATCCAAAAGAGCAAGAAAAAACAATCATAGGGGTATATGATGCACCTGTTCCCATTCCTGCTGTCAAAGAACCCTCTATCTCTCCGGCCGTAAAGCCCTCGCCTATCATTCATTGGATTTCTCAGAGCATCCTCTGTCCCACTTCTTGACTGTGGTGCATCGACAAACTCAACACTCTTAGAACTTTCAGACATGCCAGACCGAGATGGTGGTCTCGTAGATGATGTATCACTCCTTCCAGCTGCAGATCCTGGTCTAGAATTTGCTGTGACCTTTTGGCCAAACCGAACCTTATCATCCAACTGACATGCTAGAAGTTCAAGATCGCTTTCCTTGTTGGCTATCTCTTCGTGGAGCCTAGAAAGTTCTTCAGAAGATAGTTTTACAACCTTACTATTAATGCCTAACTCAGCTTCTTTAGTCAATGCCTTCAGATTATCAATTTCTACTTTCAGCACCTTTTCTTCATCAGTCTGAGGTCTGAGAATCAGTTTAAAAAAAAGCTTGTAAATAAGAAACATAAACGTAAGAACAACACTTGATAACCATGCTCAAACCACACCTGAAAGGGTACAACACAACATCGAAACATAAGCTTGAAGCTTCAAGCGTGCTATTATCTGAGGAATTATGTGCTAGTCTATGGCTTGTCCAGCAAAAGCAAGGCATGTATATCTTTAAAAGTTATTAATTTTAATTGTCTTTCTTTCTTTTCATGTAACAGTAATGTTCTTAAAATAAAAGCAGAATGAAAACACAGATTCAAGAGCAAGTTGACAAGTATAATCATTCCATGATTCTATCTCTTGACGGACCTCTAAAACAAAAGGACAAAGACAGAATGAATTATGCAAGAGTTATTGTAGTGGGAAGAAAGGGAGAAAATACAGAGGTACAAGGGAAGTGAGGTAGAAAGAAGCATGAGATATTCAATCTCAAACGATGTTGGTGAGAACAAAAGGAAACACAATTAAGAAAGAGGCAAGAGTGAGGCAGTAACACTAGAAAATATGCAACATATTATAATTGAAAACAAGATTAGATAGAAATTAAAATAGGATAAGGAATGGAGGAGACTCAAGGGGCAACCTGCAAGAAACTCTATGGTAAGGAAGATAAGAGAACACTTGGGCCTTGTTTACTTGTGATGATTTTGTTGGTTTCCGAGAGAAGGTATCCACTTACAGTGAATCCAAGAAAAAAATCATTACTTGGGGTGAAATGGGCAGAGGACTTTTCCACAATAAAAAATATCAAGGTTTTACCATATTTTCTGTCTCTCCCTTCCTTCCATGATACCACTCCTTCCATTCTCTCAGATTCTTTTCTTTCCTTTCAACATTCGTAAAAATGATGTTAGTGACATTGAAAGCCAGTATCATCTATGCATTCAAACCATACCTTCTAAAACATTGTTATTAACATTATTGTTAGGGACCTAATTGTAAGCACTAGGGACCTAGTTGTAATACCATTCAGTACAAGCAACAAGATATAATTTTAAGACATAGGTAGAGGGACTACTTAGGTAAAGACAACTCTTTAACATCTTTCCAATTAGCAATATCATAGTTAATGCATGCACTACCTCACCTCATCACCTCAAGACTTGAGGATTTCCATTTCATGCCTAGTTAACAAGCCACCACACAAAACAATTTACAAACCCTATGCAAACAGTCGTCAAACCATCACTAAGCAAAACAGAGTTGACTGAAGGCCATCCTGTTTATTCAAATTCCACATCTTTTTCAATCATTATGAAGAACACCTGTTTTCATTCAATACACAATGTAGAATTATATATAGCAATTCTTCTTCTGCAAAAGTTGTAATCTTCACTTATGTTTTGGATATCTTCAATCCCAAATGATGTTACTTTCCACGACCACTTCACGATTTCCTCCCGCTACTAGTGCTCCTAGCTTTTTGGCTCCATAAATATTACTACAAAAAAAGTTGAATAGAGAGCTATGTTCCATGGTCACTGCAATCCAAATCTAGTTCATGAGCCAAGATCAACTGGAACACACCTCTCCGCCCAAGTAGCCAAAATTCCTAAGCCTGCAAGAACCTCATGGGAGTGGATTGACACTTAGTTGCTTGCCTCCTGGTAATCCATTAATCTCAATCTTAAAGCATAGTTGCTACTTATCTTGTTATTAGATACCTAGACAAAGATAAGGATTAGTACAAGGGTCATATCTCTCGACCTACTATGCAATCAGCAGTCTCTTTCAGCTGTGGCAGTCTAACACAGACAACCACACATATCGGCTGATTCCAAGTCATTGTTGCTAATCTTAGAAATATCTTAATCGCATCAAATATACGGATATTAAGGTTATACAGGATCATTTCGAAAAGCTCCTTACCATTATATTTTGTCACACAATCTGACCTGTACTAGAGCCAGCGATGGCTCACATCTTAGGAGGCATCTCAATTTCCCCCTATCAATATTTATATGGGGATGTTGAGGACATCTACTATATCTATAACATCATTTGATCCCTCAAGTAGACAAATTTGCTTCAATCACTCATCATCAAGATGGTTTTGTGACAGCAGAGGTCACCAGAGAAGCCATGGAGTTCATACCAGTGGACACAATATCCTTTAGAAACTGCACATGGCTCAGTCAAAATAGTCACTCAAGATGGTTCATTGCTACAATCCCCTTGAGATCTAGCTCCACTATCCTAGTTCATATTGAGTACACTCATCTTCTATAGTTTTAGATTGCGACATATCCACATATATCCACATTCAAGATTGACTTATCTCTTGAAAGCACTTATATTGCATTTATGATGCATTCCACTGCTCTTCTACTTGATCCTTGATTTAAGTGCCTCTAAATGTGTCTTATAACATCTACTCATTCTCTATCTTTAATCGTTCACTTACTATTGCCATATTTACTTATGATTCTTGCAAAAGATATTGGTAAATTGCTGTTTCTCCATATATACTACGTTCCTTTGTACTTAATGTACTTTCATTTCCTTCTGAATTCGTCAACAATTACTAAACTCGCTAAATTTTTAAATTGCCATATATATTGGTAACATTGTTTCCATTTAAGATTCACAAGCAAGGAAGGTGATTAAAATGGAGTATGAATCTCAAAATTGGTAGACCATTTGCACCACCTTCAACTATTCATGGTTGAGCCCTCTAAGCTTCCTCTGTACATTTATAAATGTGTTGGTCGCCAGAGTCTTCCTAATCTTGGGAAGATGGTATCTAGCTTATTAAAAGTCTTAAATGAGAATCTTATTAGTTGGGAAAACAAGTTGGTTGGATGTATGTTTACCAACAATGACAATACAATGTGCTACTGCACTAGGTTCTCAAATCAAGATTCATATTGTGAGTCATTTTGATACATTATTGAACCGTGAATCATATTCAACCAGGAATTATAAGATTCAAATAAAAAATTTTAAAATATGTTAAAATAATTCTATTTCATTTTTAATAATTTGTGATATATAAAAGTATTTAAAATAATATAATATTTCCTTTAACTACATATTTCTATTATCGAGTAAGTTTAATATTGTATCCTACATTAATGACAATGCATATTATTTAGTTCACTCCATTAAGAATTGAAATGAAAAGAGAAAGAAATAACTTGTCAACTGCTTTTATGATAGAAACGAAGGCATCTTAGACATGACATGACACCTAAGTCACTATTGATTTCATCCTTATTGTCATTTTATATATCAATGTGACAAGATTTTATTCTTCTCTATTATTAGGTGTTGAGTTGAAACTGACTATCTCAAACTCACTCTATCTCTGCTTGATAATTTTTTCCCTACTTTGCCTATGTAAACTTTGACAAGTCACTCTTGTAATCATTATGATTCTATTGTACAAAATATTTTTTTTTTATTTTTTATAATAAATTTAGATTTAATGTGTCTAATATTGGGGCTTAATTTAATTTCTTAGCAGTTAGATTTAAACAACAACCAAACCTTTATCCCAATAAGTGTGATTAACTATATGGATCCTCTTACATCATTGGACTCAATCCCCTACTATATGCTCATCTATATTTAAATAAATTTTATCATGTTTTATCATTGCTAACCAAATGTTTTTGATTTCCCTCTTCCTCAATTGATGTATGTATTTGTCATACTCTCACATCGCCTAACTAAGACATTTATTGACTGCCTAAGTACATATTCATATAATCTTAAATGTGTCTCTCAGAGTTTTCCCTTAATAGACGCAATCCTAACTTTCTCTCTAATGTTCTCATTTCTTATTTGTCTATCTCATTGCTAACCATATCTTTTTTATCTCCGTCTTCCTCGATTGATGTGTGTATTTGTCAGTCTCACATCACCTAACTAGAGCATTTATTGACCGCCTAAGTACATGTTCATATTATTTTAAATGTGTGTCTCAAAGTTTTCCCTCAATAAACACAACTCTGATTTTTTATCTTATATTCTCATTTCTTATTTGTCCAAATCTTTTTGATCTCCCTCTTTCTCGATTGATGTGTGTATTTGTCATAGACTCACATCGCTTAACAGGGGCATTTATTGGGTGCTTAAGCACACACCCATATTATCCTAAACGTGTCTCTCAGAGTTTCCCTCAATATGTGCAACCCTGACTTTCTCTCTGATATTCTCATTTCTTATCTATCCATTCTCGTATCTTTGCAACTCTCATCTTTTATTCGTGTGCTCAATGCATACTCCAACATCCAACTTCAAATAACATAGCAAGTTTAACCGTTGTGTTGTAAACCTTCCCTTTAAGATTTGAAGGTACCTTATGATTACAAAGAGCATGTGACACTCTCCAATTCAATCATCCTTCTTGTATTTTATGTAAAACATCTCTATTGATGTCTCCATCTTTTTACAAAAAAATCCTAGACTTAAAACTCTCAGTTTATATTCTAATATGACTAAACTTAAATTCCATATATTTTATTTTTGCTTTATTAAGTCTAAAACATTTTACTTCTAGTCTTTCCCCTGAAAATTTGAGCTTAGTATTTACTTTTTTACATGTCTCATCGACCAAAATAATGTCATTTGCAAATAACATGCACCATAGTAATGTGTTTTGGACGTCTTCAACTAGTTCATCCATGACCAGTGTAAAAAGATAAGGACTTAAAATTGATCATTGATATACCTCTATCTTTATAGAAAACATTTTAGTTAACCCGTCTAAAATCTTCACTCTTATCATTAGATCCACGTACATATCCTCATACATAATTCTTTTCTATAATTCTCAACATAATTTCTCTCAGAATTCTATTATGTGGTTTTTCTAGCTCAAAGAATATCTTGTGTAAGTCTTAGCGATTAAATTTGACTTTTAATTTATTTTGTTCTTATGCTTAGAAGCATATAAAATGAGATTCATATCAAATCATAATAAATTGGCTTAAATCATCACGATTCCTTTCACTTTTGATTAATATAAAAGAATCATATCAATTATATTTAAATCATATGATATGATACGAATTGTGAATTGTATAATTCTAACAACTGTACTTTTGTATAATGCTACCCAAACTCATATAATTCTATTCTACCTTTATTTCTTCGTTGATTTCACATTCTATTGCTAAGACCATTTTAGAGGCAATTTCACATACAGGTGAAGTACGCCATGGTCAAGTAGATATAGACCTCACTTAGGTAATCTTTGCATGGCTCCTTCACTGATTGAATATTGAGAATGCCATGCTCCATGCTAAACCTCATGAAAGAAGTGTCAATGGAGCAATATCCAAGGTATGTTACTCAGGAGAAGAGTAATCTAGTATGCACATTGAAAGTATATATATAATCTAATGTGATCCCCTAGAGCATAGTTTAGGATCAAAAGTATCTCTAATCACTTAGTATTTCATGTTACCTCTCCATCTAAAAAAGTATATTATTCTTATCATCTATATGGGCAACACATTATACCTAGCGAGTACAAAACCAAACATACCATTCATAATCTGTGTTATCAATCAATTTCCTAAGGCCCTATGTCATGATCATTTAGAGGTAGTACTGAAAATTCTAAAGTGCCTAAAGAATAATCCAAGAGAAAAATTCGATATTAGGATCGAGGCAAACATTAGATTATAGGGTACATTAATGTTGATTAGGTAAATTCTTATTAGGTAGGATGTCTCACCATAGAATATCCAAATCCAGCTATTATATATTCTAGGAGGTAATTTGATTTCTTAGAAGAACAAGAAGCAAATTATTATAGCTAAATCAAGTGAAGAGGTGGGATAGGCTACTATCCTAGCTACATGCTAGCTTATTAGGATTAAACAGTCGATGACCAAATTAAAGCATGCACCTAAAGAATCAACGGAATTGTATTATGACAATTAAGATATTATGCACATCCTTTGATCCAATATTCTATAAGAGGATAAATAAATTGCATAATTGTCACTTCATCATAGAGAAAGTGCAATTTAATGAAGTTGCCACATCCTTTATCATGAAGCATCAATGATCAGCTCGTGAAATTGCTAATTAAGTCTTTAAGAGATCCTAGAATTGAATATATCCATCATCATCTTGAAGAAGAGCATTAGAGACCCAATCGTAATGCTAGGGACATAGTGTAAATACCAATGATAATAATATAGGTGTAGGGTGTAATTTTAAATTAAAGAATAATAATCATAGATAGAAGAGACTATGTGGAGGAAAATAGCCTAATAGTTTCTTCATTAATCGTGGCAATTATGTCAGAATAAATAAAAATGAAACAAATAGGCTGTTGCATTTAGGTTTTAATGCCACAGCTTGTCAACTAAGCCACCAAAGTTCTAGCTTTCAAAAGAGGTTGATGAAGTATTTGTTTCCTATCAGTCCAAGACCAGGACAACCAGGAATAACTTGTGAACCACTACCTTAGGTAGTGCTAGCTTGAAGTTACTTGATTAGCAAGATCTAAGACATCCAAGTATTTCATTGTCTATGTGAAAGGTTATATGCAACTTTTCACATATATAGAATACTTCTTCAATAGGATAAACCCGTGATTAATGTAAAACAATAGACTACTATTTTAATATTTTGAGATCAAATTTAGTTTGAGTTACTCAAAACCAATAACATCACCCTCTATGAAGTGGTTAGAATAGTTTTTTTTTTATATTTTCATAAAATAACATTATATCTCTTGAAGAAACCTCTCATGTCAATCTCAAGCCCAGATATAAGCCAGAATGAAAAAGGATTATGGATAACAATTCATGTCATCTTAATCATGTCATAAAGGGATCATGTTATTCGATCAACAAAAACTATACGAGATAATATAAAAATAATTTAAATTTAAAAAAAATATGTAATGAGATGTAAGATTAACTTAACTCTCTAAAGAATTGACTTATAGAATATAAAAGCTATTAATTTTATACATTTGGGTCATATAATATCACTTTTGAGGTTTGTCTCTTTAATTGTATTTTAGGTTGAATAGAGTTTAATATTATCAGTTCTAAAAAGGATGAGAAACAATTTGTCATTAGAAGTGTCTAAGCTGGTCTTAAACCATATTTTGTAATAAAGCTATAATATAACCCATCAGTAATGTAAGAAGTCTTTGTCCAAGTACTACAATATCATATTCTTTGCATAGAATTCAATGAAGGAATAAAATAGCCAACACCAAATACATCGGGCACCCACGGTTAAATGATCATATTTAAAAAAGAATTTATAATTGTGCAGGCATAGCATACATGCATTATGTGTTCATAGAATAACCTAAAAACCACTATTTTTTTTTATAAATCTTGCTTCCTCTCAACAAAGGGAGCTACTACCAGCTGCATGGATTAGAATACAAGCAGATGCAGATTTAATGTAATTGTTAGATATTAGAGTCACATCTAAAGCAAAGTAGCAGATTACAATGAAGCAAGATGGTTGGATCAAGTTGAAAAGTGATCCAACATTAACTATTTAATTATCTACATTTGCATCCTTGCAGTTAGCCTTTAAATAATGAGTGTAAAGATAAGAAAAGATGACTGTGAAAGAATCCAATAATTGTTTATTTCCAAGTCGTGTTGATCATTTTCTCCTCTATTTCTTCAAGTTTCAAAGTTCCGAGTAGTAATAAAGACCAGGAGTGCAATTACTAAATTCAGAAGTTCAGAGTTTTGAGCTAAATGACAACCAATAAAAAGCAAGGGAGTAGGAATTGTTTCGAAGCATTTGTTATCTCCAAAGCAAAAACGCCTAGTCTAACACAGTGCTAGGACAATTTAATAAGCACAGTGACATACGTAACATATGTTGGAAAATTAAGTACAGTGAATATTTTTTTTTTAAGTCAAGAACAGTGAGCTAGGCCATTCAAGTTATATTTGTATTGTCAAATCATACGAATCCCACAAAAATAATAGAGGTGGAAAATACAAGCAATATAACTTAGCATAAAAAACACATCTCAATGCTGCTACGCGAGTTGACTCCGGAAGCAATTTTCAATTAGATTGATGCAACCAAAAGGCTAAAAAAAAGTAACAAAGTCATGTCACACAAATAATGAAAAAAAAAAGTAAACAAAAAGACTCAATAGTCACAAATTCTACTTAGAGTCAGGAACAAGTTAAACGAAGGAACGAGTCCTAACCTTTCCACACTGCGGTGTTCCAGATCCTTGTCAATTTTCCTCCAATCTATACCTTTCTCATGCAAGAGAATCTCTCGAGGCTTTGCATCCCCAAAAGGATTCGTCTTTGGTCTAGACTTCACTGTCCCTTCTGCTGCAGCAGATACTGATTGTGATCGTGGACTTCCGGCCCTGTTTGATTGTGCACTAGAAGGTCTGCTTGAATGTGAACTAGTAGGCCTGCTGGTCTTCTTTATCTCAATATCAGAGTCCAACCTCTTCCAGTCCACGCCTTTCTCTGCTAAAATCTCCTCTCTCGGACGCGCAGCCCCAAACGGGCTTGGTCGTGTTCTTGGAGGCTCACTCGATGCAGTAACATCCCTCTTTGGCGGATCTAAAATAAGCTTTTGTCTTCCCTGATCGTTCGGTATTGATCCTACTCTATCCCTACCCCATCGATCAGAATCAGAGAAGGCACGAGAATCCCCATACCTAGATCCAGAGCTAGGGTAATTAGATGCCGGTGTCTTCTTTGTGGTAGCCCAGTTATCTACTTCATCAGCCCTAGATGAACTGCCACCGCCCACAAAGCTATACGAATCCCGCCTCCCGCCATCGGCCAGTTGAGGAACAAATGCCTTCTTTCCTGAACCCCAGTTGTCGACCTCGTCAGCCCTAGACGGCTGGTCAAAATCCGAAGCCCTAGTAGGCCCCCTCCGCTGATCCTCATTGAACCCACCGTAGCCCCTCCTTCCACCTCCGTCGCCGCCCCACGAACCATCTGCCTCGTCAGACCTACGGTTAGGAAAACCCCCACGGGCGCCACCTCCACCACCATACCCTCGGAATCCGCCGCCGAAGCGGCTATGTTCTAGCTCCTCCTGGGATCGCTCCCTCGGGCCAGTAGGGAGGAGGCTCATCTCGGAAGGGGTGAGTCCCTTCGGCTCGAAGGGCTCTCGACGCCCGCCCGTGCCGGCGACTAAGCTGCCGGCGTTGAACTGCGCGAGGGGGATGGTGACGCCCTTTTTCTTCTTCTGCTTGGAGGAGGTAGCCGCTTCCTTGAGGCTGGGGAAGCTCTGTACGGACTCGCCGGCGAGGAGGGAGTTGGGCGGAGGCATATCCGCGGCCATCCGCTCGCGCTCCTCGGCCTCTGCTTGCTCGGCGTCGAGCGCCCATGCGCCGACGCCGCCCCATGCCTTGGACATTGAGCTGGAAATAGGTTTTGATCGAGAACGCGGGAGAAGAATCAGAGAGACGAAAAGGCACTAGGGTTCATCGTATTTGTGGACCAACGGAGGTGCTATCGTAAGCCACACGGGACTCGGTTAAAGTGCGCCGGGAGAAGCTCATTTAGTTTAGTTGTTTAGCATCACAATGATAATTAAAAATAACATTGGCAAAATAAATTAAGTAAAAAATAAAATAAAATAATTATTGATTAATTTTTATCATCAACTTGTAGTGATCACATATACTAGTTGTTCAAAAACTCAATCACTTGACGGGTATGAAGTTCTTATGAATTCAACTTGTATACATGGGCATCCTTCAATCCATTGCTCTAACTCAGTCTTACATGTACATGGCCCCTCGAGATATGGTATAGGTTGATGGATTCTCCAAAACATTATAGTTTGATTCTCGATTAGAATATACATATTCTTTATTTGATGGAAAAAAATTATAAAAAATAATATGAAATATAATTATTTAAGCTGATCGAACTACCATTTGATAGAATATGATCTACAATGATGGATAAAATCATGAAAATCGACTATCAATTACCTCAACATGAGCACTTTTCGAATTTAATTTGATGGCCAGCCTCCCACTCTCGATTTACTTCGTTAACCATTGACATCCTTGGCACAATGTTTGTGAGAAATAATGTTTCTCTCTTCTCAAATAGTTGAAACATCATAGTAATGATATTGTAGATATCTGCAACAAAATCTGAAAAGCAATCATGCCCAGTTACCTTTTTATATGTGTATGATCATGTCGTCCTAAGTTTTATTATATGTGATTATATGTTACTTTACAAATTTAAAATATTTTTATTGACCTCCTTTAAATGATTGGTACAAGTTTTGTGTGAGTTCTTTTTGCTACTACACCAAGAACAAAAGGGACTTTTAAAAATGACATGTCTGCTATTTATTTAGTTTCAAAATCATGCATTCTACTTAATTTTTCTTAAATCAAGTACAATCTTTTTTTTTTTACATTCTCAAAATGCGTCATCAAGATATTTTTAATAAAATTATATACATGTTGATTATCCTACCCTTGTCAAAAATATTCCTAGGAACCAATGATTACTTTTATACTTGTTCTTTAATGGACGCTATAGTGACTTGTGATGATAGTTCTACTGAAAAGAATGTCTGTGATGTTCATAAATTCCCCTGTGACGGCATCAGATCATGTTCAAAGACTACAAAAACTGTGGCAATGCACAACTGTTTGCAATAACATTTTTACCAGTTCATAACAAATCATTCTCGAATGATCACTGTATTTGTCGAAACAAAACAACTATCGAGAAATCATCAATCGAAAACTATAAAAGTAACTTGTCCTCTGAAAACTATAAAAGTAACTTGTCCTTTGGATAAGAAGGCTTAGAAAAGATGATTCCTACTGGACCAGATAAAACATTGGCTACAGAAAAACTTCCCTGCCATTGATCCTGCAGCTGAGGTTCAAATAAATTTGTGAGAAACAGAATCGAACTCATCGAATTCAAACTTCTGCCGTTCTTTCCCAACCTGCATTATCATGGAGTTTTGATTAGCTTTAATGGATTAGTGATGAAAGGGAACATATTCATTTAACTCACCTTTGACAAGTATTGGGGATCACATGAAAGATGTTCATCCAAGGAGCTCAACTTCTTTGACAATGCCATTAACCTGCAATTCAAGAAAATGAATCAGGATGTCTGGCGACAGTGATAGCGAAAAGGTACCACAGAAACTGCGTGGAAAATGGTGGTAGTGGGGAACAAGATGATAAAGAGGAGGCACCGAAACCACGTCAGAGACATGGAGATACAAAATGGTCATTTACTGAATTACAGAAGAAAGTGAGCAAAAATGCAAATGTAAGATAAACAATAAAGGGTAACTTAGTTTAGTTTGTGCATATATGAACCATTGTAGTATAATACCAGGGACGTGATACACAATGAAAAAAAAAAAGGTTTACAATATGAAGTGGAAATTTGATTCACAAACAACACAAGTTAAGAAGTTTTCATTTAAAGATGTTTTATGTTTGCTCTGTCAAGAATGAAAAAAAAATGATGATACTAAATTACTTCTTTACCAATAATCTTAATACTAAATTGTCACTCTTTCGTAACAAAGTTATCAATAACTATGTTGCAAATAAGTCATTCTAGGGAGAAGTTGCATGTCCAAATAAATTGCTAGGGAAGTTAAAAATTCTAGCCATAAATATGATATTTTGACATTATGGCCCAGAAATCCCAATTGGCAGTTCCCTGTGGAGAAGGGAATAGCAGCAGTAAGCAGAAAAAAATAGCAATAATGGATTAATTTTCAAAATTAATTGTTCAAAAACATTAAAAAAAAATTTAAAAAAAGGATCCTCTATGTTTCAGAAAACCCAAAAAAAAAATGCTGCAGAATTTGACCAGAATTTCCTGTCAATATCATGCCAAATATTGTTTCCACTGAGGGAATAAGGAAATGGCAATAAACAGCACTTGGGCAAGCCTTTCCCCATGCGCATTTCCCTCTGATGGCCCTTCCAGTGTAGGAAATACAACCACAAAGATCGTACTAAATGAACACCACCTCATGTGGGAGGAGCCAACTCACAACTAAGCAGTTTGAAAAACTGTGCATATTAGGATGGTTTAAGTTTAAACTCATAGTGTGGTTAAAACAAAGGAAGCACCCGACAAGGCATTCAAAGAAACAAAACTTTTTAGGGAAAAATAACCTAAGAAGATGTTTTCATGCTTTATCATGTCATAATGTGTAACAAGCTGTACAGATTGAGAGAACTACCTGACCAACTTCATTAGGCTCAACAATCCAACCTCTGGCAATAACACAATAAGTTTTTAAAAGGTAAATTAAATATAACACCCTGCTTCTAGAAGTTTATACTTGATCAATAACTCCATGTGCATACCATTTTCTTTACTAAAATTTTCTTATTAGTCCATAATATAATTAATTAATCAAATTTAATACAAATTAATATATTATGTCATCTACGAGCCAAGTTTGACATTGCACTTCGATTGATTCATATTTTTTACTGAATGATATTGCTTCTGTAGTAGGTAAATGATGAAACATAGGGAACCTTTTATTGTTTTAGTGCTCAAATTCTAATTCCTGCTGAAAGAATTTGATGTATATCTAAGTCCAACAGTATAATAGTCTTTGATCCAAACAAACTTTGAATGCCACTGTTACACATGTGATCCAACATGGTTCACCAATTGGTTCCAATTAATTCAATTGATTGATAACTTGGATGTACCTAAATATGAAAATTATAGCAAAATCTTACCTTTTCCAAGAATCTCAAATTTGCAGTTATGTTGACAGAGAGGATAAAAAAGACTTGTTTAACTTGAATAGTATTTTATTGACTTTATTTAAGGAAATATCCTAAAAATAACAGAATATACAAGGTCACCTTACATGACTCAATCCTAAACATTCACATCAGTTTGTGCAATATATGTCAGAATGAGATGCAAATGTCAACATGAGTATACTTGGATGAGGTCGCATCAACCTAATAAAAAGGAAATGTAGACAATAGAAATTCTCCTCTTTTTTGTTACCATACACAGCTTTAAAGGTTTTCTAATGAATCTACTTCATCCACACCTGCTTGTGTGGGTGCCTTTGCTCCCTGCCAATGCATTTTGGATGTTTCACTCTAAAGCAATGCTCCCCTGCCAATGCATTTTTACATAACACATTCACTCATTAGAGTCATCAGAGGCTCTGTAATCACCAGTAGTAATGGACACATTCAATGGATACACAAGAAACACAAACTGATTGCCATGGCTATATGAGAGAGCATTGACAAAACAAAGAATAGGTTGGACTAACATGTTGTAATAGGCAGGGGAAAAGTATCTCATTTGCCATTTTGTTAGACTTTAGTTACTTTACCACTATATGCATCATGTGATGTGCACTATCCACCTGTCCAAACTAATGTCCTTAACCATGAAAACCAGTGGTAACTACTAGCTTCTCAATTCCAGCAAAACCAACGATTCATTGCTAGGTCCTCAATATTTTCTATCGCTAATCATGCACATATGCATTAGGTCACTTCCCTATGAATTCAAAGCAAACTAATGATGCAAAACCATCAACTCATGATCCAGGACCTAATTATAGAAAGTGTGTGGAAATAAATATTGCATTGCAATGTCTTTCATTAAGGACAAGTCCATGTATTTATAGACTCCATAAAATCTTTAAACATTACTGATTCTATTAAGATAACTAATTTTACCTAAAACATAGGCATAAGAATAGATATACCTAAGATTATAATAATTATTATCTAACACTTCTGCTTCCTCAAGTTAGAGCATAAATAATACCTATGTTTAGCTTGTTACACGAACAAGGAAAAAGATCTCAACAGAAATATAGTATTTGAAAGTTATATCAAAAGGACACCAAAAGAATGGAAATGGAAGCACTTTAGCTGATCAATGTTGATTGTTTTTTCTGCTTGATGAAAGATCAACTACTAAAGGCGCTTCAGACAACGATATCAATCAATTTCCCTGCTTGACTGAGAAGTACATGAAAATTCCTCCAACATTGGAGCAATTAACGTAGAACAAGAAATTAAAAATAGCAATAATCTCTCTCAACATTGTCATGCATGTGTGATTGGTAACACATCAGCAACGTGTGGTTGGTATGGCATGGGAAATGACTTCTGCAAGCACGTGTTAGTCATAGCAGTGTTCTACTCCATGCAATGCATATACATGGCTGGATATGAGAAAAGAAAAATAGAAAAAATGTGTAACTAATATGGGACTCCCCTAAGAGGAATACCACTTTGAGAAAACCTAATCTAGAAAAGTGGCTCAGATATAATGTGGAAACAAAATATCATTTTGCAATGTATTTCATAAAGATAATTACATGTATTTATAGACTTACAGAAAATGTTACTAATTCTGTTAAGACACCTAATTTTATTTGAAATCCAGGCATAAGAATAGGTATGTCTTAGACTTACTATATTTTATATTTTTATCACTCATTTCAGTTTCAGATTATTTCATTTCTCATTACCCTGTTTCTGCTGACTTTTGTCAACCTTAATAGGTTTTTGTTCAGCTGCTTTCAGAGAGAATAAGGCATAGAAGACGAAAACTGAAATCCCAGTAAAAAATTTCAAGGTACAATAGCAACAGAATAGTGGAAATCAATAACAGAAGCAAAGGAGTCAGAGGTTCTAAAGCACGTTATAAAAGGCACTGGTCAGAATAGTGGTCATGAAATTTGGAAGTTGAAACAAGTCAAATATGAAGTGGAAGTTCACGGAAGTATACCTTTGGATTGAAAAATCAATGTGCTCTGTCATTTCACAACTTTTGTATTGCTCAGGATCCTCATGAAAGCTCACCATTCCATCCTTTTGGTTAATGGTAGCAAATATCTCTCCGTCCTGGATCTGATGTCATGTGCAAGGTTTTGTCATTATTAACTGGTAACTGACACATCAACTTATGATAGGAACAACTAGGCCCAAACTTACCATCTGGAGTACGTGCATCTCAGCTTCTTTAGGGTTGTTCAATTGAGCAACATTTGCTATATCTTCAAGTGACAAGGTCAAGTAAGTCTGTGTCAGTCTCTGGATGTTGCGCTTGTACAGGGAAGATAATACTTGTTTTACTAAACCTAGATTGCTGTCCTGAAAAATAAGATATTAATTTAAACATATTGTAAAATAACTTTTAATTATTACCTTGTTATCAAGCATTACTAGTGTAAATGAAATTAATTTATTTCATGCCTATAGAAAATGAACAAACAAATAAAGTTTGAAATATGTGCATAACTATATTATACACAAGCATGAGTTACACGGTAATATAAAATTATCAGTTTCAAACACAACAACATAAATACTTAAGTTACTTACAGATTGAAATTTCTCCTGGTTCGTTTGGATGCAGGCCTCTAATTCAGAAAATTTTCCACTGGCATAGAAATTAGCAAGATCAACGTAAGGCTGCAAAAATAAATTCACAGTTGTTGAGATTCAACCAAACTTTTACAAACTAAATCCAAGAGTACAACAAACAGCTTCCTAAGAGCCATTGTATCAGCATCAACAATTGCAAGTCCATGTATTAATAAACAGCATACTGGGAATACATGGGCTTACAATTAGTAGAAGTCAACATGCAAAGATAGAGTTTAAAATATGCTTCAAAATTTCTCCCCATAAGATAGATATTGTCCATGTTGAAAATTAAACTATTGTTTAAGTAATTGATAGGTTTAATAAATAAGTATTAAAACCAGTTTTTATTTTCAGCTAATATGACTTAATAAAGAAGACAACAAACATCAGAGTTTTTATGTGATTACTTGGTTTTATGAACTCAATACTATAGTATACTGCATCAACATGTACTTTATAATAATCAATATATCAACATGTCTCCAATATATATGCTCAATAGAACTATCTGTCTAATGGACATCAATAGACAAGAAAACAAACTACGAGACATATTAAAAGTCAAATTTTGGACTCTATTAAGGTTTGGGTTCTATATTAAGGTTGTGTTTCGTCCTACAGATAGGAGAGAGTAAGAGAGGAGATCACTAATTTGAAGTTCCTCTCCTCTATTTGCCTTGCTAAAATAAAACAGTGCCATCATACTTCTAGGAAACAATTTCCAGGGGATGTGAGCATGAGTGTGAGGCGAGGTTGATGGGAGCTTCAGAGCGAGCATAAGACAAGGGCCCATGCAAGGTTGATAAGGCTCAAGTGCATATGGATGAGGTTGACAAGGATTCGTGCGAGGTAGATGTGAGCTTGAGCGACGGGCATGGGAGGGAGGGTAGTTGACGGCCTGCAAGTGACATGTAAGGGCAAGGTGAGCAAGGAAGACAAGTAATTTCATCATTTTCATTCTTTTGCAAGTATTGACGAGGGAGTTTGACAAAGGCTTAGGTGCCACAATGAGGGAGATTAACGATGGCTAAGGCATGGTAGTGGAGGTCAACAAGAACTTAGAAAAATGTTGACAAGGTTCTTAGGTAGGTCACGATAGCTTCAATGAGGCACAAGTGCAAGCAGGGCAGATCAACAAATGCTCTCAAGCAAGGTCGATAAGGGCTCAAACAGGAATTAAGGAAGGGGGGGTGATCATGCACAGTGATATATGAGTGCAAGGAAAGTGAGGAAGATACTTAATATTGTCAGTTTGATTCTTCCATCATTTTTGCTTGTCCTCTTCCCCCTCCTCTGTTCATCTCTCCCTTCCTCCTGCTCTTCTGTCCCTTATGTGTAGTAAGGACAACCTAGATGTTCTTTATAATAAAGAGAATAACCATTAGGTTAGATAGTAATACTAATTGTCTTATGGTTGATGAGGATGCTTCTCAAGGGGACAAAACCATCAAGGAACTCTTTGGGAGTTAAGTTGTGTAGCCCATTCTTAGGATTTTAGAGACATCAGTAAGTAGCTTTCGGTGGTCTTATAAAGTGCTAAAGTTGATGTTACATTTCGATCCTATCCTTCTTTTCAACTTGGGTTTGTGTTTTGGGTTTGATGGATTCTGTGCTTTAATATTCATTCTCTCTTTATGATAAAATTTGTTGTAGTTAAGCTTGTATTCACACCTCGTGGCAATATGATAGGTTTCCTCAATAGAGGCAAATGAAAATAGTGCAACGTCGCTATAACTTTTTAATGCAAGTTCATTGATCAATTAAATAAGGGTCGATCTAGGTCATTCCTTAGTGTTTCAATGCTTTTGCAATTTTTAAAATTGGCATCAATCTTAGGTTATTCCTCTATAACTCTACACTCATATTCGACCAAAATTTAATAGTTTCTTACCTAATTCATTCTAATTTTATTCGAACACTTTATCAAATTTATTAGTGACTCTGTAATTATTGTTTTAGAAAAACATATTTGTGTCGGTGGTTGGTGATGTCATAATAAAATAATCTTCTTGGTCACATAACCAATTAAAGAATGACTTGGATTTGATTAGTCACTAAAATTAAGTTCTTCAGATCCATTAATAGTATAAATATATAATTGGACTCTTTTCTAATATCCCCAGCTTTTGGGATAAGTGGTTAGAAATCATCTTAAAACTTAAAATGGTATGAGAGCAAAATAAAAATAATATCAGATTTAGGAATTAATAGTTAACCAATCAACTTTACCAAATTTAATAGGGTCTAACATGTGATATCCTAATCAATGTGGTATTCATAAAAGGAGCATGATTTTCCTCTAGACATAAGATGATAAATTGTGTTATGGACAATGATGCAAGCTAGGATAATATTACAAGGGATTGATGATATATGTATAGGAAATATTTTTCTTTTGTCAATTTATAAACGTATTTTTTATGACTTTCTTAATTGTTAAAGTTAGTTATCATGAGCCTAAGTGGGTTCTCATATAAGAGGATTTGATTTTAAGGTTCTCATTGTTAATATCTACGTCATCTCTCATATATTATATAGCAATAGGAGTGTATCCTTTTACTATGCCAAAGTAAGCGTAAGGCAAATAATAATATTCATAAAGCTAGGGAACAAGGGTACCTAAAATATTTTAATTAAATTTTAAGACCTAGAGACCTCTTCTCATTCTTTGTCTTTGACAGGATTTCAATCCTGACAACCTTGGCTATCTTCAACTTTCTAACTCCACATGGCAAGATTTTTTCCTACTTTGTCATTGTTAACTTCGAGATTCCACTTTGTTCGGCCTTCATACTTATCATATAATATAAGATTCATCATTTTCCCTTCTTCTAGCTTAATATATTAGGTTTACTCTAATTTACTAACGAGTTAGATATATATTTAGTTGATTAGACTAAACTTTTAAGTAGTTTTTTAGTTTAAATCATATAAAATAAGATTAATATGAAATCCTATTGAATTGAATATTCTTTTTCTTTCTAGTTCACATACAATAGCACTATCATTTTACATTTGAATTGTAGCGTATCTTATGATATAAATCGTGTACCACACAATTATTCCAACTATATAATTTTTCTTTTGCCACTTATTTATGACTTTCTTAATTGTTCAAGTTAATCCTCATTTTGCAAACCATATAGAAATATTTTTCTTTATCCACTTATCAACATTAAAAAAAGTTAAGGTTGCACCTATTATGGAAAAAGTTCAAAAGACACACTTAAGATGGTATAAGCATGTACTTAGGGGTTTAATAAATATTTCAATTAGGCGATGTGAGGCGATGACAAATACGCACATTAATAGAGAAAAAGAAAAATTAAAGAAGACTTGGTTAGCAATGATGCAGCAGGATAAAATTTATTTAAACATAAATGATGATATAGTAGAGGATCAAGTCCAATGACGTAGGAAGATTCATATAGTCAACCCCACTTAGTGGGATAAAGGATTGGTTATTGTTGTTGTTGTATCCACTTATCAACATATTATCTATGACTTTCTCTCAATTGTTCAAGTTAGTTCTCATGAGTCTAAACTCATTAAGTATTTGGTTATACTCAGTGGTAGAATATATTGTGTCAATTTAAGTATATTAGCAATTAATAATGCTTATGAAGAAGGGACTAGGATGTACCACAATATAAATATATATATATATATATATATATATTTGTATTTAGGGTTTTATAGAGAAAAACTAATGAAATACCAAAAAACTAAAAGTAACTGCTAATTTTTTTTTGTTTAAAAAAAAGTAACTTTCTAAAGAGATGATAGTACAAGGATTATGTGAACCTAGTCGGTTATTGAAATTGCCACAAGGTTTAGGTTTTAATGGATCAATTAGGTGATTGTACTTTCAATATTCCTTTTTCTTTCTATTGTAATTTTTAAATAAATTATGCACTAAATCTTTCTTCGTTCCACTTTCATAGACAATAGCCTCTTCTAGCATTGAGTCCCCAATAAAACTTCAAAGGCACATCTACATGCGAGGGTTGAAGCACAAGCAAGAGAGAAAAGAAGAGGAAAGGAGTAAGAATCCCTTGCCTATTTTGGTGCTAAGAAAAAGGAAGGAGGAAGAAGAGAACAATTTTGCCTTCCTTTCCTAGTTTTGGTTCCAACTAGATGAGAAAGGACTACTTTAACCACATAACTCTCAAGAACAACAAAATTAAAGGTCTAATTTGGCATTTTCTCTTCTTTCCTCTATTTTCAAGGACAAAACAAGAAAAAGTTCTCTCCTCTCCCTTCCACTCCCTCCTCCCTAGTTTTTTTCCTTTCTTTCCTCTTCCTCCACTCAAGTATGCACACTCAAAAGGATGGAATGCACCATTTACATGTATCTTTTTTTTAAAAAATGAATGAGAGCACCACCAATAAATAATTAAAGTGGAGTGTGTGTGAAGTTTTTTGTTCATATGCAGGTCATGGATCTGAAAAAAAGGGCAAGATTTATCATGTAGTAAAGGGATTCAAAGGAAGTTGCAACAGAAGGCTAGGAACAAACGCATTTTGCTAAGATGACGAAGCTCAAAGAAGGAGATTCTACATGAGCCAGCTACAATTGCTAGTGAGGCACAGGTGCTTGTCGCAAATGCACCCGCTCTGACTCACACAACTAAGAGCTGCCATGGTTGGAAAATCCATGGATGCTGATATGAATCACTTGAATTGAATTAGCATTGGCAAAGGTTGATCCGATTTCTGATAAATCAACATCTCGCAATGATCAACTACGTAGGGAAAGATTAGAGATTCAAAGAAATAATTAGACTTTATTATGAAATTAATGGAATCAATTGAATTTGGTCAAATTGAGAAACTGGACATAATTTTTGGTGAAATTAGGATAACTGAAAAACTCAACAGATCTAGCCTTCCCACTTATCCCAACATAATTCTTAAAGCACTTATCTAGGAGAAAGAGAAACTTTGTCATTGCTTAGTCTTGTCATAGCTTGAGATTCACCACAAACTCAATGATCACGCATTCACCTTGCTACCACAAGCTCAATGCCTTTTGCCTTTCGTCCTTACTTTTGCAACAAGCACCAGAGCCTCACTTACAATTGTAGCCAGCCCTAGTAGGACCTCCTTTCTTTGAGCTTCCACATCTCAGCAAATGCATTCACCCCTTGCCTTCTATTGCCTCTTCTCCTCCATCAAACTTCATCTCCACAAATACACAGCAATCCTCTTTTCTTCTCTCCTTTTTCTTTCTTTTGTATCTCGATCCACACAAACAAAAGAGGCCAAAAATTCCAACTTGTGACAAGGAGTTGTAATTGAAAGAGACTAACTAAAGGTTGTATTATGCAGAAAATGAATTAAGTTCTGATGAGATATCTACTGTAGAACAAAAACAATGATATAGAACAATACTGTCCTCAACAATAGTGATTCAACTAGTTGCTACTGCACATATAAGCTTTAGGAAATAATATAGAAGAAATGTAGTTTCATTTTTTTATAGCTTATGAAGTTAATGC
Organism: Curcuma longa; assembly: GCF_044706935.1. Classification (NCBI taxonomy): domain Eukaryota; kingdom Viridiplantae; phylum Streptophyta; class Magnoliopsida; order Zingiberales; family Zingiberaceae; genus Curcuma; species Curcuma longa. Next base: position 6,855,747 of record NC_133875.1, read on the forward strand.
AAACCTGAGTATAATTCTTCAGATTCCTATGAGCAGCTGAAGATGTATACTTTGGGAATGATGGAACCTGCCCAGTTTTGAACTCAATTTAAAATGAACATACTAAAATTTTGCATAGAAGCTAAATAAGAATTAACTATGGCATTTCTTATGGTATTAAAGAAAGATGTATGACTACAGAAAAACAAACAACCTATGCTAGCAAGCATTCAACAAATAATGCAAGAGGTTTCAAGAGTTATTCTTCTGAAACCTATATCAAGCACTTTCTTTTTGTTCCAGTAACAATCTAATACTCAAGATTTAGGCAAAATGCTAGATGTTTGCTAAGGATTAAAAAATTGTTTTGTAATCTACCACAATCTTATATACTTCACAAAGGTTCATTGGGCCAGATGTGCATTGTAATTCAAGAAAACATGGTAAGGGGTTAAAAAAAATACACAGCATACCTGTCCATTCAGGATGAGTGAAACCAAAATATACTTTTTGTATGCTTCAACACATATTGCATTTAGAGTAGTCATTGGTGCAGTAACAACCTGACAAATATGCCCATTGCTCCATAAATTACATTTAATCAGTTAGATATCAGATTGCTTATACCATTTACGCACATTATGAAGACATGCTAATGCTTTCTCAAAACGCTTTAATCCAATGTTTATCATTCCCCTGTTGCAATAAATTTAAATAATCATAACTTGTATAACATGTCAAAAAATCCAACCAGAAGAAAGTGACAGAATCAGCATATATATGCAACCGCATGCAGCAATGCAGTGGAATCATTTATTTTATAAGGACTCCTCCTAAGCCGCTAAGGCAGCCACATAACCTTATGCATCAAGAACCCACAAAAGGGTCATACAGGCTATACAAATCCTAGCTTGCTAAAATCCAAGTAATGTTCATATTGATTAGATTAAACTAATTTTGCCAAATAAACAAAAAAAAAAAGAAGGAATTCATATGCATAGCTTAGCTAAATAAATAATTGTTTTGTTATGTGAATAGTAACTCTTTTTGTTGAAATGTGATTACTGATTAGCCTAATTTATTATATGTTGTGTTATATGTCACATTTGTATTGCTCAGATTCTTATACAAAATATCTTAAAAGAGACTGGATTACTCAAGGTGATTAATTTAACTATAAAGAGATAGATGTAAATATTCTTTACAATAATTGATTAGGTTGATTAATTTGATATATTATAAAGGCAAGTTTATACATTTTTAAAAATTGTACAATATTTCAATATAATTAATATTTTTTTAAAAAAATACGGACTGTATATGAATCTGGATAAAACATGTGTTATGTAGTGTTTAGGCCACATACTATATATGCGATATGTTCAGCCATATAACGCCTCAATAGGCTTTCTAAAAACTTCAGATGGAATCTAAACTTTAGTTAGCATCATTCAAGTTAATTAACAGGATTTGATTAGTTCTACTGAGGCAAATTATAGGTAGAAGGGGAAAGGTTACGGTAGCAACAACCACAGCCCTAAGTGCTTAGACTAAACAAGAACAAAATTATTGGTGGAAAAAAATCTCATGCACTTGTCCCAAATCCTCATATTGCTCCCACCACCCCACGCCTCAAAGACAAGTTTAGGTACAACCTAGAAACTGAAGCACCACTTCACACACCAAGAACTATGAGACCACTCCTATCATTTTAAAGCGACATACATAGTGTACAATTCAAACCTTTTTTTAACATAATTCCATTGAGATCTAGAGAATAGGATTTTTTTTAAAGGAAAGTAAAAAAATCTTCTTTTTTTCCTTTCCACTAAAATGAAGAGATCGAATTAGCCTCAAGAAGAATGTTTGGTATAGTCACTTCTTGGCTTTTGACCCCATTAGTCACTGTATGTGTGTTTGTCCCTGAGATCCTTAATTTGCTCCCACCTCACAATACCTAATTCATAAGTCCACCATTATAAAGTCAGCACCATGGATTAGAATCTCACTAAATGAATGCATTTAGAGGAACTGAAAACAACGTGTTCCACTGGCAAACTAACACATAGAACTACCAGAGTCATAGGAACATTACATCCAATGGATTTAGAGGCTTCCTCTGAGGTCGATGAAGATTTTGTGATGTGGTATGAGGTCAGCAAAGATTCTGCAAGACGTATGATGTCAGTCAGCTTTTGTAATGTTGTCCAAGATTGGTGAAGCTTTCACAACACATTTCAAGTTAGATGAAGGCCACGTTGAGTCCTTCACTAAACAAATCTAGGTTTCAGCAAGGTACCCTAATAAAACAAATCCAACAACGACATATTCTCAATGCGACAAAGCTTGTTCATGGTACATGACTAACTCCTCTTCCACCACCTCGTTATCCTCTTTCTTCATTCAACCACCTCAATTCTCCTCTTCTCCGCCTTATTCGCCCAGTTCTCCTCTATTCCTATGCTTTGTTCTCCTCTTCCTCTATCTTGCTTGCTTCTCCTCCCTCTATCTTGCTTGCTTCTCCTCCACCTAAGTTAGTGCTGAGCACATTTGGCACAATTGACGAATCTTGTTACTACTGAGAATTGAAACTAGAGTCAAAATAAGCTTTCAAACTGTGACATCAACATCATGAAATAGTGGTTGTCCTAACTATCTACAGTTTGACTATATTAATCTTCTTTCTGCTTTGAGCTTTATGTACGCTATATCACCTCTACTATTCAAATCAATAAATAATTTTTTGTTATATTGAGCATGGTGGCTTAGCGCATGGGTGAGATTGGGCACAGCACAGATCTGGGCTAGCCACAGACTATGCTAGGCATAACATAGACCTAAGCTTTGCTCAAAAAGTTTAAAACAGAATAAAATCAATTTTTAAAAAATAGAAAAGATAGTTCTAAAAAATTATTTTAAATTTTTATTTAAAAATTATTTTGATTTTTATATTTCTATAATTCATTTTCCATTTTTTATATGATTTTTTCTAAATTTTATTCTTTTTTATTTTATGCATTTTAAAATTTTATTATTTTATTTTAAAAAAGTTTAGCAATTCCAAGCTTGGGCCAAGCATAGCTCGGTCTAGTCACATGTTCGACAACTGACTATGTCATGCCTGATTTGGCATAACATGAAAATGGATTGATTGGACCTACATCGTGCCAGGCTCAATAGACCGATTTTCACGTCATTATCTCCAAGTATTAGCTTATAATTTTTAACCATAATTAAATTTACCTTCCAGGAAAAATTATACTTAAGTACGACTATTGCCACACTCTTAAAGTAACAAAATGTTTCTCTCTCTACTCAAAGTATACACTCATAAAATCACAAGATAAAAATTATACTACTCTCTTCATTTCTTTCACTAAATCTAAAGAATCTATATACACTTGCTATTCCTCACAGACTCTCCCTACATGTCTATTTAAATCTTCTCTAAAATATAAATTTATAATCAAGGTTTAAATTTCAAATTGCACCAAATTTATCTCTGACAATAAATGATATGGTTTCAATACCATATTGTTTGTGTCAGTATACTTTCAATACTTATTTAATTAAATTATTAATGATAACGTGATTAATTTTACTTAATATAATTGTAACTTAATAATTATTAAATTGCTAATATATAATTTATGTTTGTTCTTCTGTTTATATTTGTTGATTAATTTGATCACCTTGGTCTTTAGACTTAAAAATGTTTGTAACTAATAATTTTTAGCTTTAATCACATGTACATTGTAATTTTTTCATTTCAGAATATTTAAATTTATAATCTAATCAACTTTTGTAGGTAGAATGCTAGAATGAGTAATAAGGAGATCTGACTTTCCCCGGGCCTCTATAATCTTGATTTGCTTTTGAATTCTACAATATTAAAGCAATATCAAATTTGAAGGTTCAAGTAATGCGAATAAATTAGCATTAAAAAAACAATAATTGAAGAAAAGAAATTGAAGATATTCCATATTGGCACTTCAACAATAAAAGAAAACAAACTGGAATAAAGTGATTGCAATAAATTAAAGATTTAATTTGTTTATTATTTAGTAATTAGTATTTTCTATTAAGGCAATAGATAGATATTAATTATAATCCCTACTAAAATTATCATATTTCTCATTTAGTTAGTTTCATGTTTACTGTTGAATCACATCTATAAAATGGAGTACCAAGTCTTGTATTTCAATCATAATTTTTTACTTTTCTTCTCTAGGTGAGGATTGTGTCTTGCTCGTTAGTTGTGTTGCATCACCAAGAGCCTTTCATTGTTAAGAAAGTAATTTTATTTTTTTTAAATGTATATTTTTATAAGTTTATGTTATTTTATATGAAATTTGTTCATGAACATTCTATATATAAACATCGCTTTTTTGTATTTTATTTCATAAACCTAAATAAAACTCTTGGATTTAGTGAAATAATTCAAATACCAGACTAAAATTACTATAGTGAAAAAAATAAAGAGATCTGAAAATTTTAAATTTTGTAATTAAATGTATTTAAGTTTAAAAGTATAAAATCTTTTTTTAAAAATAAAACTCAAAGAATTATCTAATTAAAAATTTAAAAAATTCTGGATTATTTATTTTTTAATAAAATTAAAATTAAAAAAATCCCTTCAAATTAGATCGGATAGAGTTTTTTAAAAAATAAATAATTAGACAACGCACACATATTGCAATCATCATATATGTTCAATAATACTCCAATAAATTGAATTAAAAATAATTTAACTTAAATAAATAAATTTTATGTAATTAATGTGTCGTATCAAAAAATAGTTGTTCCTTGACATTCGAACCAAAGGAAGAGGAGAGAAGCTCGATGCGATTCCATTGAACTCTATTTTTTCTATCGCTTGTTCACTCTCTCTCTCTCAAAGATTAGACCATTTAAATTTTTAAAAATAAATAATTAATTAAGTTAAACTACTTTAAAATTAAACTAAATTTATATATATGATAGATTCAATTTAGTATTTTTAAAAGGTTAGAAATTATATTTCATTCTTGTTCTCTCTCCATGCACTCACCTCCCCTTCTCTTCGCGATCACTTTCCCCCTATCTATCTCAACTAGCCGCCCATCATTAAACACGTGGAACTCACCGCCACCCCCCCCCCCCCCCCCCCCCCCGTCTCTCTCCAAGATATTCTTCTCTCTATCTTCTCACCTTCTCTATTTCCATTGCAAGTTGCTACTCCAATGTTGATGCCAAAGCGTTTCAATATTAGTCGACGAGCAAAATGATAAATTCCACCTATGTCAACCAACACATCTTAACACCTTAATCCTTGTTATCAATTATAAATATACCATGAACAATGCATCTTTCTTCTCTAAAACTTCATTTTTTATTTGATCTTTCAATCCTACTTGAGGGGCATAAGCATTAACACTTGGAATCTCATTACCTAAAGTGAACTATAGCACAATAGTTTTATTACCAAATTTCTTAACTTTTTAAAACCTTACTCTTTTTGGTAATGATACATTTTTATTTTTATTTTTCCTATATACCAAAGTTTAAAACTTGTATTACCTACTTCTCAAGCTTTTCGTGGAAGCATATTATATTTATTTTTCTGCTAATGATGTCATCTACTAACCTTATCCTATAGTTATTGATTAGTTTCTTTACCCATCTTGGCCTATAATAATAAGATAACTCTTGCTTATTTTTACATCAAATCCAAGAATTGATATGATGTGCCTGTTTTAGGGGATCTCCAAGCCTAATTCGTGCATATTGAGGTATCCAAGTGGTGAACGCCCCTAAGGCACTCAAAAGTGATGATCTAAACTTACTAAAAAGTGGTGAATGCCACAATCATTATAACAAGTTTAGACAATTTTAATGTTGGTTGTCCAGGGCTAATGCAACCGTCAACTTTTTTCATCCAATCTTAGAAAATTGACAATTTTCCACCATTATGCAGGTGATGGGAAATATTAGGGATTAGGTTTTGGAAAACATGTGAATCCGCAAAAGCAATTTGCTATTTTATTGAGATGACTAATCTAGCTATTGACACAATCCTAAAAGAATTATGAATTTTTATCAAATGGACAAGAATGTATTCCCATTAACAGTAACCAATAGTTTTATCTTGTAGACTATACCATAACTATTAGGTGTCATGTCTAACTAGAGGCCAACCAGGTACAGTTAAAATAATTGCAGCACCCTGACTGAATTGAATTTTAAATTTGTTGAACCAAAAAAACTGCAATCATCAGGTTGACAGGTTCAACATCTGGTTTGAGTTTGAAAAAAAGGGATGAGTGCAACTCAATATACTTAAACAATTTCCTGAACCTATTTTACCAAAACAAGCATATTTCTTGAATACAGGTCACATTTTCCAGTCTGTTCTTTGATCTTCATCCTCTATCTTTACAGCTGCTCAGATCTTATTGTGTGAGCAAAATACCACATAACATCATGACATTTTCAAGGTGAAACTAAAATAGTAATATAAAGAATGTGTAGAAAGTGGAGGGCTACCACATAAGACAACAAGGACATCCTATAAATTGTCTTCCATTGCTTGTTGAATTCTAACATTCTATTGCTTCAGAATGTGAACCTCCAGATCATATTCCCTTTAAAATATAAATTTCAGAAAATTTGATTGTAGATCAAGAAAAACATGATTTATTTTGTGTTATATAAGATGGATAAAGAGGGCATAACTTTCAATATTTATTATAATTCTCAACAAAATAATGGCACAGCCAATGAAACCATAATGAATGACTAACCCGTAGTAGCAATAGAGGAAATGATCTCTCGGGTGATCAACCTCAAAGATGTCATCATCCAGAATGCTTAGTCCAGCTTTATAGCACTTAGCTAGAAGACACAGAAGAAGATAATCTGAGTGTAAGGTAGTTAATTGCTCTGTGGAAGTTTGGAGTTTACGGATAGCCATCCACAAGGGAGCTATTCCTTGCATGGGAACCCCAAGCTGCATAACCTGATCCTTGAAATTCTTACAAACAGAAATGACTGCATAGAAAATACAATTCTTACCTCAGACAAATAATATTTACAACATAGAAACTAGTTCTTATTTGCAGGTCAAAAATCATACATTTTTCTGGTGCAAGGTGTATCTGTTCTGCTGAGCATGAGTTGATAAATTCCACTACAGTCAAAAGAAAACCGGAAGCCTCCTCCCTTGAGATTGACCCAGATGAATATGCTTCCCTTTGAGACAAGCACATTAAAATCAGGCATGAACCATGTTTACAAGTAAAGAGAGAGTGACAACAGGCAAACTTATACAGCAAGAAATTGTCTCGATACAAATTGACACTCTTAAGTGCAGTTCGACAATAAAATAACTTCAGAAAAAGACACCTGACACTGATCAGCAAAAAGATATAAAGGATAACCCCAATGCTACAGTTGAAAGAAAAAGGATTTCATTTCCAGCTCATATGGTACATAATGAATGGATGACCAGTAAAAGAAAAAACACCGACTCTATTTATAACTTATTCAGTTGATTCAGGAAGAACCCTTCAGATGCACGTGGAGGTACATGAACTGAATAATGGTTGGTTGGTACATATTTGCTAGAATTTTATGTCCTACGCATATATAATTTATTTGACTGGTAGTAGGCAGAACTGCGTAAATATTTGTCAAACTGGATAACTATAATGTTTGAAGATTAGAATACTTTCAATCCTCTTTGCACTAATCAATTTAAAGCCACAATGCGACAGCAGTTTCTAAATTCATGAACCTAAGTAACACAATTGTTTCTAAACATAACACACTACCTCTATTTCGATCTCACAGTTCTTTCATTTTTTTAGCATATTCTCACAACTCCGGGACTTTCTGAAGCCACCCAGACTCTTTTTTTGGTACAGTCTGTGTATTCATAATCTCGTATTAGAAAAAACATGATGGGAGGGGGATAAATTTCTCAACAATGGTTGTCAGCGCAATTCTTGCGCCAGAGAAGAACTTCAAAAGGCATGATCAAACATGCACTTTCAAAAAAAAATCAAAAGCATACAAAACAGAAGCTAGAGACGGAAGAACAAGAGCGTAGGTATCAGCGGAGGAAATAAAGCGAAGGACAAAAGAGGGTCGGCGTTCACTTACAGAAGGAAAAGGTAGCCTAGGGTGTGGATGGATGGGTCGAGCTGGGAGAGGAAGGGGGCGAGTCGAGCTGCATGGGAGCGGAGAGCGTCCTCGGATTGCCTGAGAAGGGAGTGGAGGTGCGAAACCTCGTCGGGACTCCTGGACAAGCCCTGGATGTGCGCCACCAGCACCTCAACCGATTCCATCGCCGTGCTCTGCCCCTCGCCGATCGCAGACTCTCCCGATTGAAACTGAACCCCACGAGACTCGGAACGAGAGGCAGCCCAAAAGCCGGTCGATGGGTTCAGTTCTTCGCCGGCCGCTTCTTGGAATACCAATGTCGTAGTGGGCCCACGAAAGGGCCGATTGAATGGGCCGGGCCCAAATGGGAACACGGCCTGGTCCAAAGCATGAATTATTTTGTGAGAGCTGAAATTTATCTCCTTTTTATTTTGTAATCAAGTATGTAATTATTAGGATCCCACTCATTCTGGAGGTGACCGCTCAGTCAACAAAAAAAATTTTACTAGCCATCAGAGTAAATCAAGAAGTATAGATGGAAGATAGGTCTTGACAGACGGTCTAACATCATAAGTTTTTCAAATTCCCCAAGTATAATATGTTAGTACCCCAATGAAATTTTGATGTGTGATCAAATAAGTCTGAAATTATATCAGAGTTATATTTAATGCATGTGTTTAAGTATACAGGAACTTAGGAGAACACACGTGTTCCAAATGACGATTATTGATAGAAGACGCAAGCGAGTGAGAATGATGACATAGGAAAGAAACCGAGGGGCTCGATGCATCAGAGATACAAAGAGCTATGAAAGAGTACTCTGGTAGAGCGAGAATAACACACAAAAGTGAGTTGGAAGGCTCAATGCATCCGAGGGACGAAAGTCAAAAGGAAGATTTATGCAAGACGATCAAGACAAAACGGAGGAGGAAAATAGTCAACATAGGCCCCTAGAGCTATTCCAAGTGCTTAGACTCCAAGCGCCAAAATCCATTTCGAGCGCCCCATATTCTAGGTGTTCGGATCCATTCCAGGTGATTAGATACCTAATCTAGCTCAGTGCGATTGTTGTCAAGACGAATCAAGATGGAGTTCACATTAGTAGTTCAATAGATCTCTTACAGGCGCTCGTATTGCAAGAAGTCATCCAGAGCCATTATCAGACTGTTGCTAGAGTGGATTAGGTTCGACAAATTTAACGTCCTGGAAGGCTTCCAAATAAGCAGTGTTACAACCATCAGATTAGACAAAGGCTATAAATAGATTGAACCTCAAAGAAGAAAAGACACACTCAATTTTAATTGTCTTCTGTTTGTTATAATCTTTGCTCAACTATTGCAAAAGGTTTCTCTGCCTTCTGGGTCATTTTTGAAGAAGGAGATCTTAATAGAGTTGTTCATAGTCTTGGACTAACAATTCAAGAGTTGTAACAAAATAAATTTTGTGCCTCTTCATTTTTTATATTTAAATTAATTTTCAATTAATATGTGTGTCCTTATTAATTAATTAAAAAAAAATTGATTATTATTATAAGGTCACTATTCATTCCTCTCATCTACAATCTACGAATCTCTTTCTGTACCAATATAATAAGTCCTAGGTAAAATTTAAACCCTCGTTATCTTGACTTTATATTTACATATGAGGGAGCATAATAGAAGATATGACGTTAGGGATAATTTCTTCCTATCATTTATTTAAAAAATAACTTATTCATCGAAAATCTAAAGAAATAAGTTACTATTTATTATATGAATATATGGTTAACATCTACCTTTTCTACTTTTTCAACCAAATCAGCTATTAATCATTTTTTTATTAACTCAGATATCCAACACTTATGATCTTATTAATCTTTGAATGTGAACGAATTGGCCTCGTAAATTAACCACTAAGATAAATTTAAAAATGTAGATGGATCCTGATGGACAGGCCAATATCATGAGTAATTTGAGCACTGCAAGCGTTTGATATGTTATACAAAAGAAATAAACTTTTATTGCATAGGTATATACCGTCCTACCACTTACCATTATACTGTGTCTCGAGAGCCAACAATTAATCATTTTAAATAAATAAGATAAAGACTATAGGTTATAGAAGACTTTGATGGGGTGTGAGAGTAATTATGAAAATAATATAACTAGTTAATATAATAATGACAGATCATATAGGATGTTAATTTGTAATAATATTGATTAAATTTGATAGGATATGAATTTTAATTTGATGAATGAATTTATATTTTTCTATTAAAAAATAATAATTTTGACATTTTTAACTAAACACATGTTTCTTAAAAAACTATTATCAAAAGATTTTTTTCATTCTCCAATAATTTTTTACTGCCCATAATTTCTTATTGCACCTAAAAAATCATAAACCAAATGGAACATTTATGCAACTGAACAATGTCATAGATAAAATAATTTTATAAAATGTTCACACTTTTAGAACCCTATTTTCTGATTTATAGCTATGAAGAATGCGAAAATTTTCTTTTACCAGAAAATTACTAACCTTTTCTCTCTAATTTATTTATCTTTTGAGCTTCACAAAACTTTATCATGAGAAATTAAAGTATAATCAGATTCATAAGATCAACATCTATCATTTTTCAAGATTTTTTTTTACTTTCAGCTAATTTGAATTATTTAGATGATAAAGTCGTGAGGACATTCTTAGCATGCCCTCGCAACTAACAGTATTTAAAATAGATAAACAGTCGACTGATCAAGCAGATACTCTTGTACATGTTCTCAAAGGACATGAGTCGTATCGTTCCACGACACAATTCGCATCTGATCCTGCTGTGCTTTTGTATGTTCCATCGAAAAATCACTCAAACAATTGAATAAGCAATTCCCTGTGGATTTGCTTGGATTTCTATGGTAGCAAACTTGTGATAGATGAAGCTTGTGGATTGACAGCCTCAACTGCCGTTCAGACTCACATTACAGTCCCCTGCAGCCTCAATGTCCTCTGCAACCTGAGAACTCTTATCCTTCCTGCTCCTGCACAAATCGACACGAGAAAGGTTGTTCAGTCGACCGGAAAAACAGAATGATCACAGTCAATCTTCTACGACAGAGCGATGAAGAACTCAATGACGACTAAGAAATACCACGAATAAACCATGAGTCCAATCGCGACAGCTGCAAAAGCTATGAAATACATCCAGTCCACCTGCAAGGAACCAAAAGAGATTTATCTCTAGCCTTTTAGCTTTTACGATTCGATCTTTTGTCGCGGCAAAGTGATTAACCTTCTCGTGGTAGGAAAAGATACGGATTAGAACAGCCCACATGTCTGAGGTCAGTAGTGAAAGGTTAAGCAGTGTGGCTCCACATATCTGGATGATGATGAAACAAACAGATGATTTTGTATCCAAATAAGGTAGAACGATTACTGGAACAGCTACAACAATCACAAGAAATAATGTAAAAACAATGGCAGGTAGCTGACATAATGCCAACTCGATGCTCTTTTAAAATATACCTATAAGCATGTTCTAAGAACAAGATAGATAATAGTTGTTCCATGTTTTGCATGTTTGTGGTTGATTTTTAAGAGAAGAGAAAAAAATTAGGAGCTAAAATCAAAATTGTAAATCTCGATATACAGACACTTCTTTAGTCTTATATCTTCAGCTATCTATTTGACAATAAGTAACAAATCATAAATCTCTTAGCATATTGAGCCTACCTTGAGAATTATAGGGACAGTAGAATAAAATAAGAACATTGCCAATGCAAACCCAAGAAATGGAAGTACCTGAAATTACATATTCAGAAAATGAAATTAGGATAGACGAAGGGGGAAAACAAAGTTATTTAGTATTCAAAAGAGAGAGAGAACTGAAAAGCTTTGGAAGGCTACCGAAAAGTTTTATAGTTCTCAGTCGTGTTCAAAACTAATTTAAAAGAAACTTGATAATGAGTATCATGTAAGTTCATACAAATTACTAAATTGGGGAACAGAAGCAAACTAAGTCGAAGGCTTTCCCTTGTTTTAGTGGAAAAGAAAACAATCTCAGACTATCAGAACAATAATCAGAGAGATCATTAGATATTTAAATTCAGTCAGAATGTTGCTATCTTATACATGGCCAAATAGACTTACCTTAGACTACACGTAACCAGATATCTGATATAGAATAGACAAAGAAGTTACAGGACAACATCTTAGATGCAAGGAATAGGAAGACAGTCTTCAAATTTCTTTCGATTCTGATTATATCCTGGGAACATATAGATGTAGTTTCAAAATGTGAAGATTTTACTTTCATATTAAAAATGCTCACTTTTAGGAAGCAACCAATAAGTTCCTAGGTTATTGAGTTCATAATAGCAATCAAATAGTCACCTCGTTACATCAGACATCCATGAATGAGGTTCTAAATTATTTGTTTTTGTGAGTACATATTAGATTGACCTACAATTTCTACATTGCATAATCTTCTTGACGGACCACGATGATAGTATTATTGTATATCTTGATGGTTATTGCACAATCTTTTTGTTTTAGCTCCCAACTGCAGTCCTTGTTGTGTATTAAGCTTAAGTGCTTGTTGTGTATTTGCATGCATGTATGGTTTGCACAAACATAGAGAATAGACTTACTGCTCCAGCCGTCCAATTGACATTTTGAAGCTCATTCCGCTCGAGAATGCCTCTATGAATAATTGAGGAAAAGAAAATTAAACGAACAATCAATGTTCGAAACCAATAAGAGAATAAAATTGGTTGAATCAAAGATCTAATATATTTTTGCACTTGATTACTTGAGAAATTCATTTACTATCTTTTGTGAACATATTGAGATGGCCAACAAAAAATGTAGACCTGAGAACTATAGCATATGTCTACAGCATGTGGGACCACTCAGTATGCTACATCTAGTAGGAAAAACCGCATAAAATGCTGTTGATTAAATTAGAAAGCAAGAAACATAAACACTCTTGTGGTGAATAGCTATCTATTATTTTATCAAACTTCATGAAAGTAAGGCAGAAGCTTGCCATTTAAAGTTTGCAATATATATCCATCACAAAATGAACAAGGATACATTTGAATAGCACTAACAACAGCTCCAAATGCTCCAAGCATTGCCATCAATTCAATTCTACTTGACCTCTTGACGATGAATTCCTGAACATTTGCAAAAAAACAACACGAAAAGAATTTCCTTAGTTGAGAATGAATCACTTTTGTTAAAGTTGTGTTGAAGCAAGAAAGGTATGCAAGACTAGACAAAGTTTATAAAAAAAATGATAAGATCAGTTGCACATATATCAAGAAGAAAATGATATTACTCCATTTTCACATTTTTTTTCTTCTAAAAGAATACATTCAATGTCAACATTTCCAATATGTGATTTCTTTCTACAAGAATAGCTTAAAAATCTAAAAAATAAGCCTATAAAAAACCTCCACTATGTGGGGCGACCTATGCAAGGCTACTGAAAAATAAGAAGGCTGTTTTAGAGGGAGCTTCTGAAGTTGTTCATCAACCAAATGTCAACCAGGTATGACTGTTGCTACATATTGACTCAAGTCGATCTTGGTCAACAAAGAGATCTTTCAGAAAAAAAATAAATAAATAATCCAATGGCAATCAAGATTGAAATAAGATAAGCCATGGAAGATGCTATAGACAGAAAAGACTAGAAGGGAAAATGAATGAAGAAATTTTCTTCAGTGAATAGATTATGTCCTTCGATGACCTCGGTATTTCTCACCCAAGGTTATGCTATCATGATTCATAAACAACAATAAAGAGTTGTGCTTCCAATTTGCAATTACTTAATAAACAACCGTATGGAGATTTATCTAATCTGGCTCATATGTCAAGATTATTAATGGCTGAAAAGTGTAAATGCACCTCCCAGTATTCTTAAAAATAATAATAATAAAATAAAAAGAAGCAAATGACTATCCCAAAAGTTTAAGATGTCAGGAAATGTCTTGACCCAGTATTATATTGTTTATTCTCCCCTTAGGTTTTGGACAGTCAAACTGAACTAACTGTAAGTAATAACCAAAACTGTCTTGCATGGTTTGAACTCTGACTAGACAACTTTGATTCTGGTCTAGTACCATATTAAGTTTTAGATGACCATGACTCCAAAACTAAGCTATTAGGAAATGGTTTAAGTTTTATTTTTCTGATCTCAGAGATGTAAGAACAATAATCAAAGAATCAAATACCATTGCTCTCAAACCAAGCTTCACTGTAAGCAAAGCATAATAGAATACATAGAGAAATAGAAGATGAGAGGTTTTGAGCTCATAATCTTTCATGTTTAGTCAAGTGGATAAATAATTACCTAAATGCTTAAGCTATCAGGAAAGGCCCAATCCATTTTCTTAAATCCTTGACAAAAAGAGAAAGAGGTAAAGCAAGGAGACTTCTTGCAACCTTTCTCCACAAAACCACATGGTTGCACAAACACAGATGCTCGTGCATTAGTATTGATGAGACCATACTAGAGACTAAGAACCAAAGATCTCTATTTTTTTCTTCCAATTAATCATACTTTTATACGTCTTTTCTTCTTACACACTACTAAACATAACAAATCAACAGGATAGATGAAGTCCCTGCCTTAGAAAATCAATACCTAAAGACTTACATTAAACAGAAAGTAGTTGAATTATCAGATTATTGACTTCACTAGACATGTTTTATGAAAGAGGGAAAAATAATCATTTAATATGCCATTATTTCCTTGAGAGTCCAAATAGCAACAAAATAAAGTAAGAAATTATAAAATTAGTAGATAAAAATATAGTGGGGGTATGAAGAAGTGAAGCACACCTCACTAACGTTGCTAACTGCATAGAGTGTAGAGCCAGCAAAGACTAACAAATCACCTTTCACAGGATTAGGTCCTCCTGTAACAATGAAATAGGAAAAGGAGTAAGGGTAAGTCAATTAATCAAATGTTGCACAAATTCCACATAGCTGCTGGATTATCGTCCAAGACAAAGGTGCCTATAAAGATTGATCAGATGTTCACATTGCATGAACTATAAAGATTTGAAAATGCAACAGAAATTAAATTCTCTTATTTTTGTTATTTCCGAAGGGATAGAATGAATGCACACTGATCTAATTTCATTGGCATTATAAGTGCCCATGGACCAATTGAATGTGATTACTAATCTGGCATTATGAATGCCGACTGACATGTAATGGGCCAAACAAATTCCCCTCAGTTCATTAACTTGTTGTTCAACTTAAGACTATTTTCTAATAGCCCAAGTTTGGCTGCAAAACTAGTAAATGAATTAAAAATTGACTTAAAACAATAATGCTGTTTGGGTATATCATTCATCTTTCTTCTGCCTTCATCAAATTAATTTGATGGATCGATTGGATTTACCCACTTCGGTAATTTTATTTTGGAACAAAAATTACTTCATGTACCTATTCAAATGGGTTAAAGTGTGTGCCAATTAAGCCAAATCCAAACTTAAACAATCCTGGATGGTGCATTTATTGAAACTATACTACAATTATCAGCATAACAATATAAAAGTATCTGTCAAAGACATTGGTATTAATAGAGAAATTAAAAAACAGAATTGTACAAGTTCAATAAGTATCAACTGACCCTGTGCACGGTCACTAGCATGAACATCGGAAAATACTACCATAACAAGGCCAGCAACACAAATAGCAACACCAGCAAACTTCCTGAACCCATATTTTGTATCCAGAAACAGCCAAGTGAAAAGTATAACACATGGAATTGCCCAACAATCCAGGAGCATGACACTTGTCAAAGACGTGTACTGGTAAGACTTGACAACTACAAAAAAAAAACAAAGTCAATGAATCAATTTTAACAGGTAAGAAGCAGTAACCCAAACTTTAAGAAGAAATACATATTATAAATTGCATCAATATATAAGTACAACTGGCAAACACTAATATGAGACTAGATGAAATTGGAAATTTAATTCAGCTAAATGGCATGAGATACATCAATTATAGTATTTTATTAATGAGATCCAACAGTATAGACTCAGGTATGTGCAACTACTCAACCTAGACCCACATGTAAAATTAGAAAAAGAAAAGTTCAATCACAATAATCCAGTAAAATTCTCTCAATTTCGTTACTAGCGAAAGAAAATTGTTAATATTGCAGTTAGAAAGGAATACGATTGGACAAAAATAGGTGTTTCATTGGCATAACAGAAGTATGCTAGCTAAATGATAGCAGCATATTCTTGATGGTTAAGAGCAAAAATATAGATATTAGTGTCATTACAATATGGATATAATGAAATCCCGAAATGCCAATGTCATTGAGCAGGATATAATAGAAAACTTTGAATCCAGGTCACTAATTTTAATTCTTCTACTCATTTATTTATTCTCCGTTCATCTACTTCATTGTTCTGATGATATATCAAACCATAGAATTACTTGTAAACATTAACTAGCACCAAATGTTTTGGCTCATCAAGTTCAAATTTTCAAGGATGATGATAAGCCTAATGCATCTTTGGTTATACTGGTGCTTGGTGATGCAGAACTCAATAATCAAATTCATTGATGGATATACTAAATTCAGTTTGGGTAGCTGGTGGGATCTTGTCAAGCATGATTTATCATTGATTTAATAATATTACAAGAAGTGGAGATTAATTTTCCACCTTATTGCAGCACATATATCGATTCTTGATTGTTATAGAAATATAACTAATAAATTCATAAATTTTGATCAAGCACTATCATCTTCAAAAGGACATGTTATTTAGACATCCTATGGTTGCAAAGTGTAAATATCACAAAGAAGTACTGACCAATGAAATTGGCTTCCACATCAACAATAGCAAGCATCAGATAATAGTACCAACTTATCTGTGCAAAAGAAAAGCAAGTTTGAATCAATCCTTCTCTATAAATAAAAGAAAGATTAATCGAGAAATCTATTATAATTACAGCAAGTGTCAAAAATTAGTAAAGTATTAACTAGCAACAACTTTTTCTGAGGAAGAAAAAAACAACTATTCTGAGGAAATATTCTTTCTATAAAGACACAGTATAAAGTCATTGTTTACTGCTCTAAGATGATTGGAGAACGCACATATATCATTAAGAGGAGGGAATAATTCTGGAAAAGTTAGTCATGTATTGAGAAAGCTACTCCCATAAAACTCTAACCAGGAAAGCATTTTAGTAAACATTAGTTAACTTAAAGGTCAGTCGATGTGCTCTGTCTCTGTCGAGATTTGGACTGCTGCAAATTCCAATTTTTTTCTTTTCAACTCTGGTTAAGTAATAGAGGGGCAGACAATTTTTGACCTAACTTTAATTCAATCCATATAGAGAAGACAAACCCCTAACAATCTGAAAGGAAAACTAAAATGTGCTCGGGACATATCAAATAAACCCGAAAAAAAATGCAAGGGCAAGGAGTTATCACAGCACCTGGAGCGGTCTCCTCTTGTAGATGACAATAGAACCGTAAACTATAGCGAGGAGAAGATAATTCAAGAACGACTGCGACGTGGGAGCGTTCACTCCTACAACCATTCCAAGAAAATCATTGAAAAACCAGATTATCCACCAGACACCCTCCCCCCAAAATAAAAATCGCACCTTTATCATCTATTCAACGTCAATCGCCGCAGCGCCAAGTAAAACGAAGCAAGAAAAGAGAGCAAACCTCGTCTGGCGAGCTCGGACGAGGAGAAGCCGGTGGAGGTGATGAGAAGCGAAACGAATTGCCCCAGCAACAGTCCCATGAGAGCCTGCCTCGTCCACACCATGTTCCACACCTCGCGAATCGAGTTGCGGGAGGCCTCGGAGAGAAAGAGCGGCGCCATTTTCCTTCCTTTTCGGCCCACCCACCGCCGTCGTCTCCTCCTCGCGCGAATAAATAAATAAATAAACAAAAAGGTCGGATCTTTGTCGCGACCGTCGGAGAGAGTGAGCTTTTATAGGCAGGCACGCAGAGTTGGAGTTGGAGGCCCAACTGGGAGTAGGCGGAAGGACAATGATGGCGCGAAAAGGAGAGGACGCGATGATTGCGCGGGAGACATCGGACGGCGGTGGAGGAAAGTGAAGAGCCATGGTTGAGTGTTGAAACCACTCAAATATGAACCATTCAAATTTGGGGTTTTTGATTAAATTTTTTTTTTGCAAGTCGATGATGCTCTTGATTATATATATATATATATATACAGAATCCTTCGCCGAAACTAGGGTTTCTCTCCCACTCCCCCCTCTGCTAGCCGAAGCTTTATCACCCTCTCCTTCGCTTAGGCTTCTCTCCGCGCGCCTCTCGCCCAGCCGTCGCCCCCTCGCCACTGTGATCTAGGGTTTCGCCGCGCCTCTCGCCCAGCCGCCGCGCCATCACCACTGTGATCTAGGGTTTCGCCGCGCCTCTCTTCTTCCTTCGCCCAAGGTCCCTCGCCACAGAGTTTCAGCCCCGAGCTCAAGGAGCCTCGCCGCAGAGTTTCGGCCCCCAGCTCGCGGCGCAGAGGGGAGAGGAAACCCTAGAGAAGAAAATCGGCGATCGTGGGAGAGAAACCCTAGGTTCGGCTTCGCGGAGAGCTTCGGCAGCGCGCGGAGTTGAAAATGGGAGTGGAGATCTGAGGGGAGTGGAGATCTGGAACAGCCTCGCGGCGCAGAGGGGAGAGGAAACCCTAGAGAAGAAAATCGGCGATCGTGGGAGAGAAACCCTAGGTTCGGCTTCGCGGAGAGCTTTGGCAGCGCGCGGAGTTGAAAATGGGAGTGGAGATCTGAGGGGAGTGGAGATCTGGAACAGCCTCGCGGCGCAGAGGGGAGAGGAAACCCTAGAGAAGAAAATCGGCGATCGTGGGAGAGAAACCCTAGGTTCGGCTTCGGCAGCGCGCGGAGTTGAAAATCTCGGATTTTGTCCACGCACGCGAAGAAAGAGGCGAAGACGCGCAGGCGGAAAATCCACGTGGAAAAGCCACGTCAGCGGTGCTCACGGGGTGCGCAGGAGCGGTGCTCAGCATAGAGGTTCTGTATATATATATATATATATATATATATATATATATATATATATATATATATATAATTCTTCAAATTTACTAATTTTATTAAATAAATATAACTAAATTTTATTAAATTAAATGTTATATTTTTTATTTTTTATAGTTATTATCAAATATCACGAGGACAACCCATAAACCATATAAAATTTTCATCGATAAATTAAAAAGTACTCATTTTATGGTCTAAATAATTCAATATTCTAAATTTATCATTCCATAAAAGAAAATATTATATTTATATAAATATTATATTAATTTGTTTATGAGCATTCAATTTATTTACCATCATAGCTATTTTGAATCACATGCTAAAGTAGGGATAAAAATTCTCGTGGAATCGAGTAGATTTTACTTTTTACTAAAGTGATAAAAACTTGACCCCTATACTAAGTGCAATCTTGCTATTCTGAGCGACACCCAGTGCGCGTCTCGTGAGCGCCTAGATCTCGGTCGTCCGCCCGCGATCGCGATAAACGTGAGCCGTCCGATTGCACAGTGTTTCTCCTCGGATCTTCGCCGCTTCTCGCCGCCCGTTCATCGCCGTCCGACCACCGTCGGCCGTCGGACCGGACCCGTTGGAACCGCAACTCGCAGGCGGTCCGGCGGTGGCCGGAGTCCGGCCCCGATTCGGCCGGAATCCGGCCGAATTTCGGCCGAAATCGGCCGCCAGTGTCTGGCGGCGATTTCGGCCGAAATCCGGCCGACAGTGGCGCCAGGCACTGTTGCCTTGTTTCAGCCGGAATTCCGGCCCAATCCGACCGGAATTCGATGCCGGAATGTGCGCCGGCGAGTTGTGGTTCCAACGGATCCGGTCCGGCAGTCGTCGGTGGTCGGACGGCGATGAACGGACGGCGGAAGCGAGTGGAGGTCGGCGGTCGGTGCACACGGGCGCGTAGGAAGCCGGCGCTCATAATAGCATTTCTCATACTAAGTGAGTATAGGAATAATATATCACTTAATTGTAATAACAATAATAATAAAAAATATTAAAATACATTTTTTTAAAAAATAAAATGATTGATTTCGAAAATATTTTAGTTAATTTTAGCCGGTAAAATTACTAAATTACGTGAAATGTATTAAATATTCATGGCTAAATACTTTAAAATATTTACATATTTACAAATTTACTAAATCCTTCTAAAACTAATAAATGTATAATCTTTTGCTATTAGAGAAAGTAAGAAAGGACTTAAAATTATTATGATATATTTATTTAGCAACTAGTGACTCATAAAATACATCAAAAAGGATTAACCTCGTACGATTAGTTGAATTGAGAGATTGTTAGAATTCGTGTGAATTAAAAGGGGTGAATAGAGCTCCGATTGTTTCTTGTCTTAATTTTATGCTCGTCAAATTAATACGCAGTGGAAACCTTGATTCAAATGTGACTCCACATGCACAACTTCAAAAATTTACTTAGTATCCATTTCCTTGAGGTGATTAATCCAAGGATCCACTCTGAGCTATCTATATCCACTATGAATTCCTCCTTTTCAGATACCTTCTGAAGGCGGAGAAGTCTCTCACAAGTTTGTTCTTATAAAAACACAGCAATACAACAAAAAATAAGAATATAAATACAAATGAAAGCAAAAACACATTTACAAAATGAGATCTTGCTTTGGATGATTTCTTATTGCTTAAAATAGCCTCTTGTTGGTATGAAAATATAACAGCACTTCATCCTCAAACCCCCAAGAACGGACCCCTTCTCCTTCAAATAAAATTCTACTTATACAATTGTTGGTAGGGTTGATTTCTGCCTATCAGTCGACTGATATCCTCTACCAATCATTTGATTTGGTCAGCGATCAAATAACGACTTCTGAACCTTCTGAAATCTGTCTGATTTTATTAATTTTTCAAATATCAATCGAATCGATTCATTTCTATATACTTCTGAAACAACATCAGTCGACTGATTGCCCTGATCAGTCGACTGATTGCCCTGATCAGTAGACTGATTACCCTAATCAGTCGAATTAATTTGCTTCTGGTCTGATCCGATCTTTCCCCGTGACTTCTCCGGTCGCAGCCACCCACCATGCTACTTCAACACCGGGGTCATGGTCATGGACCTCGACAGCTGGCGCCCCGGCGATTACACACAGAAGCTGGAGTCCTGGATGGAGGTTCAGAAGCGCGAGGCGCAGATCTACGGGCTCGGCTCGCTGCCCCCTTTCCTACTCGTCTTCGCCGACGAGGTTAAGGGGGTGGAGCATTGGTGGAACCAGCACGACCTCGGCGGCGACAACGTCGAGGGTCTTTGCCACGATCTTCACTCGGGACCAGTAAGCCTCCTCCATTGGAGCGGCAAGGGGAAACCCTGGCTCCGAGAGCGGATGGTTTCGCTCGCGGAGGGTTTCGCGATCGTGGACGTAGGCTCGCGGGGTGATTTTGTAAAAAAAAATTTCCTTAACCCTGAAATTAAAAAAAACCTAAGTTTTCTTTGGTTTTTCAATTCTGGATTGGATGCCCTCTTTTGCTGACGTATCGGGCATGAAGCATTACTTGGGAATCATCGATTACCTAAACTAAATAAGGTTTTGGTTGATAATTTTGGATGGATAACCAAGGTAATCAACGATGACGCTCAACCAAATGCACCCTAGGAGATATGTTGATTCCATTAAAAAGATTATTTTATTATTTGTGTCTTTTAATAACTATTTTATAGAGACGTGTAACTTAATCAATCCACAATTTAGTGCCCTTTCAAATGATTCATAGGCGATAAATAAATCTAAGTCTAGTTAAATTTTATGATATTTAAGTCTATTTGATTATTAAATAATCGAGTTAAGTCGAATCAAATCTAAAATAAATTAAACGGTTCAAATTTAATTTGATTTCTTTTTTATGAATTTAAGATTGATTCAAGTTTAACTTTACCTTGATTCGTTTAAATGTTATCAAGCTTTCAATTCATGTTTATTTGATTGTTTGAAACTTTTATATTTTAAATTTATTTGGTTGGTTATTGAATTTGATAATACAAACTTATTTATTCATTTTAAAAGTTTTTTATTTAGCATATTGCTAAGAGTTTTATTGATGAATATAATTTACAAACGTTGTTCACGAATATTATTTACAAATGTTATTCACGAATATTAACGAACTGAATACGTATATGTTTAATTTTGTTCGTTTAGCTTAACAAATTGTTCAAACTTGTTCATTTAATTAATTTTGTGTGTATTGAAAGAACATAACAAGATCTTACCAAACAGAACACTAAACTTGCTCATTAACATTCGATTCATTTACAACCCTAGTGATTTGACCGGAAAAGGATGCCTCTTTCAATTAATTATTAGAGGTTTTGGGTTTAGCAAATCATAAAGACTAAGTATAGATTAGCAATAAAGGTGGAAATATATTTCATTTTATACATATTTTGTACAAATTCATCTTACAAATTATTTTTAAAATGTCTTTTTTTGAGATTTATGAAAAAGGCTTTAATTTTATAGGAAAATTAAAACTAACTAGCTAATAGTTTACAATTAAAGAGGCAATTATTTTCATCAAGCGCGTCTAACTCATAGCTCAATTCATATCGAACACAATTAGTTTACAACTCGTCTAGTGTGTCTAACTCAATTGGCTCAACCCAATTAGACCAATCAATGCAACTTATAATTCAATAAATTCACTAGTTCAATCGATTTACCTACCTTGATAGATCCGATAGGCTCGTCTATCTCATTTAGATCATCCTGCCCTCTTTACTTATTTACGATATATATATTTCAAAATCTTAAAAGAGATATAATAATTAGCAAAATAAAAATGATTATTATTCCTCACAAAAGCTTATCTATAATAACCGTTCAACACGAAAGTGGATCTCTCGATCATACGCATACATTTCAACTCCAATCCTACAAATAAGTTAGCCATACAACTCGAAAATTATCGAAGAAATGTTCTTTTTTCAAAAAGAATTGGTTGGCATTCATAATTATTAGGTGTGATGGCATTGACTACCAAACACATGCATGAAATGGAATTCCCTAAAAGCAATTGGAGCAGCAACAGCAACAACAACTCACGAAAAGCCACTGGAACCTAAAATTTTAAAAATTCCATTAGAAATTCCATTTTATTTTATAAAACTAAAATCCACACCGTCTTACCACTTTGTTAACTGGTCGCTCCATTTTCTTCGTGGGAAAGATGATTCCTCCTCCGTGAACAGACCATCCAAAGAAAATGAAGAAGGCTCTTGAAGCGTCATTTGTGTTGGTCGTCGCCGGTTAAGCAAGAGGGGTGAGCCATCGGGCGATGAGTGATCAGGTGAGAAGGGCGGTGATTGGGACGGGGAAGGTGAGAACGGATACTTATGGTTGCCGGGTGCTATGCTGATCGGAAGCGGAGAAGGAGGCGTCGGAGGAGAGGAAGAAGGTGAGGCCAAGTGAGACCTCATCGGAGCCAAACTTTTACGCGATCGTAATGGATCAAATGAAGCATGCAATTGTGTTTTTTTTGTTCATGAGCACAAAGTTGCAAGAGCCAACGGTGAGTCAGTCCCAAGGATCAGTAGCTAGGTTTCATGTGCCACCAACTAACTTTCAAATTCTTCTGATATAAATACACGTATGAAGAAGTCACTCACCTGCTAATATTAGTTGTTTATTTGTGTTTAGAAGATACTAATTAAAATTTAATCCTCTCGGTTTCCATCCCATTTGAAAATTGCCAGTGAAGATGAGACATGTCACTTTGTCATGAGTAACATTGAGGTGCGACTTATTAGACCAACAAATTTAAGTGAATCAATACTACAAATTGGTGCAATTTAAGAGATCTAATGGCACAAAACAAATTTCAACGAGGGCAAACTACACAACACGACCAAACAAAAGAATGTAGGCAAGTTTCTATAATAACTAGAGTGGGTGATATTTTTTTGCCCCCGAGACGTAGCCCAGTTGGTTCCTAGGAGATAGATTTACTTCCTTGGGCACGAGTTCAAATCGAGAGGTTGACAGCCACGGGATGCCTTCTCTCTTGGGGATCTATTGTGTACCTAATTTACCTTCCTGTATCTCACTATGGAGCCGACAATACTGGACTGTTTGAGGTGAGTGAAATCACCTTTTGCTTCCCTAGAATGGGCTAGATTTTTTTTTTTTATTTGAACATGCAAGGCATAACCAAGTTGATCCTCATATGATAGATTTGCACCATTGGGCAAGGGTCGAATCGCGAAGTTGTCAGCCACAGAATGCCTTCCCACTTGGAAGCTTGCTCGGTATCTAATTTACCTGCATGTATCTCGCTGTGAAACTGACAAAACTTGATCGTTTGGGAGGAGTGAAATCACACAGCTACTAAATAGCCACTCCCCATCCAATACAAAGAGACCTCTTCTTTTTTACAGACAAACACAATTCTAACTGCTAAAGCAACACTTCTACATATGAAATCTAATGACTTGGTTTATTGACAATACAAGTCGCAAAAGAGTGAAAGATCATATCACTGAGCCTAATTATATTGATGGGGTCAAATTAAATCCTAGAAAAAAAACAATTATGTATTCCGAGACAATCAATTGCTACAATTGAAACAAGCAACTTGCTAGACTACTTGAAACAAGCCTGAGCTATTGATTTCAAATGAATAAGCAAGAATAATTCAACATCAAAACACCAATGAATTCATTAGAAAAGAACACTATACTCCTCCATGATACAGACAAACACACACACAAAATATAGAAAAAAGAAATTGAGGTTGTACCACAAAATGTAGTTGACACATACCATCCAATGGAACCACTCCTTAATTCTCTGGGTTTTGAAACGATATTGATATCTTTTGTGTGTTTAGAGAAGCTACAAGATCTCAATAAATCTCTCTTAGTGCCACTCATTGTTCTATATATATATATATAAGTTTGAGATGAAAAGGAAATGGGAGATGGCCGAAATGGGTAAATTGAGAATGGGTTCTATATCGCTATATGAGCTTGGGATGCCCTGCGTCGGAGATCAGACGCAATCCTCGTATAAATTGGACCACGCAACAGCGGTATCCAGCAATAAGATTTGGACGTGTAAACACACCATGACAAGACAGAACACGTGGAGAGAGAGGGGGAGGGCTCTCACCTGCATCGCGAATCGTGGAGCCACAAGCCGCTGTCACCCCTTCCGGCTCGGCCGCCCGCCGCTCCCCGCCGCAGGCTGGGACGGCGCGGCGGTCGGGACGCCACCGCCAAGTGCGACCGCTGCGGATTCGACGTGGGCGAGGAGGTACTCGTAGATTTTCTTCCTCAGACGTTCCACCGTCTCAGGCGGTACGCCGGTTGGACCCTCGCCGGCCTCCGCGTCCTCTTGCAACTCGGTCTCACCTTCCCTCTTTCGTCGGCTGACCGCCTCCAGCCAGTCGTTCACCTTCTTGAGCTGTGACAGCATCGCGGCCACCTGCTCCCGGTCGGACGGCTCTAGCGTGGCCGCGTCCGAGTCGAGGAACTTCTCCACGAACGCTAGGAACCACGACTGCGCGTCCTCCCTCAGCGCCCGTGCCAACTCGGCTCCCCCTTCCAGCCCTCCTCCACGCTCCCATTCCGGCAGCGGCGACGGTGGCGCCGGCCCCCTCGTCTTCCCATTGCCCGACGCCGCGGCGGATGACCTGGATTTTGACGAAACCGAGGCCTTGGATGTCGCCGCCGCCGCCGCCGCTGCAGGGGAAGCCTTCGACGGACCCTCGAGTACCACAGCCGCCGTCGGGGAGGCCGCGGAGAGGTTCTTGCGGTTGTAGAGGGAGAAAGGGGACAGCTCGGTGGCGAGTGCTGCGCTGACCCAGGAGCCGGCGCGGCGGCGATTGCTGCTGGAGATTTTCAGTACTTCTTCTGGGATTGTATCATGGGATCCGCCTGACGAAGCTGCGGCTACGGATTGAGACCAGGACTTGGAGAGAGAGCCCGCAACGGCCGCGGCACGGGAGAGGGAGGACTGGAAGGCGAGGAACTGCTCGACGGCCGCCTGCGGGTTCTCTTCCCTGGCACTGGCACTCAGCTCCGCGTACACGCTGCATGTGTGAAGCAAGAAGCAACAAACACATATGAGTAGCAATTACAAACAATATGAACATTCATATTGACTTCAACAACAAAAGTGGAATTGATCGTCCCAACAAATTCATACTATCGATCTCAAGATCATATATGAAGAAATAAATCAGAAAATTAGAAAAAGTAAATCGAAAAAGGAAAGTATTATTTCACTTCATTGAAATTCGATCTTTATCCATTTCAATAATTTTGTTTCATCGTAACCAACTCAATTATATCCCAAGACATGAACATTCACATTGACAAACATATAGATAATTGAGCAAAAAGAAAAAAAAATCTAATTTATTGTCCTATTTTAAAATTCATTTTATATTTCAAATACGAGCCATTTACCTTAAGCAACGAATCAAGCTCTCAGCAGCAGAAGCTTCTTGGATAGCCTCTACGGCAGCCTGTTGTGCTACATCCCTATACTTCAAAAGCTCCTGAGGAGAATCACGATTATTCATGTTCCTTTACTGCTTAGAAGCTAATATAAATTATCGTCATACCTTCCCCAGTTTTGCTAGAGACGATGGAAGTGACTGCCATGAGACACTTCCGTCTGTCCACTTACTTTTAGTTGTTTCAACCTTCACCAAGTTACTCAGACTGTTACTAGTCTCTGAAGGCTTTTTTGAAACACGACTCTGTTTAGCTGCTTTGTCAGAATCCTCTCCAGGACCATTTGCAATCACTTTGTTTGCAGGAGTTTGAAGCTTGCTATCCTCCTTAGCTGATGATTTCTCCTTTGTTGATGATTTCTGTCCAGGAGTCTGCAAACCAGAAAAACTAATGCTAATTTCACTTTCAGTCAAAACTATTCATTATTCATTTTCTGAAATACAACTTCAATTGATCTTCATTAATGTATCTGTCCTTATTGTTTCAGGTCTTCTGTTGGACCAATTCAGTAAGTATATACTACACAAGATTACCTATCTGTAGAGCTTGAGACTACCAATTTAATATTTCTGCCAATAACTTCAGCACAAGCACAGAAATATCCATGATAAAAGTATAAATCCTGATATTAGACTAGATTGAAATAGTAGTCATAGTGAATGACAACAGCTCAAGGTACACACAAGATGATCAAGTTAGATATCGAACTCACAGAAGCACTTCTGGATTCAGATTTTGATGTCGGTTTGCCATTTTTTGAGGTAGAAGTATGTCTTCCCCTAGTGTCCAGATTCCCTTCCCAGCTCTTTCTCAAAGCTTTTGGCCTTAATTCAATGGTGGGCGCCAAATTCGCCAAGAAATTTCCAGCAGTAGGCTTCCTACCGGCAGATGTTACTTTCAACATGGAAGCTGCCTTTCAAGAGACTCACTCTTGGCAATGCCGGCTTTTCTACTCCTTTTGCTCTTGCATTCTTCTTAACCTCACTAGAGAATTTCTCAAAAGATGCAGGCAAAGAATACACACTACTTGGAGATGAAGGTATTGACCTTGAGTTCATTGATCTTGATCCCAAACTCATGTCCTTCTTGCTCAATTTGCCATTAACTGGTCGTTTTGAGAGCAGAGAGCTAGACTTAGAAAGCTGAATCCTTTTCCTTTCTGCCTTCTGCGTTTTTGTAGTTAACTTGGATATCACCAATTTTCCCTTTGCGTTTTCTGAGGATGTGTTGAGTTTATCCGCGTTGAGAAAACAAAGAGAACTGGTGACAACGAGATCCTCAGGGTTCCCAACACAGGGGTGACGACCAGGAAGTGGTCTCACACCCTTCAGAATGGGAACCGGGGAGCCGGCCTCAAGGCGATCGACATGAATGAACTGACCGAGTTGGAGCTTATCGCTTAAGATAAGGTCATTATGCTCATCGGCCAGGGAGACAAATGTTGCATGGGAAGAATCGGAGACCTTGAGATAAAACCCTCGGTTAGTGAAGAGATCACTTCCAGCAAGGGCAGGGACAATACTCACAACTTGAAGAAGGGAAGAACGATGCTCGCCGGCAATCTTCACATCGGTGTTCATATGCTGCAGGAGCTTGATAAGGACGCCAGGGACTAAGGATGCCATTTACGGAAATCCTAAAGCACATAACTCTGCGAGAATTGAGAGAAAATTTCAACAGACAATAGTTTGACATCTAATTCGAAAAAAGATCCATGCGAATTTGCTGTTTCATAGGTGTATCAAAGCACAAAACAAATCGTAGAACAAAAAAGTAGGAGGAGATTTTACGTTCCAGGAATCACCTTTTCCAGATAGCCGCTGCTTGGATCTACCAAATCTGATGCTGGCGATTAGAGAAGCATGACGAAGGCGAAATCCGACCGACAAGCAACCTCCCTCGCTGCAACTCATAAGCCAATCGACGAACACAAACAACACTCTCAGATCAACATACCTTCTCTCCAACCCTCCCAGAACCGATTGATCTCTATCTTTTCCGCTGAAAAAGTTCGATAAACACCGAAATCACCGTCCTATATCCGTATGTCGTACCGAAAAGAATCCAAAAACGCCCTAATTAAAGGTCGATCGCATCGCTCCACTGGAATGCGCAGATCGCAGTGAATCCGGAAGCGATCGGAAACTGAATTCTTCTCCTCTGCGCTCCAAGGAAACTTTTTGGGCGTTAATTGCATGCCAAACGGATTCCAAGCCAACGGAGTCCAGCTTCCTTGCTCGCTCCTTCGAGGCCTCATAATGCAACTCTTTAATTATATTTTAATTAACTCGAGTGGTGGGTTAATTACGAGCGGGTGGATCGTGGGTCTGCTTTCCTGATATGGGATAATTATTTGAAGGCAAAAATAAAAAAAATAGTTTAAAAACAAAACACTGCTCTATTTTTTTATTTAAATAGTTATTATATGAAAATATTATTATAAAAATAAAAATATTTAAAATAACCTTTACTAACTTATCAAGTATACTTAAATCTAACTAAAATTTAACTATGTATTTCAATTATGATAGTGATTACGTATTATAATAGCTTCCTCAAATAGCTTCAATATTTATTATAATTATTATGGTAGCTAGTGCTCTCTAACTATAGCTATTAAAATATAATATAATTGAAATGAGAATGCTATTAAAATCAAAACACTTCTTTTTTTATTAATTATAAAAAGGACGTCTCATTTTATTTTTCATACCCAAAGGATCCCCCTTCTTGGATAGCTCAAAGAAGGGGTATGTGATATCCAAGGGATTGGAGGACTAGGAATATCAAGGATATTTAAAGCAAAAATGCAAGCGAGTGAGAAGGATGATATGGAAAGGGAGCCAAGATGTTCTATGCATCCGAGGGACGTAGGAAGCCAAAGAATGGTGGGGATTAAGTTAGAGGACTCGATGCATCAAAAAATGCAAGTGACGAAATAAGAAGTCCAATGAAAGTCTACACAAGTAAACTATTGTAAGATGAGTTGAGTAATATGTACTTTGGTGAATAGTAAAACTTCAATTTAGATGAAATAGATCTTAATAGGTTGAAGTCAAAGTTTCAAACAAAAGGAAGAGTTATCGGATCGATTGAAATTCCAATCGACTATAATTGTTTTTTTTTTCAGATGATTGATGTAGAAGATGTATCTTTGGTAAACATGTTGTTCCCGCTGGATGTCGTTGACGGTCAAGCCATCAGTCAATGATATGCCGTCTCAACCTTTGTTGGTCCCACCAACGAGAAGAATCTGAGGAAGAAAATAACTGAATGAACGGATGACTAAATCTATCCAAATCAAATTCGGACGAGGTAGTCAAAGATCTTACTTTACTAGAGAATCAATCTATCGAAAAAGACTTCTAGTCGATTGTAACTATGTTAACTCAATCAATAGCCTGATATATATTAGATATGGACGAGTCAACCAAAGATTATCATAAATTAATTAATAAAAATATGCTAAGTCAACTTTAATTAATGAATAATGAGACACTTTCAGGATGAAATTGAGGAAACAAGTCGAAGTCATTTAGTCAATTAGAAAAAGAGCCTTAGATAGATTAGACCGTTGACACATCAATAATTTAGAGAGACCAAAACACTTGGTATAGATAGTCTATAAAAGAGACTAGAGGCTTAAGGTAAAAAAAAAAACAAACACACCCACACACAAGAATATTCATTATTCCTCTCAAGCCCTTATTACTATTATTCATATAATACTTATTCCTTGTCGCTGTAATTGATGCTTGTAAAAGATTTCTCCATAACTTCATATGCATATATGCCGCAGATGTAGCAACCTAAAGATATGAATCATGGTATTCTTTTAACACGTTTGTGTTAATTTATTTATTCATCATTAATTAATATTTATTTATTATATATTGAAAACACAATAAGAGAAAATTTAATTTAATTTAATTTTATATTTAGTGGTGTATTATTTTACCCTTCTTTTCTAACGATTTTATTTAAGGTTTTCAACACCTTACTAATATTGTAACAAGGGATAATTTAAATAAAAAATAAAATATTATTTTAATGATTAATTTAAAATAAAACATTCTTTTATGCATTATTTAATTATCTTTGACGGTGCGACGGTGAGTTGGCTCATGTGGCAGACACTCCCTGTCACGTCGACGTCGGCAGCAGTGTGACGCAGCCAGATCCCCTATTACCATCATATTATTACTATTACTAATATTATTACTATTACTGTTTATGTTTCTTTTTATTCTAGTGTGCGAGAATGGGAGATTGAAAGACACTGCATAATACAGAGCGCCAATGCCCCGCCGCGATGCCCCACTTTCACTCTTTTGTAGGCTTGCGGATGTGCAGCTGTCGGTGCACCAAACAAGCCTGTAGCAAATCACGGATCGTTCCTTTTATAGTAATTAGAATTTTATAGAAATGATATATCATATATATATTGCACGATGAGAAATGCGCTACTCGTGTGCGACACCACTGATTCATCGTCACTGCCACCGCCTCGGACTCGATTGACATGCTGTTCATCGGCGTTTCGTCTGACGTCAGATTCTGACTGGATTGTGATTGAAATCCGATGTAATTTAGCCGAAATTTGATTCGATGACGGTCGACAGTGGCGCGCGCCACTGTCGACCACGATCGAGCTGGATTCCGACCAAATCGCGATCGAAAATCGGCCGAGGAAGGACTGACGTGCGATGCCGACCCATCCTCAGCCTGATTCCGACCGTGATTTGGTCGGAATCAGGCTGAGGATGGGCCGACGTCGCATGCCAGTCCTTCCTCGATTGGTCTCCGACCACGATTTGATCAGATTTGATCGGATTGTGACCGCGCTACTGTCGGACACGTGATTTAGTTGTTTCTGACCAAATTACGTCGGATTCCGATCACAATCTGGTCGAAATCCGACATCGGACGAAGCGCCGATGAGCGACACGTCGATCGCGCCCGAGGCGATGACCAGTGCCCGACGTAGCCGAAGGCGGTAGCCGGACGACGTGGCAAAGGTGACGACAGCAGCGATAAATCGATAGTGTCGCTCATGAGTCACGTAGCGCAGTATATCATTTCTTTAAAATTTAATAACTTTTACAACTGCACAATTATAAGGATTAGAAATTGCTGTCTCCGGGCAATGGTGCAATGATAGGATATCCGAAGTATGACCCAGGGATTTACGATTTGATTCCTAATTACGACATATTTCTACGAATTTTCTTAGACGGATTTATCATTTTTGATTTAGAAATTGCTGTGTGTTTGACATTCGCCAACGTCGGTGCAGTCTTCGAACACTGAAGTAAGTCGTCGTCACCTTACACACTGCTGGCCGCTTACTTTAGCCTTTAATATTGGCTGCAACGGTCTCCTCGCTCTCAATCACGCACGCAACGAACCGTACAGTTTGCATGACTGTAGTCCCGTGCAATCCAACTCACGCTCGTCCTTTTTCATAGTCTCGTACTACTGCTGCCCTTTTACCTTCTCCCTCCCTCGCGACTTTGCTTCCGCATAGTTGATAGTCCACCGCCTCACGGACCGCGCTTCTTCCCGCCACCGACACAATGCCGTCGGCGTTTCGCAACCGGCGATCTCTCCACGTCCCTTTCTTCCCCTCCCCTCCTTCCGCCCCGTCTCCTTACGCTTCCCCTTTCCCTAAATTTCCCTCTTCTTCTTCTTCTTCTTCTTCCTCCTCCTCCTCGGCTTCGCAGTCACAGCCGAACTTCTTCCCCTCCTACATCGCCCCTCCGCCGCCCACGCTGCCGACCTTCCCCGCCAACCTCTCCTCCCTTATCTTTCCCACCTCCCGCTCCGCGCCGCCGCGCCAGGCCACGGCCACCCGCCTCCTCCCCGCGCTCCTCCTCCCCCTCCTCGCCCTTGCCGCGCTCCTCTCCGCGGCCGCATTCTTCCTCCGCCGACGCCTCCGCCCAAAACCGGCACTCGACGCGCGATCCGACTCGCTCCGCCTCTTCCCCCCCGGATCTGCCGTCTCCGACCGCAAGCCGCACGCTTCCTCCGAGTTCGTCTACCTCGTCGATTCCCGCGCCCAGCAAAACGCCTCTTTCGCTCCCGCCGTCGATGACGCGAGCGTGCAGGTTCTGTCCTCGCCTCCGCCATCGCAGCTTGGGTCGTCGCCGGAGCTCCGTCCGCTCCCGCCTCTCTCTCGTCGGATCCTTCGGTGGTCCAGGAATACTGAAGGAGGCAGTTCGCCTGCGGAAGAAATCCACTCGTCGACGGAGCCTTCGAGCCCTCGGAATGAGTCTCCTCCGGTTGCGATTGGGAAATGCGGGTCTCAGAAGTCGACATTGTCGTACCCGTCCTCGAATTCGGCGGCATTGCCTTCTCCGTCGTCGCCGACGATTCCGTCGCCGCCTACGATTCCGTCGCCGCCCACCTGGCTGAGCCCGTCGAATTCGGGTGCTAGATCGCTCAAGTCCATAACCGGAAGAATCTTAGTCAAGGTAGGCGTTGGATTTCAAGATACCCCATTACCTCCTCCGCCTCCTCCCCGACCGATGACACCTTCACCTCCGAAGCGCAAGCACCCGTCTCTTTCCCCGCCAATTTCTCCTGCGAAGGAGATCGATGGTAAACTAGGAACGTTTGATCGCTCTTATCGGAATTCAATGGGACCAATGCAAGCGCCATCTCCACCACCGCCACCGCCGCCGCCACGATATGGTTTTTGGCATGGCACGGCCAGGAAATCGGTGGACTTGCAGTCACCAAACGGTGTGTTGCACAAGCCGGGAGCCGTGATCAATCCCTTAGAATCGGAAGAGTCGTCGAAGAATGAGGAAAAGGACGAGGAGACCCCTCGACCAAAGTTGAAGCCTTTGTTATGGGACAAGGTCCGGGCGAGCTCGGATCGAGCAATGGTGTGGGATCAGCTGAAATCGAGCTCATTTCAGTAAGATCTTTGAATTGATTTCTACTGTTCTACATGACTACATCGAATATTTAGCATGACTTTGCTTGTTCTCTATTCCTTTTGCAAACGCTGATGGATTCAGAGTGAATGAGGAGATGATGGAGACACTATTTGTTCGCAACGCGACAAGCACTGCACCAATGAACAAGGCGCAAGTCCTTCCCCCTCTGAGTCAAGAGAACAGAGTCCTTGATCCGAAGAAGTCTCAAAACATTGCTATTCTTCTTAGGGCGTTGAGTGTGACCAAGGAGGAAGTCTGTGAAGCACTGTTTGAAGGTCTGTTTAATTTCTGCTTAGAACTCTGGAATTTCTAAACTCTTTCTTGTAATTTGTTAGTTTCTTGCTAGATTTAATGGACTCTTCTTGAATTGGTTTTCTTCACAATCAACAAGTTTAAGTGTTTTGGTTCTACATTGCTAACTGAAATATTGTTCATATATGGAAAAAAAGAGATTATACAAGTTGCTAATTAACGATTTTTTGTTGGCCACATCATCATTAACAACCATAACAAACAGTATATTGCTTAGTCTGACCTTTTGGAGCCGGCAACTTTGGTGTTTTTCCTCCATTGCTGCAAAATTCTAACAGTTTAAAGAAATTTGAGATGCGCATGTGGCCTGAAAAGGTTCCTCTATATCTTAATGATGACAACATGTATATTTTCTTTCAACTCTTATCTGAAAGCTTAAGCAATCCAAGCATACTTGCTAACAGTCTTCCCAGTTTACCAGCTAGGATAAGCAAAACTTCTGTGCAGGTCCTTGCAAAGGAACTCCCTGTGCAGGGTGTGACGTCCTTGTAGGGAAATCCCTTTGTAAGGTGTGTATAGGCACCCATTCCTTCTATTATGTTATGCCGTATACATCCTTTCTGTATATCATGTTCAAACTTTTCTCTCAACCTCGTGCCTCGTGTGTGCCCATTTTTTAGACCATATGCATAGGCTTCTCCCAGATTCATGTGCACCCAATTTGTATAACATATATACAGGTTTCTCCCAAATTCACGTGCACCAGTTTCATTTAACATGTGCACTTGTTCATAGATCATGCACACTTGTCTTTTACCATTGTGCCACTCTGTATAGAAGTTCTGTGTAGGATGCTTTTTTATAAGTTTGTCATATGAGATCTTCTTGTCCTCAAGAATGTAGAGCTTCTAATCAAATTATTGGAAGTCCCTATTGTTCCCTTGCATGCAGTATTCTTGTAGTAGTTGATTGTATTTTCAGCAATTGATCATGAAAATGTGGAAATAGGCATGAACATTAGCAAGCAAATGAGGGAAAATAGAGGAGCTCCATAGAATAGCATATTATATCAAGTGTGCATTTCTTGATTAATAAGCATTTTCAAAGGTATCAATCCCAGATTAATATGCGGTTTCAAAGATATCAAACACTTCTACCTCTAATCATTTGGTTGTTTCAGTTTATATATATATATATATCTATGTTTAAACTAACTTCGAATTCTTACTTTGAAAAACCTGATTATTGCCATAATGGAAATCTGAAGTTAGTTTAGGGGAGGCCAAGGATGTATTATCATCCTTTTTCTTCTCTTTCCGTTCTGCTTTGCCTAACGGGAGATGAATATGTACCCTGTTCAAATATGCTCATCTAGATTAGTCGCAAGCTCCACACATCTGCTTGATCCCTAAGCATCATGTGCATCCACAATGGCTATTGTCATGCAACACACCGTTATCAGCCTTTGAGAATGAAATCATGGTTGGCAAATCCCGATTCAATTTTGAGTTATTTCTTGGACACTTCTTCGAGAAACTATGAAAATTCAATAATCAAGGGGAGATTGGTAAAATTTTATGATGAATGAGTCAAAATTGGTTGAGAGTGGTAGAAATCTGTCAAATTAGAATGAAATTGCTTATTTTGCTGATTTCATCAGTTCCCACTTGGGAATTCTTTGGATAGAAAGACGAGCAAGATTGGTTGCAGGTGATGGAGAATGGATCTAGATCTAGATCTAGATTTGGGTGAGTATTACTTGTGACTTTGAGAGGAAAAGAGATCCACAGTTTGTGGTGGAAGATCAATGCATGTCATTAAGAGGCGGACAGGTCAGCATTGTGCATTAGTCTACGAGGAAGGTTGATGTTGCCTCGGGCATTTTGTAAAGTTGAAGATAAAGCACCACTTGCATGAGCTGCTATGCTAGCCGTGTCCGCGATCATCAATGTATCGTCAAACCTCTGCCTGGTCCACCATCTTGTCCTAGCAGTGTGATCCAACAATGATCATGAAGCCCCATTGCTTTGGGATCCTATGTGCCCTCTTGATTCCTCTCCGCTGACCATCATCATCTATTGAAGCTTTTAGAGACAATACTTCTCAGTTCTCTCATCATCAGGGAGCCCATCCTCCTAGGAAGACGATTGCTTAATCACATCCATTGACCCTAGATTTCCTCCAACAAGCTCATTCATAATGTATTCTCCATAATATACATTAAGCCACCAGCCACCATGTCTTAAAAATGTACTAAGTCTAGTCCTAAATGCCCTTGGCAGACAGTTCTAGTGGCAATATCCGAACAGGTGGAAGCCCTTTACTTGGCCATAAGTGATCTTCCCAGTTGCAATGCACACTGTTTAATCTCCCTATGTACCATGCTATTATTCTGTTATTGAAGACCCCTTTCTCTACAAAGCTTCTCCTTTAAGTCTAGCTGCTTCATTGCCTCGGTTCTTTCTCTGACAGAGTAACAATTTTCTTCTCTCTGTGCTCCATCAAGGATTTCCAAAACTCCACTTAGTGATAAGAGTTTATTTAACAAGTTGTATATAGATAGTATAAATGAACCAATTTGAGCTCAAGTTTACTATAGTCACTGGTGTAATTGATTTATTTCTATACTGATTTTTTAGGTTTAGGGTTTCTATATTTTGTCCTATATTTACATGTAATTATCCCTTTAGAATGGTATATAATATTTTCCTTTCTCCTAATTTAATAGTTCAAACAAATTATATTGCGAGTTACTAATTACTTGCAAATCTTGGAGTAAGGTATATAAGGGTAAAAGTTCATGATTCATCCTCTATTTTTTTGGATGGATAACTACTTAACTATCTCTGAGAAGTACTGTCAACCTTAAAATTTTTCTAGTCGGGTCTGATTATCTGCTGGAATTTTTATGTATATGGTATTGCAGTCCTCGTGTGATATCTTTTAGATGAGTTACAAGTTGGTCATTACTATGCAGGTAATGCAGATAGCTTGGGAATTGAATTTCTTGAAACCTTACTGAAGATGGCTCCTAGCAAAGAAGAAGAGTACAAATTGAAAGAATACAAAGATGAATCAGTTATTAAGCTTGGTCCAGCAGAAAAGTTCCTTAAAGCAGTGCTTGACATTCCGTTTGCATTTAAGAGGGTGGATGCAATGCTTTATATTGCCAATTTTGATTCAGAGGTCAAATATCTGAGGAAATCTTTTGAAACCCTCGAGGTAAATGGATGGCTTTTTCTTGCAATTCTTTCTTTATCATTTAATATCAGTGTTCTACATGCCTACATATTGGGGGATAAGGTTGCTAACTGGATAGCAGTAGCTTTTTTTTTTTTTTTGCCAATTGCATGATGCAATGGTTCTTCAGTGTGTGCCATTCATTTCAATGACATTCATTATATAACTGCGTTTAAAAATTTTTTGTATTACAATTTTATGTACAAATTCAACTAGAATTGCTCTAACTAGTGTAAACTTGGACCAGCCAAACTACTAGCTGGTTGTACCTGAGACGTGCTGCTGGCAAAGTAGTGTTTTAATGGTTCCTTTGGACTTTTAGTGTTTTATTGTCTTACGATCCTTATACTCATGACTGAGAAGTTGCTCATCAGAGTCAATTCTTTGTCCTATGAAAACATTAACCATGTTACTATGCCTAGGAGGTTACTTTTGAGTTACAATTTTGAAATTAAAGTGGTAAATGATTATATCTATTCCCAAGCTGGTACTTCTTCTTCTTCTGATTTTCTTCTTTTCTTCTGATTTTCTCCTCAACTCTAATTCAAGCCTCCCCCAGAAAATACGACAAAGGTTGGCACTCTATCATCTTATGGATATGAGATGCCATTTCTTCTTAGATTAGGGGTTGAACCACATAAATCTCAATCTTCAGTTTTTTTTTTTCCATTTTGTGTGGATATTTATGTTCCTTCAGAGCGTCCTTTTTTTACTATTCAAAAATAACAATGGGACTGGTAACCCATTCGAGTATTGACATGACTAATTTTAGATTTTTCAGATTATATTTTGAATCAAAAAGTTAGACGTCAACTGAGTTTGTAAAATAGGGTTCTAGTTCCACTAATAATGCAAACCCATAATGTTTGGGCCTACACAGCATTTGGTTCAAAATATTCACGTAAATATTAGGCAAGGTTGACCATGTAAATATTGCGCGGGGTTATAATGGATTAAAGAAACACACACAAAAATTAGGTAAGAAATTCAATCAAAATATATAACAACAGATGTGAAGAAAAGAATTGCTATTTCTAAGGAGTAAGTCTGGCTGGTTGTTGAGTTCCTTAAACTACACTGTGCTTGTTCGTAGTATTCTTGCATCAAATGAATGAGATGATGAAATACTAGTTCATAGATTTAAAAGGGATTTAATTTTTCTTAATGCCATTGTCTGGTGGCGGTTCAGTATAATGCTCTAGTTGTGGAAACTCTCAATACATGCTCATTAGCTGAAACATAATGTGGAACAAATTTTCTTTTCAAAATATGTGCCAGTGATCGTTTTTTTCCTTCTGATTTTGGATACTGAAAATTAGCAATCATGCAAAGGGGGGTTGATCTGCTGCTTTTTGGCTAACTAGCTGCATGAAATTTCATTTTTTTCATTTGTTATTTAATTTGTTTATAACAATTGCATGAAGACCTTCTTGGTTAGATTGGTTCCAAAATTGGTTTTGTCACTGAAAATGGAGCACTGTCAACTTGTGGAATCATTTTTTATCCAACTAAAGTTACAGGGTAAATATGCTAAATTTTTTGGCATTCATAAATTTAAACCAATAATTTTTAGGCAATAAATCAAATTCAAGGTGAACTCCAAGAAATTTCATCACAAAATTTTAAGGGGTTTTTTTTGATATTTTTATATTATTTCATAGAGGAATATAAACAATCTCTCTTCTTTCCAGAATATTTTTTATTCAATTTCATGTATGAGCAGTAATGTTAGTTTCCAGGTGTTACATCTTCCCGTTTGCTTCGAGCATATTCTTCACTTCAGGTTTATTTCCTTTTTCTCAGTTATTTGATACAAGGAAACAAGTCATATGTGGAGTGCATGATTAGCCTATTACGTTTTGATTTTGATTGTACAACATAGCAACATTAATGTTTGAATTTGGTAGTTCAATTGAAATTGTTTGTATTTTCTTGGGTTACTGACTAAATTTTGTTCTCTTCACCCCACTGCATTCATCAGGCAGCCTGTGAAGAGCTGAAGTCTAGCAGGTTGTTTCTCAAGCTTCTAGAGGCTGTCCTGAAAACTGGGAACCGCATGAATGTTGGAACAAACCGTGGAGATGCACATGCCTTCAAGCTGGACACACTTCTCAAGCTAGTGGACATCAAAGGCACAGATGGAAAGACCACACTCTTACACTTTGTTGTCCAGGAAATCATAAGAGCAGAAGGTTCTCGTCTTTATGGCACCAAAACTTCCACAGTCAAAAGCAAGACAATTACTCTTCATTCTGACCTTGAATGCAACAAACTCGGCCTCCAAGTTGTTGCTGGCCTGGGAGATGAGCTAAGCAATGTGAAGAAAGCTGCTGCCATGGACTCTGATGTGCTCAGTAGCTATGTCTCAAAACTTGCCGGAGGAGTCGGAAAGGTCACCGAGGCTCTAAGATTGAATGAAGCATTACATCAATGTGAGCACCATCCTAGGTTCAATGATGCCATGAATGAATTCCTGAAGAAGGCAGAGAATGAGATCATAAAACTGCAAGGTCAAGAGAGTGTTGTACTGTCTCTGGTCAGGGAACTGACGGAGTATTTCCATGGGGACTCGGCCAAAGAAGAAGCTCATCCTTTTAGAGTTTTCATGGTAGTTAGAGATTTCCTGGCCATTCTAGATCAGGTCTGCAAAGGTGTTGGTAATGATCACAACTTTGTCAACTCAGTCAGGCAACATTCTGTGCCAATCAACTCAAATCTCCCTCTAGTATTCCCAAGATTACATGCATTAAGACCTGAAAGCTCTGATGAAGAGAGTTAATTGGCATATTGTCCCAAGTGAGATGCCTCGGCCTTGTGCCACTGCCAGTTAGAAGCCTGTTGGTGCATCAGGACATAGTCTAGAAGCCAGGTTAGCCAGTTATATATATTTTTGTTAGTACGATGTAGTGACTATGTAACATATTTTTGTGGATAATTAAGGTGTTCTATATAAGTATATAGA
Organism: Curcuma longa; assembly: GCF_044706935.1. NCBI lineage: Eukaryota > Viridiplantae > Streptophyta > Magnoliopsida > Zingiberales > Zingiberaceae > Curcuma > Curcuma longa. The sequence continues at coordinate 6,895,791 of NC_133875.1, forward strand.
GAAATCTAGATCATATAAAATTACAGATGGGAAGTTGGCTCTACCATCTCCTAAGATGCACATCTACTTTATCCCGGTATTCGGCTATCTGGCTCATAAGTAATGTTGATGTACAGGTTCAAACAGTGTTGATCATGTCTCTATGAGATGGATTTATGTCTCATGTGTTCTAATGGAAGACCTGTTAATGGTAGGGGCAATGATATGAAATGAGATATTGCACTGACATATTAGGCAACTGTGTCACAGGGTTAATTCCTACATGTTATCAAACTTTTTTTTTTTCCCTTCTAGTTTGGTGATGTCCACTGAGTGAGTTTATATATGAAAATTTTGTACTTAGTTGTGCTCCTGTTGTTTTGTTTAAGAGTTCTTCAACTTGCCTATTTAGGATTGCCTTGGCGTGTGTTCACAAAGGTCATGGTATGTTGTAGGTTTGGTGATTGTGAATTTGTGACAAGGTATGTCTTGTGCTAAATAGTGGATAAGGATGGTAAGTCATGAGATTACTCCTTCAAGGTTATATCCTTGAATTTAACTCAAAATTTTCTGAAACTGTCTTTCATGTTATTCTCTCAAGGGGGCAAAGGGTTCACAGAGTTTAGATGGATCTTGAGAGAGGATAGAGGAGCAAGGAGTAGTCACTCTAAAAGATCTCAATCACTCTTAGTACTCATCTGTTTCGCGACATCTCAATCTCTCTTAGTACTCATTTGCTTTGCAAAATTACTACTGTTCTTAAGAAACGTCTCATTTTGATTGAAGGAATAAGATTTTATTTGCGAATTGTTTGAGCATTTGGATTAGTGTGCTTTGCTTGAGAAAGTTCAAGGTCCTAATGTGATATATTGGATCAAAAAGGAAACAAACTCTAAATGATCTAACCTCTATTGACTATCAAAATATTATTATAATTGATCTACCCAAAAATAAACCTATAGTTACAACAACACATCCCATGTGTCTTGTTCTTTTCTTAAACTCGATGATCATCCACAAGTTTGAAGGTCCTCAAGGCTTTATGGTAAGTCCATCATCCAAGGTGCTTCATCTCAATTTCTATAATAGACAAGCCTTTATAATTTGATGTAAATTATAAAATATAAATGACCAATTTAAATCACATTACCAAATTATTAAAATTTCATAGTTAGACCTAACCATAAGGCAAATCATAAGGAATATCCTTTCCTTCTTTAACATCATTTCACATTAAAGTAGATCCATTATAATATACTATTTTAGATTTTTCGATAAATAAAAAATATTAATAAATATATAATTAAACTTATAGTGTTTCCGTGACACTATCATTAATAAGATGAGACCAGGTAATGTCGTTTCTTATGCTTTTGTCTTGTCTTGTTTCCTAGATTGAGGTAAACACATCAAACAAATTCTTTACTCTTTCTTTTCCCTCCTTCACTCCTAAGTCTCAATTTGAATTTTGCTTTCTTCCTCTTTCGGCCACTCACATGTAAACAATAAAGCATGAATCAACCCTAGCAATTAAAGGTAAAATTTATCATCCTAACGATTTCACAAGATCGATTTTATGATTATCTATGAAGAGATAAATTAAGAAATTACAGTTGGCATGTAAAGATGCTAATTCCGTGTTATAATCGAGTTGATCATCATATGATAAAATTATTAAATAAAGATCTTTTACTTGTATTCTCCGTACGTGATCATATATAGGGGTGAGTAAAAATTTAATTAAATCGAATAAACTGATCGAACTGATCGAATTAAAAAATTTAGTTCGATTATTTTAAAATTTTGATTATTTTTTTTAAAAAAATCGATTAATTCGGTTAATTCGGTTCGATTTCAATTTTAAAATTTCTTATTCGATTAAATCGAATAGACTAAATTAATCAAATTAAAAAAATAATTTATAAATTTTAAGTAAATAAATTTATAAATATCTAATTAATTACTAAAATTTTTATAATATTTAAAAAATTTGATTAATTTGATCGAAAATTGAATTAATCGATAAAATATTAGCTCGATTTGTTCGATTTTTATTGAAAAATTTAATCAATTTGATTGATTAAAAAAATGATTTTATTTAATTTTTAATTAATTTAATTCGATTCGATTTTAATCGAATATTTTAATCCGAATCGGCCCCACGACCATCTGTGAGGAGGTAAATCGAGAAAGTGCAGTTGGTTACGACGCAGGAGGGTATTGCCTGGCTTCGCCATGGCTTGGCCCTGCGTCGTAACCAACTCACCTATGCTCCGGGGGCGATTTTAATCGAATACTCAGTTCTCCTTTGACGTGAATGTCTGTTTTAATTTACTGATTTATTTATGTACAGATAGGGTGACCTTTTGGCCCAGCGGGTAAAGACGGCCCAGTCAATCGATCCGATTCGAACCCGAACCGGCCGAGCCGGGAAAAAAAAGAGCAGCTCGTACAGTACCTTTATCTATAGCTTTCTTTCTCGCTTGCTCGCATCTCACCGGCGAAAACCCTAACCCCTTTCCCTTCTCTCGGTCTCTCTTCCTGCGCTCCGCCGTCACTCGTGTTGTTACCGGAGGATCCTCCGCCGGATGTACGGTGCTTGAGTTACCTTCGGCATCGCTCCTCCGGTCTGGTGGAAGATCAAAGATGGACGGGGACGAGGTACCTCGCGTTTCACGCTCGCACGAGGAGGTCTTCCGCGACTTCAGAGGCCGCCGTGCCGGCATTATTAAGGCCCTCACTACTGGTATAGTTGTCTGATTTTTGTTTGATTTTGCGTTGCGTTTGTTGATTTTCGTTTCTTTGGTGGTATTGCAGAGGTGGAGAAGTTCTATGGACAGTGTGACCCAGGTGATGTGCCTTTTTCTGGTTTCTTCGGGAAGGTTACGGCAGTTTCGTCTATAAGCTTTCAGTTCTATAGCCTTGCGATTTTTGCAGCATTTGATGTTGCGATGACAGTTCAGCTTTGTGAGATTAGATTAATTTCTGAAGTGTTTTATCTTCTAAATTATTCTTCTATTTTCGTTGGCTTTGTGTTTGTGCTGCTGCATTTGTTTGGTCGTTGATTTCTACCGTTCATTAGCGCCTAATGTTAGGCTGTGGTTAGGGTTATCTGCAAACAAAATAAGAAAATTGAAGATTTAAGCTGGAGAAAATATGACTAACTTTTTGGTTCCGATTTCCGTGCTGTACAAGTTATATTTTATTTCGCCTGGCCAATTACTCACCATGGTGTTCCTTTCTTTTATTTTGACGCACATAATGTTGTATTTTTTGTTGTTTTTATTTAGTTGAGAATTCACTTTTTCTATAGAAAAAAAACTTAAAAAGATTGGTTTGTAATTTTAAGCTATACCTGATTCATAGTCTTCATCTTTATTAGATAATTATTATCTTCTTTTCAAGAGATCTCTTTTTACCTCAAGCAGATAAACTTGATTAGCACAGTATGCATCATGTTTTCTATAATTATTGTAAAGTGGCATGATTATGATCCACTCAAGGAAAGTAGTGAACATATTTGGTGACAATATGGAAAATTTGCAGAAAAAGAGAACCTATGCCTTTATGGATTTCCAAATGAGACTTGGGAAGTCAATTTGCCTGCTGAGGAAGTTCCTCCAGAGCTCCCTGAACCAGCTTTAGGCATCAATTTTGCTAGAGATGGGATGGAAGAAAGTGATTGGCTTGCACTTGTTGCAGTTCATAGTGATGCGTGGTTACTAGCTGTTGCTTTCTACTTTGGAGCACGCTTTGGTTTTAACAAAGAGTCAAGGTATTATTTTCCATTGAGTCATTGCTACATAATGAAAATTTTCTTTCATCTGACAGTTATTTGTTATGATTTCTTATTCAACTTTTATACCTTTGATATTAACTTGTTAGCTGTCAAAGAACTATATAATTATTTTACTCAGAGCATGTGAAAGTTTTTTTAGTTACCGGTACTTTCCTTCTTTGTGATTTTCCTTTTGAATGGTTGAGATTACTGGTTACTTGTATCTGTTGTGCCAATTGAAAGGAGATGTATCAAATACTCCAAACAAAGGTTTTTAGCTTGAGTCTTTTGGATTAGATATCTCTGTTCTATTTTTTTAACATGGTACCATAGCATAGGCCACAGTTTTGCAAACTGAATCCATGCTATGCTTTAGAGGTTTCACCCTTTTTCCAATCGTCCATGTGTGATATGTGGGCATATTTTCAGATAATGTTTTTTGCTGAGGCTTGCACTCTCTTGCAGTTATTGTTGTTCAAGCCTAAGTTGGTTTGATATTGATGGGGCTATTAAAAAAAAAACAAAAACAAATGTGTAGATAGAGCTCTTACAGACCGACTTAAAGATGAGCGGTGGTCAATCAATCAATTGTTTAGCAATTAATACATTCAAAGAGTAGCAAATTCTTAGGCATGTTTCTTCTGCTAATTCCCATTGAGTTGATCTTGAAACTGCTACAACCCATATTAGTCAAGACTTGTTAGAAACCTGTGAATTGATCTTGAAACTGCTACAACCCATATTAGTCAAGACTTGTTAGAAACCTGTGAATCCAATGGAAGCATCAGATTCACAATTGCTTAATTTATAAATGGTTCTTGTCTTGTCTAGTGACAATTTTAGCCATTTCTTACATGGGTTTTAGGCAAGTTTTTGGCACTGTTGGATTGAGTTACAACAAGTCTGCATTGAGAGATCTAATGTTGGGAATATGAAGGGTTCCTTTTGTTCCATGTTGCTGCTGTTGTCCAAGCTCTAATATTTCCTACTAACAGTGGGACATCATATTATGCTGCAACATAGTTGGCAATGTGTTGCCACTAAAGCCGACATACTGTATATTAAAATCCTTATTCTATTGAATAATATTACTTGTATAAAAATGGCAAAGAAGATACTAGTTAACATAATTGAAGGCGATTTAGAATATTTGACTATTAGTAACAATATTCTCTTAGAGTTCAACTGGGATAAGATCCATACATCTGACCCAAATTGTTGGAATTCTCACATCTTTTTGTTGTTTAAATAACTAATCATCCATCATATGTAAATCTGATATTCTTCTGAACTGCCATCGCCTTTGCCATGTATCACCTAAGGGCAGGGATTTGCATTCAGCAGTAGCTTAGCTCATTTATCTGCACGTTTACTCGATTTTCAATACTTTCTTCAATCATCTATGAGGAAAAAAATGGTTGCAAGATGGGTGATGAGTCTTGAAACCATTATTTGATGGGTGTTCTGGTTCTAATAATTTGTAGATAATATGAATGTTACAAAAATTGTCCTAGGTGGTCACCTAGGCATTTATGGTAGGGGGGCTGCTTTGCCTATGAGGTAAGTGGCCCTCGTTAAGCATTTGATTTAAAAAGTTGGCACACTCACTGAAATATGACTTCTTTGCTGGGCTACAACAAGCGACACTGAGATTGACTTCATATGCCATACACATCACTGTCATTGCAAGTCCACGTGTGACACCTCTATATATGCTAAGACTCCCCTCTCACTAGCCACTTGCCCCATTGCATGCATCATTGTCGTTGTGATGCCACATGCAATGCCTCCAGGCTTCGATACTCTTCAGTCGTCGGATATTGCAATGCCTCCAAATTATACATCATTGATTCCTCTCTTTTCTTGATGGCAACTGCCCAATCTCCAAACACCAACCAACCTCTATATCCCTGCGACATCTGGTTAGTTTTTTTTACTTTTGGACTTTGGATCAATAGCTAGGTTTCACTCTCCACAATAGCTAGTATCTGGAGTAACATATATTTTTTTTCTTGTTTTACTAACCATTTTAAACATTTAAGTGTATGATTTTGACTCTACACGTTGAAATTTGACTTCTCCCCTTGGGAGGCCACACGTGATGTCGTAGGTCACACACGATGTTGTTGGTAGCTAGTCTCTAGTGTAGTTTTTTTTTACTTTCCATTTTAAATGTTTTAAGTGTACGATTTTGATCGTACATGTTGACTTCTCTACTTGGGAGGCTACATGTGATGTTGTAGGGCGCACATGTTGTTATAGGCTGCATGCTTTACGTTGTTAACAACTCGTGGTCATTGATTGCACATGATCGTGTCAGCCGTAAGCGATACTTAGTCAACTTCATACACTGCACACATTATCGTTGCAAGTCCGCACCCAACACCTCTATATCTGCCAAGATTCTTTTTCATCATTGGCTATCCACCGCATGCGTCATTGCCTCTGTTACTGTTCGATCGTTGCATACACGCGATGCCTCCTTTTGATTCTTGTCACCAGCTGACCAACCTCCATAGTACTAGCCAACCTCTACATTCTTGCAACAAGTTATTTTTTTTTCTTGCTTGGCTTTTGATTAGTAGCTAGGCTCCACTTTCCATAATATCTTATTTCACTTGTTTTATTTCCCATTTTAAATCTAAATCACTCTATTTTTTGTTGTATTTTGTGTATTGTTTAGTGAATTAAAGTATAAAACATCTCGATATAAGATAATAGTTTTGGTTGTCATAAACTAATTGGGTTGATTGATCCGACCTAGAATTATGAATATCTTCCTAACAGGAATTCAAAACTGCTGTGTGAAAATTTTGTGTTGCATATTGTCAAAAGATAACATTTAAAGCTGAGAAAATGGTCCTTGTGTACATGGAGTCAATGAAAAACAAGAATGGCTATGCAAAATTGCTCAAAGAAGAAACAACAAAAGGGATGAAGAAATCCAAGAAGTAAGTAGTAAAAGGCCAAGGACCAATGGATGGATCCACCGCTAGTGATCTAGAAATGCTTGTGGCATCACAAGTTTTATTAAAGCAAAATAATATCAAAGATAAATTAGCTAAGGAAGATAGGGAGAGAGTCAACCACTATGTTGCTAGGTGGTTTTCTTTCAACACTATGGTAGAGACAATTAGTTACTAGTATGGGCTATAGAGGTCCAACTCTTTATGAGGTTGGTGAACCTTTATTTGAGAAAGAAGTGGCAAATATCGTAGAAGATTTTCAAGCTCATAGGGATGCTTGGAATAAAATTGATTGCACTAGTATGATCGATGCGTAGACATATTCGAAGGGCAGAAGTATTATGAATTTGTGCTTAAATTATGAATTAAGCATATGTTTCTTGAAGTTCATTGATGTATCTATGAACTCCTAGAAATATATTTTTAATATTGTTGATGAATGCATAGAGGTTGGGGAAGAGTGTGTTGCACATATGGACAAAATAATGCTACAAAAAATTAGCTATTCAGATGCTGATAAAAGAGGAATGCTCACACACATTCTGGTGCCCTTATGCAACCTACACTATTGATTTAATACTTGAGGAGATTGGTAGTAAAAAAACAGACTAAGATATAGTTGAAAAGGCAAGAGCTCTCACTGGTTTCATATACAATGATAATAAGACTTTGTGTATGATGTGCCACTTGACTAAAAAGAAGGGCTTTTGTATGAGCTTAAATTAATTGTAATTTAATTTCATTGTAAGCTCTAAGAGATGTGAGCGAAAAGTTAAGAAAGTTAATGAAGATGATTTCTTTAGGTGAGCGGGTGTATTACAAATGGTTTATAAGTGTTAAAGGCAACAAATCAAACACTATTGTGATGCACACACACATTTGGTTAGGTGTGAATTCTATTTTTTTTGCCATTAGTGAAGACATTAAGTATTGTTGATGCAGATAAAAAGCCAACAATGGGATTTATGTATGGTGGAATAATGAGAAAGGAAAACATCCTTTGAAGTCTAAGGATGCCACTAGTGCTAGAGAATGAATAAATGAAGATGTAGAAGTAGTTCTTGAATTATGCTTGACATGGGATATAGTTACAGACTTGTGAGGTAATGAACATTCTCAAGTAGGAGAAGGTCTACACTGGTTGGTCTTAACAAGAGATTAATTTAAGGAAGGAAATAAGGAGGGTGATTAGGAGAAGAAATTTAATGTGGATTTTTATATAGTTTTTCTCCTATTCCTTGAGAGAACTAGACTTGATTGTTATTTATTAGTTATGAATTTACTTTATTGCAAACATGAGTGCATGACACTAGTTATGTTTCTTTATATTTTGATATTAGAGTATGATGACACTAATTTTTGCAATGCGGTTTTATTATTTTTTAAATGTTTTTTGTTTTTATTAGTTGCAATGTGAAATATTTTATATTCTTTATTGTTACGTGTTTAGTGTTTTTTATTATGTGTTATAATGTGAAATATGATTAAAATAAATGATTGTAAACTTGAGTATATGATTCTATATCATTAATATTTTAATGCACATCTGAACCACTTGTTGATACCCTTGAGTATATGATTCTATATATCATTAATTTTGCTAGAATGTTTGCCTCATGCATATGCAAGTTAATATGATTGGGATTAAAAGGAAAAGTCCGGTGGTTGCAATTTGGTTTTTGATTTTCATTATACACATTTTAATAGCTTTCTTAATTGACTAACAAAGGGGTTGTGAGAAACTTATCATGATTTATTCTGTATTTATCATTGAAATTTCCTTGCTTATTCATGGAGACAGCATGCCTGCTTACTCTGTTCTCCAGTGAGATTTTTTTTGCCTTTGACCTCTGGTAAATATTATTTGTGTGTGTTTCTTTGTAGTCTAACTAGTTAAACTCAACTTCATTTTTGTCTATATGCATACACACATCATGATTCTTTTGGTTTCTCACGGCTGATTTAACTCATTTTTATGTTTGAACAAATAAAATAACTAGTTGAGATTTTATTTATTATGTACTTTTCATTATCGATGACAGTGCTTCAAGTCTTCTGGTGTTTTCAATTGATGTTATTGCGAAATTGTCACATGACCGTGTAACATCTTTATTGGAAAAGATGGGGGAAGGGTGGTCATTGAAATGATGTGTAGAAAGAGTGTTTAGTGAAATCGAAAATTTATGTGGAGTATCATTTTCTTTTCTTCAAGTTGCCTGGATTTTCTTGTATGGATGTCCAGAAAAAAATTGAAACAATGTGGGGAGAAAATGAGAATATGATTCCTAGTTACTCCTTGAACGTTTTAGCTATTTATAAATTTAAATTTATAAATCAAAATGGTCTTGAAGGTCGACCAAATCTTCTTCATTTTGAAAATCTCTGAAGTTTGAAGGGCTATGAATGCAATTTAATCTGCTTTAGCATTTCATTGTACCGATAAAGGAAGTTTCATACATCTTTATGTTACATGAAAACCAAATTTTGTGTAATTTTGTTGACGGGTATAAAACTCCACATGCAAATTTACTAGGGTTTGATAATTTTATTGTCAAGCAGTCATAACCGAGTTGTTCTTCACAAAGAGCTCAAAGATGGGACATAAGGTTCATGAACCCATACCAAATACCTGAGATACAAGGCTTGTCATTGTCATCATCCTAAGTTTTGTTATGCGCATGTTCTTCAGGTTCTTGATCATAGGATTGCAAACAGTGTAAGTGAACTAGTGATAAACGGCTAGTTTTTTTTTTTTAATTAGAAGACATGAATAAAAAATAGAAGTTGTCATTCTTAGGCCACCTAGCTCTAAACTTGCCTGATTCAGTTATTTGTGCTGATAGTCATTTTTTTAGAAAATATTCATTTCTTCTAGGATTAGTTCATTTGTTATTTCTTTGCTTTTCCATATATCAACCACTTGCAGATTCTAGTTCATTGTATTTATGCATTGCATGCAATTAAAAATGACTATAAGACAATCTTTTTGTCGTCCCCTTGCTTGTATGACTGCTTAAACATTCCTTATTGTATTTAAGTTTGATTAATTTGATCTTTCTACTTTGTATTAGAACTTAAGTCCAAACAATGAACATACTTTTTTTCTGTGAACAATGTGCCATCTTTATGATTCACATTCTGGAGATAGAGTGCCAAGTGTTTCATTCTCTACACTGTTAGCCTCTATAGATACAAGTATTGACTGCTAATTTTCTGTAGTTGGGATTGAGCTGCATCATCTGGATATGAATTTGATTTTTAATGCTAAAAAGTTAACTTTAAAAAATCAATCCTCTTATGGTTTTCGGTCTCCCCAAATAACCCTGCAGGATGCGGTTACACAATATGATCAACAGTCTCCCTACTATATATGAAGTTGTAACTGGAACTGCCAAAAAGCAGTCCCGAGAAAAGACCTCCAACGGCAGTAGTAAGAGCAACAAATCTAGTTCAAAGAAGGCATAGTCAAATCTGCCCATTTATTCTTTTAAATTTATTACTATTATTGCTGTCCTTTCCTTGTGTTTATGCTATTGTTTGACTATCTCACGCCATTGAACCTCTGGACAGCCAAAACTCGCAGAGTCACTGAAGTTACTAAAGATGCAAACTCCCAAAGATGAAGACAACGAGGATGAGGAAGAGGAGCACGAGAATACCTTGTGTGGTGCATGTGGTGACAACTATGCGAATGATGAGTTCTGGATATGCTGCGATCTCTGCGAGAAGTGGTTCCACGGAAAGTGCGTCAGGATCACACCTGCGAAGGCTGAGCATATCAAGCAATACAAGTGCCCAGGCTGCAGCAATAAAAGGGCCAGACCATGAACAAACCTAAAGCTCGATGACCAATTCATCAGAGAACACCAAAAAAAAAAAAAAAAATCTCATTGCAATTTGTATTCGATACTCCTGAGATGCCCAACCTGGAGGCGCGTATTTAGTTTCGAGACTATCTTATACTGTCGATGACTGCCCCCTAATTCCATTTTGTTTATGGTAGATTACTTGGATGTTGGGAAAAAAATTGCTAGGATCGATTGGAGATGACATTTAAACTTCAACAGTGTCTTTTTCTGCTGTGTGATTGCCCTGTTTCAACTGGTTTAATTTTCTTTTCAATCTACTGAAGATTGAGCAAACTTAACTACTAATTTTCTTTTTAAAACAAAACAAGGACTGTGGCTTGCTTATTAAGTTTCAGTATGAGACTGGTCTCAGTCTTGGGTTGAGGTGCCGACGTCGCATGAGCTGCTACTAAGTTTGCGTCAATCGAGGTAAAATGCTCGACGAGCTGTGGCGTAAAAACTGATGCTTATTCTCACTGTTCCCAAATGCTAAACACACCAACAAACCTACAACATTGATGACTGGTGGTAGCGGATAAGATAGTAGAAGACTAGGTTGGGAGAAGCTACCGATTTTCTCATCGCTCCCAATTGTAATGCCTATGACCAGGCGTGCAGCGATGCCAAGAAGCCATTGAGTCGGCGAATTTGGGGGAAGGTGGCACAGAGTAGGATAGAAATATAATAGATAAGAATATTTACCAACACTCAATGTGCACCTGTGGTCGTGCCGGAGTGGTTATCGGGCATGACTAGAAATCATGTGGGCTCTGCCCGCGCAGGTTCGAATCCTGCCGACCACGTTCAAATCCTTTCAAAATGAATGATTATTAACTTGGACTGTAAATGTGATATTAAGCGACCTTTTTATTTTATTTAATCTTTAATACCAAATTTGCAAAACTTATGACTTTGCTGACAAAAAGTTAGATCTTGTTTTGTTCTGTTTTTTTGGATTGTTTGATGTAGCAGACTTAAAGCAACTTATTTACCTAACTATCAATAATCCAAATTATCTTCACTTTAATAAAGTTTTAAAAAATGTCAAAAAAAACCTTGTGACTGGCGATTCGATCCTCAACTATGGTATATTTGTAGAAACAAATGAAGAATGCAATCAAAAGATGCTGAACATTTGGATTGATCGAAATTGAGTTCATGAAACTGATTGGATTTTATTTTATTTTTTTTTACCTTTGACTGGAATTAGTAAACTTTGCAAAGAACTTTTTAAAAATTAATAACAACTAACTAATCAAAGCCAACAAATATGTAAGTGTACGTATATAGAAACGTACAAAAATGCAAGAGCTGAAGTGTACAATTGCAACATAATTCAAAATAAAAAATAAAGAGCTGCGTTTTGGGTTAAGGATTACCGTTGATAACCTTAGTTTTCTGTCTAAATTTATCAAGGATAATTTTATTTGATTTAGCAATTGATTGTCTTAAAATTGTAGAATTACTTAAAAAATTTATATCAAATTGTCTAGGATATTGAGTACCAATATGTCTAATTCTAAGATAAATTTAACATTTACTTCGAGTATTCGATATTTAAAATATAGAAGCAAAAGGGGAACAAAAGGAAAACCATTATGGAGGGGGAAAATTTTTAGACGAATAATAACTCTCATACTATATGATCCGGCGAGAATATGTAGTGATGACGTGGATAAGAACTGAGAAAGGAGATAGGAAAAAATGGGTACAATACCCATTCAGAAAATCCTGACCTCCCTACTTCTAGTTCATATATCCGTTATTAATCAGAGGCCGACCTCATGTGGAGGGCGGCGCATTCCTTAACACAAGTACCGATGTCTTCATAACCTTTATCCAATGTATCCCGAATCCTAGCTAAATACCACTGATCCGGTACAGATATTTAGCAATGATTTGGACAACGTCACAACGAGTAAGAGGGGAGCAATGGAAGATAGGTAAAACACCCATGAGGAAAGCCCCAATCTTTCTCATTCTTGGTTTCAATACCCTCGGCCCAAAGAAACCGCCGACCTCATTATGAGATCGGCACGTGCCTTGATACCTAGGCCGAGCTCTTCCTAGCGTCTGTATGCCCTAATCTTTTACAATAATCTTAACAGAGTACGCGCATTATCGGCCAACCTCTTTATGAGGTCGGCACGTGCCTAGACCGAGCTCTTCCTAGCGTATACAGACCCCGATCTTTTACCACAATCTTAGCAAGGTACATGCATCACATACCGACCTCATGACTTGGTCCTCATCAATAGACCTCATGACTTAATCCTAGTATCGCACCATAAGCTCGGTCATCCGCTTCAGACAGCTTGGTATCTTATAAGAGCTCAATCATACGCTTAGTTTAATGCGCAGATACACGTATAGGAGAGCTCGACAAATCACTTCGGTCAGCTCTGGCGTACGTAGAGAGCTCGGATGCGTATTTAGTTCAGTTCGGCTATATAAGCTTAGACAATGCTCACACAGCCCGACCACTTATACAAATCAGCTGTCACACATATTCCGACCTCAATTAGCAAGTCATCCATCAACGGATAATCATGCTGACTTCTTCACCAAATTTATCAACTTATCTAAACGGATAAGGACAGAGACCGAGTCCTGTGCTTGGTCCTTGACAATCCCAACCATCGAATGGAGATAGTCTACACCACTGCTCCGTCAAATGTGTAGAAACCGTCATAAAACTAATCGTTGATGACATTGCTCCAACAAATTAGAATCAAGGTTATCCAATGATCACGTCCCCGCTCTATCTATATAAACCCCGTAGGTATGACAGACAACCGGCTTGAATTCTATACACATACTACTACTGATACTCTTTTCTCCCTTTTTGACTTGAGCGTCGGAGTGGCCTCGCCGGGAACCCCCAACACTTTGATAATCCGTTTGTTCAGTTCTTTCTTCCTCAGGTTCTTCTCGTCGACGAGTTAACGAAGGTTGACATGACATTTTATTAACTGATGGCTTGATTATCGTCGGCATCGAGCCGAAACACTATGTTAAAAAAGGTAACTTAATTAAAGGAGAGAAAAGATATGAAAATAAAATTTCTTAATTAATTGATTGTCCATGAGGGATATAATTTATAGAAATATTAAAGTTCTTAATCAATTGATAAATTAATAAAGAAACAGTCAATTGACATACTATAAAAGAAAAAATATCTAATCTAATAATTAATTTTTATTAAATAGTTCTTTTTTATTAAAATTTCTATTAGAGTAAATATATTTGGGGTATAATGAAGAATAATAGATAGGTAATCTCAAATTCTATAAATAACATTTTTTATTTATCAAATTATCAAATCATATTTGATAAAAGAATTAGTACGAAATAAAATATATATGAGAATAAAAAATACAATAGAATTATGATTAGTTCTATTATTAATTAAATTAATTGGTAGACTTACTTATTTCATCATAGATAGTTTATCCATTCTACATGAATATCTCAATTTGTTGGATTCATTCTACTTATCAACGTAACTCATTTGATATGTCTAATTCATTTAACATACTATTATTCATTATGTAGATTTGATCAATTCACTCTTAAATTTATTATTAATGAATAGTAATGCACCATTAGAAATTCAAAATGAATATTATTATTTTTTTTCTTTCCAAATGAATACAATCAATTCTCGAGCAATATAAACACAATTATTCTTATGAAATTCCAATCACACAATTATATAAGTTATTGAAGAATCAACCAATCGCACACAGCTTTGAGGTAGGCCCACCGTCGACCTTTTTCTGTTAATTGGCCGGGCGACTGGTTCCGGCAGTGGAGCCCGCAGTCGGGTCCACGAGGGCCCCGCGCGAAGCCTTGGTCGCCTCCCCCTTCTTCAACCTCTCGCGGACCACGACGTCCTCGTCGACGATGACAGCAGCCAGTTGCTGCCCCGGAACCACCATCTCGTGCACGCGCACATGATCCTCCACCTCCAGTAACTCTTCTTTCGCTGCCATCTTCTGCTTCCTCTTCTTCTTCTTCAGGAAACAGAATATGGCGGCAGCAAGGAACGCGAGGAAGAAGAGGCCGCCCAAGGAGACGACCACAACGATGACGACATTGTTGCTTGGGTTCGGTGGAGGCGGAGCCAGTGGTGCGACTGGGGCTGGCGGCGGGCGGATAGGCGTCGGTGGCAGTGGTGGTTGCCTCGAGGGTGGGGGTGGTGGGGGTACAGTTGAAGGTGACGGAGGCGGGGGACTTCGGCTCGGTGGCGGAGGTGGTGGGGTCACAATTGGAGAGGGAGGCGGGGGACTTCGGCGCGGTGCCGGTGGCGGAGGTGGTGGAGTCACAATTGGCGAGGGAGGAGGGGGAGTCGGACGTGGTGGTGGAGGTGGTGTGATCACAATTGGAGAGGGAGGCGGGGGACTCGTGCGAGGTGGCCGAGGTGGTGGGGTTACAGTTGGAGGTGGAGGGGGGCTACGGCTGGCAGGAGGAGGCGGAGGACAGAATGGATAATTAAAAGGAGGACATGGGAAGGCCATGGATAAGTTTGGAAGGAATTGAAGGCTGCTTGTAATTAATTTGTAGTGTGGAATGAAGGAAGGAGGTGAGTTTGAGTGGGTATTTGTAGTAGTGCAGGGGAAGGACAAGGAAAAGAAAGAAAGAAAGAAAGAAAACAGGATCGGAGGTGATCAATCGACTTGTTGGCACCTCATAACTTGGCTCCCATGCCAAGGCTTTCTTTCTATTTGGAACTTGCTTCCAATCAATGTGTTGCTTTGTGAATCATGTTGCTTTTGATGGTGATTATTTTGTGATAAGTTTGTTTATATGTGATCATTGGACTATAATTTTTTTTATTGTATTCAAAGTAACTCCTCTTAAATAGTACAAGAGTAAGTTGGAAAATAATTAATTTTTTATTGATAAAACGGATGTTAAAATACCATCATCGTCCAAGTTGATATAAAATGATGAATCTCCCACTGCAATTACTTACGCAAAGTGTAAGAAGGTAGATGTATTTGTATAATATCCAATTCAACATAATACTTAACAAAAACATTATTCAATACAAACAACTAATTTCAACATTTAACATTCAACATATCCAATTCCATTCTAAACAAACAAATCATTACAACATTGTGTTAAACATCAATCTAAACAAACAAGTCATTACAACATCATTATAAACAAACAAGTCTTAAAACATCAACATATTAAACATATGACATCAACATATCCAAATCAACATATATCCAATAACACATCAAATATCCAAATCAAAATAACAAATAACAAAGTCTCAAAACGATCAGAAACAAAAAGTATCATCGTCCACGACATCGTCCTCGAAAGGTACTTTCTGCTTCACTTTTTGATCCATCCATACTTCTTCTTATTTCCTACATCGAAAAATAAAACATAAAAAGTATCATTTTAATTTGTACAAATTAATTATAATATATAAATACTTACTTCACCACTATCCTTAGTCTCACCAATCCTGTTCGAAATAAAATAATAGTATTAATCAATAATAACAAAAAATAAAGGGTTTACAAATGAAATAAAAAATGTGGAGCAATACTAATTGTGAGAAAAATCAAAATTATACATAACTATGCTTATGAAGAATCATCATCATCACCGTCATCACCAAAATTAGGAGGAATCTAACTCAGACCGGAGCCTAACTGAAGATGTCGCATTATGAAATCCTGTTGTCAGTGCATTTCTCTCATTTTTTCATCCCTTTGCAAAATTATGCCCTTCAAATTGGTAACTTCTTCAATTAAACTTTCTATTTGTGCCCTTACTGCTGGTGGAGTGGAAGAAGATGTGCCAACAATTCAATGAGTTCTGCTCAAAGAATATATTCCCAATATCCTTCCCCCTTGGATCCCTCACTTGCCTCCAGTTAGATATTCAAATCATTCCCAACAGAGGGCTTAGATTCATCATTGTTATCACTAGCACTTGAACTTCTCTGTGTTAACTTTAGTTGATCATATTTTTCCTGTATTGTAATACAAACACATTTAATAAGTTAGATAGAGTAGGTACATAACTAATAGAATCTAATTAAGTAAGAAATTCCAAAGATCCAAACCTTAATAGCTCTAGCTCTATCCCTGCTCCCAGTCTTAACTTTCTTTTGAAATATGCAGGTAAAAGTGTTTATAAATAGTGACTCATTCCCTATTTTCTTAGCCTAAAAATATATTGTTAGAAATAATGTAATAGTTTAAAATCAATTAGTAACTTAATGTTTATAAAAAATTTATCAATTTGCGTGTATGCTCATCAATATTGATTGAGTCTCCCGCATATGTTACAAATGAGTCTCTAAAATTAAAAGTTTAATTTACTTTATTCTGATGACTCCTTTGTTTACTCTCCTCGATTTTTTAAAAATCGACGATCCTAGCCTAATTTTCTGTTATATTTGAGAGGTGTCGTAAGACAATCACCTTACGGTTATACTATTTATTGGATAAATAATAATTCACTATTTAAGTGCACATTTTTTATATGTTTGATTGGATCTTAAACTCATTTACTGAATATTCGTAATACGATTCATAGCATGAGAAAATTTATGATTGGATCATAATTAGTGAGCATCTCTACATATGCAATTATGAATGTATTGAAATTATCCCTAGTCGAGGAATTGATGAGCATGAACATCATTAATTTTGTTGAGACTAGCATATTTAAACTCCTTGGTTTGCCAAGTAGTTGTTCTCACTGGCTGGAGACATTGGATGTTGAGAGTTAAACGTGGATACTAGTTAAAGGTAACCAGTTCATTGAAGTGATCTGCCATGAGACTTCATATGGTTCTATACATATGTCAATGAAGATCTCAGTGCAGTTTAAGTGCGGATTTCTTTGGATTTACGATCAAATCACATTGGTCATAGAGACTTATACTTTGACATCTTAAGTAAACATCTCTGAGGAGATGTGGATCCAAGATGATTGAGTATAAATTGAAGTACCCGAATGTGTTTGAATAATCCACAGAGGATTCACCGCTCCTTGAAAAAGGAGATGTATACCCTACGGTTGCTTGTTAGGATTGTTACTGAAAGTCTTTGGCCAAAGCATCACATGTCAAGAGTATGACACTCTTAGACACATGTACAAGTAACTTGAATCCACAGGATAAGAAAGTAAGCTTGGGCTAGGTGTGACGTAGTCAGCATAGTGGGGACTGACACAAATAGACTATGTCTCGAACCAAGCGGGTATAAGACGGTGAAAGGAATGAGGCACGTTTCATTTTAGCTATTGAAAGATTTAAAAATTATTCTGAAATTAATCATTAATTTTTTGATCAATTGGGGATCATGATGTACTACTAGGTGCCACTTATGATCGTTCCGTAATTAATGGTTAATTACGAATAGCCAACATAACTGGGAACATATTGGGTCACACACACTACAAGTTCTCCGAATGACTTAAAACGAGTTTGAGAATTAGATTTTCATATCGAGGGAAATAAAGTCTGATTGGCCTAGACAAAGGCAAAATGATGAGCTTCGTTTTATGCAGACAAAATAAACAAAATTGATTTGATTCAAATCGAAGGTGGTTTGATTATTAAACTAAATGATTCAAAAATTAAACTAACTTAGTTTGGTTCATGATGAAAGATATTTTGGTAAAACAGATATAATGATGGGCTTCGTCTTGTGAAGATGAAATAGACAAAATTGATTTGGATCAAATCGGAGGTTGTTTGGTTAGTGAACTAAGCGATTTAGTTTTGCACCAAATTAAACTCGGTTTGCTATAGTAAACCTTAAAAACTTAAATCCGATCTGGTTCTCTCCCATTTTCTTCTGTTGATTCGTGCTGCTCGGGCCAAGTCGCCACGTGCGATCACGCGAGTTCGCATTTGTCGGAACACGATCGCGATCGAGCGATCCCGCGTCCGCCAGCGGATAAATCGCAACGATCATGATTTAAGGAAGGCGGGGGTAGCGAGGAGCATCACAAAGAAGACAGAGAAACCCTAGCTTAAGCGTGGCTGATCCCTTCTTCCTTGCGAGTGCCCTCTCTACCTTGCGGTTGCCACGACGCCACCCCTATTTTCCTGAGCACATCATCGGTCGGAGCGCCATTTCTTGCAAGCTTGGTCAGCCAAGGAAGAAGCACGCGATTGCCTCTCTTGATCGATCTCTCTCGCACACCACTATTTTTCTTCGACCGTGAGAGATCAACCGTCGCCTCCTCCTTTGCGTTATCAACCGCAATCAGGAGCCCTAGCGCCGGCCGCGGGAGTGGAGGATGAGCCGGGATGCTAGCGTTGCCGGATTCCAATCGCGAATCTCCCCTTCTTCGCTGATGGTCGATCGTGTGAAAGGAGAACCGTGTTGCCCTCTTTTCTCTTGAGAATCATGAATCTCCCCTTCGCAATTTAGGGGTTTCGATCGTGAGACGTCATTCGGGTCAGCGTGCATTTTTACTCTTCTTCTCATTATTGACAGTAAGATTCTACATCGAGGAATCACTGTCCAGCCGTTGGAGTTCTTGTGAAGGGTTGTCATCTGTTGGTGAAACGTTCATCGAGGATAACTAATGTCGGAGAAGAAACATCATTGATAACTCTTGTGAAGAGTTATCCAATCGTTGTCAATCATCTCTAGTTGTCCGATGACCATCAATCGTTTTTGTAGAAGCTTGTGAAGTTTTCGGAGAACGTTCCATCAATGTCAGAAAGGTTCTGACCATTTATCCTAAATTGGCAGTCAAAGGTTGACTATCAAAAATTACACCGAAAATACGATTGCCGATGATAGTTAAAATATCCTGGAAAATGATTGTGACAAACGTTGTTGCATACTTTTTAGAATTATATTTTTCTCTTGTATCGATCGTTGTCGATCATCGGCTAGTACTGAAGACGGTGATGTGACTCGTGGCTTCAGAAGCCATCTAGACGAAAGCTTGGCGTGGATCACTAGTAGAGGCAGAACTTCGACAAGGGCCGCTTGATTGATGCTAACCCCGCTCAACATCATCCATCAGGTACGTCTAGAATAATTTATTATGCTGTAAAATTTTAAATTTTCAGCTATGCCTTGTACCTGTTATTGCTTGTATTTGTATGCGTGTGTTATGATAATTAATTTTAATTATTATTCTATTTCCGCTGCACACGTTTACGAAACGTGTAAACATGCGCATTGCACCAAGACGATCCCAACAAGTAGTTGGTTGAACCATCGTTGGACGGAGCCGGAGAGGGTCGTTAGGAAGATTGACACAATTGACATAATCTAAATATTGATGTAACAGAGCAACATTCTCGAATTGACCCAAATGGGCTTTGGGGTCGATTGATCCAACATATTCATTAAGTTGAGGTGTACGAAGATTGCGAGGTAGCTCGTCACGTGAGACAGTGGCTGAGAAAGGTGTGCTCTGGATAGGCATTTTACCAATCAAGGGTTCTTTGCCCTTGTTTTGATTTGGAGGCGTCTCTCCTTCTTTTGATCCCTTAGGGGAGCCACAACTTTACTGTCCATTGTTTGACGGCAGGGGGAGATCCCACTAGCCCTCTTGGCACCCGAGTGGGAATAGGTGGTACTTTAGTCCAGGCGTTGGGCACTTCTTCAAGAGTGGGATGTATCGAAGGGAGTTGTTGTAAAACTTGTTGTTGATCAATCAATACTTGGAGTTCATCCTTGGCCATGGTGACAGTGTCACCACAGGCCGCATCTGATCTAGAAGTAGGGCCCTCAACAATTCTTCCAGTATTCATCACCTTCACGTCTTACCATCTTCACACCTTAGTTCAGGCGATTCCCAAAGATAACACCAATTTGTTCCTATTCGAGATCTGAAGAATTAATGGAAGGCGACTACTGAGGAGGCAAAATTGTAAACTTTGATGACGGATTGAGAACGAGGAAGACACTGAAATGTCTGCAACACTCAAGCAAAAGTTAGAATGAGCGCTGAGGGGGCTCGATGTAGCCACTCCAATGCTCAAGTTAGCACAGGGGCTGAGAGAAAATGAAAACAGTAGAACTATGGAAAGAGAAAAAGTTGAATGTGTTCATTTTCATGCCTCTTTGCGCGAGCCTCTTTTAGAGTTTATATAGTTTCTAAAAGAATATCTCTTCTGCAGCAATAATAGAAAATCAGATTTAACAGTCCCACTTCTCCAATCGTTGAATATCACATGTACGTAGGAGAGTATCGAGTGGACTAAGTCTGATGACTATATGATTGTTCGTCCATTCATCCATAGTGACATATTCAAGAATATTCGTAGTAACTTGCAGTAAGCTCTTATAGGATGACAAAGATGATAGAGTCAAGGAGTCTAAGTACTCTAGAGTTGGTGGACTGAACTAAGGGAGTCAAGGAGCTAGCCTGAGCGATGAAGGAGTCGGATGACTGAGTTGATAGAGGAATCGAGTGACTTGAATTGATGGAAGAGTCGGGTGGCTGCTTTGACTTTTATCTATATTTGACTTTTAACTGGATTATATCAGACATAGTTCTCCTTTTTCACCATATCAATTATTTAAATAATTAAGAAAATATTATTTAACTTGGTTCGCATGCTAAGGCTTTGGAACGCTTCTGCAACCAATCAATGTGTTGCTTAATTACGAATCATGTTGCTTTTGATAGGATTGTTTATATGCGATCATTGGAGAACATAATACGAACCATATTAAATAGGACTGGGGAGTCTGTTCAATCGTAGAATGTAATCATTATATGAGTATGATCTATACGACTATACACTGTTTGTTTTATTTTATTTTCTTTTCTTTTTTTATGGAACAAACTTAAAGCGATTTATTTGCCTAGCTATTAATCATCTAAAGTATCTTTAATTCAATAAATTTAAAAAAACCTTCGGCATGAATTAATAAACTTGAGAAGAACAGAGGCTTGAACAAGAAGAAAGAAGAATGAAGTTGGTTATATTTATTTCACCATTATTTTCAATTTTATTAAACGAAGTAATCCCGCCTTCATGATTACTGAAATTTAAAAATAATGATGGCTGATACGGGAGGAGATCAGATCTTGAAGGCCTGCTGGATCTGCAGTATGTCAGCCCATCCCAGCCCAGCTCACCGAAGTTCCATGGCCAGAAGATCATCTTCACCATCGTCATCGTCATCATCAGGGCTTAGAAAAAGACAATCCGGCAGCTAGTAAATAGCAAGCACTGATCAAGGAAACAAGCTGAACTTGGACTGTAAAATTGCCGATCATGGCTCCTCAGGTCTGCATTTCAAAAGCCAAGTATATATGCAGCCACGAGCATTAATGTCATCGACTAGGAAATTTGATATACTGCGCGACGTATCTTGCGCGACCCTACGCGACACCTCTGATCCATCACCACTGTCGCCGCTGCCGCCGCCATCCGACCACCGTTGGGCGCCGCCTCGTGCGCGATCGACGCGCACCTCTCCGGCGCTCCGTCCGATGCCGGATTCCGATCGGGTAGTGGTCGGAATCCGACGAATTTGATCGGAAACGCGGTCGGCAGTGGCTCGCACCGGATTCCGACGAAATCGTGGCCGGATTCCAAATCAAATTTTGGCCGGAATCCAGCCGCGATTTCGCCGACAGTGTCGGGCGTCGGATTCCGACCAAATCAGGCAGATTCCGGCCAAATCGAAGAGACCGGCCGAGGAAGGATCCGCGTCGCACGCCAATCCTTTCTCGACCGGTCTCTGACCGCGATTTGGTCATGGAATACGATCGCGATTTCGTCGAAATCCGATGCTCCGAAACTATCGATAGCGTTTCCGGTAAATTCGTCAAATTCCGACCACTATCCGATCGGAATCCACCCGAACGGAGCGCCGGCGAACAGCGCGTCGATCGGGCCCGAGGCCTGAATAGTCGGACGACGCAATCGGCGACAACGACAGTAGCCGAAAGTGTCAACAGATTCATCGTCCGAAACTGTCCGACGGTCATTATTCGACCGGAATCCATCATCGGACGGAGCGCCGACGAGCAGCGCGTCGATCGGGCCCGAGGTGATGGTCGACGAAACGGACACGACGAGAGCGGTGACAACGACAACGACATCGAAACGTGTCGCGACAACGACAGTACGCAGGATAAATCACGTACGCAGGATATCAGTTCTCCATCGACTAGAGTCTCATCTTCTTCTTTGTGTTCCTTTCATAATTTTGGGCACAAACTTTTGTGTGTGTTTTTTTTGTTTTTTAGTAAACAGGGATTTAATTATATTTTTCCAAAATATTTGGACTGATTTATAAAATATCAATTAATACCTCAGTCCCACCGTCGGTGATGCCACAGGGTAGATACCACGTCGCTGTCGCCACAACGTACGTCGAGTTGTCTCCCTCCTCTTTACGACTTCTTCCGACGCGACCTCCATCACTGTTGCCGTTGATCATTGATGCCATTGTTGCCGCTTGTGGTCAATCACATTGTGACCTACACTATCGTTTGGATTCTTGTCTCTACGTGTTTTTGGTAATTCATATATTTGGATTTCATCTAATTTAATTTTGAAAATAGATTCTTCTGTCGGATAAATTTACAACACATCTCATGCACAAGTCGACTTAATTCTAAAATATTTATTTGTATTGAAATTCGAAATTAATTATCTAATCGGGATGCTTATCTCTTTCGTTCTCAGCCCCTATAATACCCCCCTGTCTTCTTCGACTAAAGGACCGCCCTACCACTTTCATTTACAGTAATAGTCACGTCCCCACCACAATTTATGTGGTGGTCAAGCATTAACGAGCTATGCGACAAGGATAACGTGACATTAATTAGTTTTTAGAATTAGAAAAAATTATTGTGTTTAACTCTCCGAATGATAGGTGGAATCCGAATTCAATCGCTTACTCATTTCAGTAGTCAGTCGATATAATCATTTATGAAAAGGTAAATCAAAAAATTATAGTTGATCACGATGAAGATGAAGAAAAGAGAAAAATATAGCTTACTCATAAATCTACACCTTGTAAATTTAATTTAATTCCTAAAAAATTGATCCTACATCATTTTCTATAAATTAATTATAATGTAATATATATTAACTTCTATGATTAAAAATTAAATAGAGTAGACCTTAGGTTCTGAGTGAGATGGCTAGTGGAAGAACAAAATAAACTATGCAACCATGGTGTTCCAATTATTCGTGCTACTGTGCCCTTCCCAAGATCCATCTTTACTTTTTGGATTTATTAGGTGGGATGGTCTGTGAGATCGGATTGTCCATCCTAAAATTAATCAGGTTTACA
The DNA here is from genome assembly GCF_044706935.1 of Curcuma longa. Lineage (NCBI taxonomy): Eukaryota > Viridiplantae > Streptophyta > Magnoliopsida > Zingiberales > Zingiberaceae > Curcuma > Curcuma longa. The sequence continues at coordinate 6,919,636 of NC_133875.1, forward strand.
CTTGGGTACCCAGTGAAAAAAATGGCAAAAGTAAGAATTTTCTTATGAATTGTTGATTTGAAATAGAGTTTTTATTATTATTTTAAAAAAGTCAATTTAGTATTTAGAGTAAGTCTATTTAATTTTATTAAAAAAATTGGTATGAAAAATAAATCATAAATCAAAGGAGTTATTTAGGATCATATATTATTATTATTATATTTTTTGATAATTCAAATATCGAGTTTTTTGAGTTGATTAATTTTAAAGTGATCGATCTAATCTTACATAAATTTTTCATTAACCACCAAAGTACGTAAATCCAAAAAGAATCAATAGATCATAACAAATGATCCAACGTCATAACAGATGCCTGTGTGAAAATCGAATCCTCATTGCATGAGAGTCCATCCTACCGCTTATCATCACAGCGTGTCTCGAGAGTTGGATCCTATATATTAGAAACAAGGTTTTTAAGAGTTAATATAATTTTAATTTTCAATAGAAGAAAAAAAGAGTAATAAACCTAAGAGCAATTACTTTGCAGACCATAATGAGGTCAAACTTCTTGTAAATGAATTGCTAGATAGATTTCTAGATTGACTAAATTTTTAAGAAATACCACCATTAGAAATATTTTTTTAAAAAAAATTAGTCAAATCATTAGAGACTAAGTTAATTAGCCGACTTAAAGACTGATCATTTGTAAAAGACATATCCACATTTGTACAACTAGTTATAATATTTTTTTTCTTAATCTTGGAAGATTAAGAGCAATTGCCCTACAATAGTAAGTTTATTAATCATCTCCCGTAGTTTAACACAATTATACAAAATAAAAAATTATAATACGAGAAAAGTAAATTAATTGCCCACTTCATTAGCATATGATCTTGTACTAATTAATAGAATTTTTTATTATTTTCAAGTAAAAGTTTTAAATAACCTTGGAGACAATTAATGAAGAGTAAATAAACAATCACATATAGGGATCAACTTAATTAATTATACTCATCACTCCTAGTTTTAGAAAATGCTCTTGGAGAGTGGATTATATAACCTTAATTAACTATGCCCCTTACTCTTAATACAAAAAATCTTCTATAAACTATTAATTGTTAAAGTCCTCTGCTTGGCCATCAACAACAACATTGATTAGTATTGCATTATTTTCTAAGATGTATCCTTTAATTTGATTAATGCAATACTAATCACATATAACAACAACAATTTTGTCCATTAAAATTAATGTTCATTAATTGTAGAGATGGCTTAACTTTTGTAGTGTTATTTAATTTTACAAATAAAGAATATATAGAACATCAATGTGACACAAGTAATTAACTTTGATGTGTCATATATATATAGATATATATATATATCTCCTGATTTTTATTTTCATATGAATAAATCTCATAATAAATAGCTTTGATTTGCAATGAAACATCAATATTTTGTTTGCTCCTCAAAGTCATACAAGCTTTCACTTCAATGTTAGGGAATGCAACATGTATGCAATCCACAAAGGACCACATGAACAGACTACTCAAGTAGACATTTAAAGGTTTTAGCTGTGGAAATTTGCCATCTTTATCATTGTTAGGGGTGAATAGCTCAATTGTCTTGTTAGGTTAAACAGTTTAATTAACTAAATTAATTAATTAACAAGGAAATGTGATTAGGTTGAACTAGTTAATTTTTTGATTAATCACACAGGAGACATCAACTAAACTGTACATTGCACGTATGTTTAATGCTGCAGGCATGTGGTTGTTCAAGGATGGTTTAAGAGAACACAAGTGGCTGATTAGAATTAATGAGGTTGATAGTTATGGTTTGATAGTTATGGATAGCAAACAACTCTAGTGTTATAGTAAATTAATTTAGTTGATAGTTATGGTTGATAGTTATGGATAGCAAACAACTCTAGTGTTATAGTAAATTAATTTATCGAGTGAATGAGAGAAGAAGAGTTAGATTAGTTTGATCAGATAAGGATATTAATTTGAAAATTAAAGCAGCATGATTCAGGAGGAGAATGAATGAATACTAAAATTCTCGTAGAAATATTAATATTGTTTGACTTGGGAAATAGTATAAACTTGAGATTGATTCAAGTTTGTTGTTAAGATATTATCAAACTCTCAATTTGAACTTGTTTAATATTTTACATTTTTAATTTTTTAATTAATGAGTTTGATATTAAAAATTTATTTATTCATTATTTATAAATTTGATAAAATTTTTATTGATGAACCTGATTCATAAATTTTATTGTAGATATTATTCATAAACATTACTCATAAATAGTTCACAATATTTGTTCATGAACATTGATAAACTATTGTTGGTTATAAATATCTGTTAATTATCTGTTAAATATCTGTTATTTTTTTATAGATATTTTCTAGAATAGACCATATACTCTAACTATAAATAGGGTCTTATATGTTGCAATTGGAATAAGATTTCTTAAGTTATTTTAGTAACATGGTATCAGAGCCTTAGAAAATTAGGTTTTTTTTTCTTTTGCGCCTTCGCGCCGACTTTTCTCCCTAACTCGCGATTTCCTCTTTCGCGACTTTCTTCCCGGCTTCAAACGCCGCTCCGAGTTCGCTTTCGCTCCGACTTTTCTCGCCGCTCGCTGCGCTCGCCTATCACCGGCGGAAAGCATCAAATCAAGCGGCTCCCTCTCGTCAAACTGTGGGCACCGTCATCGCTGCGACGTCTTCTCCGTCGCCTTCTTCCTCTGCTTGTCGCCGCCCTGCCATCGTCATGCTGCGTGAAGACCAGCATTCCTCCGTCGCGTCTTCACCGCCCGTCCTCTGCCCTAGCTAGCTGCGTGGAGAAGACGCCGATCGACAATTCCAGGTTTTCCTCCCCTAATTAACCTTCTTCGCCTCCAGTGCTAGGTTTTCTTGGTTCAGTTCATCGACTTTTCCCCTCCGCGCCGCGCCCTGCTTCGCTGCGAACGCGCTCGTGGTCACCTTGATACAGACATTTTCTTGAAATTTAGAACATTGTTGTTCTTGGTCACACAACAACACTAAGTTCGATCTTTTGGAGTTGCATATTTTTGGACTTCATTCTGTCGTGATGGATATGATGCTTGTCTCTGCAGAAGAATTTGCCAAGTTCTCTCAATATCAGGAATCACTTAAGTCTTCATCTTCCTCTATCACTGCTATTGCTGATTCAGGTAACCACAATACATGTCTTCTTTCCTCATCCTCTAAATGGGTCATTGATTCTGGTGCCACGGATCATATGACAGGTAATTCTAATCTCTTTTCTACTTTCACACACAAATCCAACACTCCGATTGTTACCTTAGCTGATGGGTCTTCATCTTGCGTTCGTGGGTCTGGCACTGTCAATCCCACTCCTTTGCTTTCCTTATCCTCTGTCTTACATTTACCTAATTTATCCTTTAATTTGCTCTCTGTTAGTCAATTAACTCGCAATCTTAACTGTTGCATCACATTTTTTCCCGATCATTGTTTAGTTCAAGATCTTTTGACAAAGAAGATTATTGGTAAAGGACATGAAAATGGAGGTCTCTACATTCTTGATTCACCTTCCCCAAGATCTCTCGTTTGTTCAGGTGAAAATTCTCCTTTTGAGGCTCATTGTAGGTTAGGACATCCATCTCTTCTATCACTCAAGAAACTCTGTCCACAATATAGTAGCATATCTTCATTAAATTGTGAGTCATGTCAGTTTGCAAAGCATCACCGTCTTAGTTCAAGTCCAAGGATAAATAAGCGTGCTATTAGTCCTTTTGAGTTAGTTCATTCTGATATTTGGGGTCCTTGTCCTATTCTGTCTAAACCTGGTTTTAGGTATTTTGTCACTTTTGTGGATGATTATTCTCGTGTAACTTGGTTATACTTAATGAAAAATCGTTCTGAGTTATTTTCTCTATTTTCTGCTTTTTGTGCTGAAATCAAAACTCAGTTCAATATGTCCATCCGTACTTTACGAAGTGACAATGCCAAAGAATATACATCCAGTCTATTTCAATCTTATATGAGTCAGAATGGTATACTTCATGAAACCTCTTGTGTTGATACTCCATCCCAGAATGGTGTGGCTGAACGGAAGAATAGACATCTTCTTGAAACAGCACGAGCTCTTTTATTTCAAATGAATGTTCCTAAGTCTTTTTGGGCAGACGCGGTTTCTACTGCATGTTTTCTTATTAACCGTATGCCATCCTCTGTTCTTCATGGTGAGATTCCTTACAAAATTTTGTTTCCTAACAAGTCATTGTTTCCTATTAATCCTAGAATATTTGGTAGCACTTGTTTTGTTCGGGATGTTCGTCCACAAGTTACTAAATTAGACCCCAAATCTTTGAAATGTATTTTCCTTGGTTATCCTCGTCTTCAAAAGGGTTATAGGTGTTATTGTCCTAGTATTAATAAATATCTTGTTTCAATCGATGTTACTTTCATGGAAGACAAACCTTATTTTTCATCCTCACATATCTCGACTTCTCAAAAGGAAGATGATGATTTATTGGTATATTCTGTTACATCCTCTACACCTGTCTCAGAACCGGCTCTTGTCAAGCCTCCTATTATTGAAATATACTCCAGGCGTCGACCTCCTGATTCATGTCCTGCACCTACTACTTCGTCATCAGATCCAATTTCGAATGATGATCTTCCTATTGCATTACGAAAAGGTAAACGCCAGTGTACTTATCCTATCTCTTCGTTTGTGTCTAATAATGGCTTGTCATCCTCCTCCTGTTCTTTTATTGCTTCACTTGACTCTATTTCTATTCCTAAAACTGTCCGTGAGGCCTTATCTCATCATGGTTGGAGAGATGCAATGATAGAGGAAATGAAAGCCTTGGATGATAATGATACATGGGACTTGGTTGATCTACCTCCAGGAAAACAAGCTATTGGATGCAAATGGATATTTAATGTTAAAGTCAATCCAGATGGATCAGTTGCCAGACTAAAAGCTCGTCTTGTTGCTAAGGGTTATGCTCAAACATATGGTGTGGATTATTCTGATACTTTTTCTCCTGTTGCAAAGTTGACATCTGTTCGGTTATTTATTTCTCTTGCTGCTACTCATCATTGGCCTTTACATCAACTTGATATCAAGAATGCTTTTCTTCATGGTAATCTTCAAGAGGAGGTGTATATGGAGCAACCTCCTGGTTTCGTTGCTCAGGGGGAGATAGGGCGAGTCTGTCGTCTTCGAAAGACTTTGTATGGTTTGAAACAAAGTCCTCGTGCTTGGTTTGGAAAATTTAGTCAGGTTATTGAAAAGTTTGGTATGAAGAAAAGCAAGTCTGATCATTCTGTGTTCTACAAGCAGTCAGGAGCTGGTATTATTCTGTTAGTTGTGTATGTGGATGATATTGTGATTACTGGTAGTGATACTACGGGAATTTCATCTCTCAAATCTTTCATTCTCACTCAATTTCATACAAAAGATTTAGGGGTATTAAAGTATTTCTTAGGTGAACATCCAGAGAGATATCGAAGGTTGGTTGGAAAGTTGAATTATCTTACCTTGACTCGTCCAGATATTGCATATTCGGTTAGTGTTGTTAGTCAGTATATGTCATCTCCAACGGTTCATCATTGGGCAGCATTAGAACAAATTTTGTGTTATTTGAAGGGTGCACCCGGACGAGGTATTGTATATAAAAATCATGGGCACACTCGTATTGAATGTTTTTCAGATGCAGATTGGGCAGGTTCTGAAAATGGATAGGAGGTCTACTTGGAGGTTATTGTATCTTTGTTGGAGGAAATTTAGTATCATGGAAGAGTAAAAAAGCAAAAGGTTGTGTCACGATCGAGTGCAGAATCAGAATACAGGGCTATGACACAGTCTGTGTGTGAATCTTTGTAATGTGGATATATCAACTTGAGGGGGAGTGTTGGTTATAAATATCTGTTAATTATCTGTTGAGAAATATCTGTTATTTTTTATAGATATTTCTTAAATAGCATATACTAACTATAAATAGGGTCTTGTGTTGAATTGGAATAAACTATGTTCAAACATACTTTGTGTATATATTAGACCAACATAAATAGACTTTTACTAAGTTGAAAATCATGGCTTTCTCATGAACATTTGATTCATTAACAAAGCTATGCCCAAACACTTCGACATGTGCGTCGGCCCTAGATCATGTGGCAACTCAAATAGCATAATTTGCCACTACATCTAGGAAAGCAGTTGAGTTGTTTTCTGCCATGTTAGTATGTGGAACAACTTGGTAAAACATAAGCACTTAGGCATGACATGTTATCTTAAAAAAGAAAGGATTCAACTCTCATCTCGACTTCAAAATCACTTATCTAAGGTATAAGACAATTCGAAAGAGTGTGTTTGACATCTTTGAAGTGACCCTCATACCAAAAGGGGTGCACCCATCAAACCTAAAGTGGTATTTGAATGATTGACGATATACTTGGTGATGATTGCCACAAAGAGATAAGTCAATCCACTAAAGGGTACCTCAATAACTAAAAGGGCGGTGTCTTAAAAATTTTAAAGATACATACTCTATGCCATCATGTCAATGCCCATTCGTTTGAATTGACTAATAACGTGCTCATTCATCAATCAATTGGATTGATTTTGACGTATCTCTTCCAATAATTTTAAGACGATATTCATACTTATAGGACAATATGCATGGTCCCCCATCGTTGATGGAGAAAAATTCAACAAAACTGACCTCAAATAATGACAACAAAAAAAGTCCCCTACACATTCGAAGATCCTCAAGCAAAAGAAGTGTTGATCGCATGAAAAAGAGAGATTTTCTATGCATTATGCAAGAACTACATCCTTAAAGGGGATGGATAATGGTCTATACAACATGCATAGTGTGTAGATGATGACCATGAAAAACAAAAACGAGGATGTTGAGTTTAAACACTGAGGTTGAAAATATATATTTACTAAGAACCAAGGATAAAGCCCTTGAAGTGTTTAAATACTGAGGTTGAAAATCAACTTAGTAAAACCATCAAGATCATCCATAATGGAGGAGGTGTACACAAGGTATTATTATTGGGATGCAATCAAAGTCCTATATTGAAAATATATAAAAAAGATTATGAGATTATAAAATGGAGATATTTATATTGGTATGAGACCTTTTGGGTAAAGTTTAAAAATAAAATCATGAGAACTTGAGCCCAAAGTAACAATATCATACCGTTTTGGAGAGATATATGTGGATTCCATCGGATTGGGGTCCCAACTGTTGGGACCGTTAAAGGGGTCACAACTGTTGGACCGTTAAGGGGGGCGGGCCCGTTGGGACCTGAACCAATAAGGGGTCCGTTGGGATCGTTAGGTAGGAACTCCCAGTGATTTTTTATTTAAGGGGTAGATTATTAGGATACAATCAAAATCCACATTAGAAATACATGAAAAAATCCTGGAGTTATAAGATGGAGATATTTATATTGGTATGAGCATCTTTTGAGTAAAATTTAAAAATAAAATCATGAGAGGTTGAACCCAAAGTGGACAATATCATACTATTTTGGAGATATACGTGGATTTCATTCGAATCCCACTAGAACCACACACTAAAAGGGATGATGAATGCTATGTTGATATGTTTGATATTTTATTAGAACTTGTGGGAAAAGTAATCCTCTCCATGAATTATATTTTGAACAAGGTACCATTAGGCCTAAAATAGCCGATTGTCTTCGTCAAATATGCAAGTAACAATGACGCATATCATTTTTCTAATACACAAATTTAAATAAATAAAAAATTGGCGTGATGAAGAACTTGTTAGTGCACTGACTCTAAATGGTCATGTTCGATCATGGTATTAATTTTGATGTTTTGGTTAACAAGTTCAAGTTAGATTTAGTTATGTATTTGATATGTGTGTTGTGTAGGGACATGGCAAGACTCATACGAAACTCGTCTATGAGTTAGAAAGGGGGTTGCATCATGTTGGCCAACAACTTTATTTTTCTCTAACAAAACTGACCATAGTTTTATATGAGTAATGATAAAATCTACAAATACACATGATTTTATTTTGCGTAATGCCAAAATATATCTGAATCCATATCTCTACCTTAGGGATTGTGGCAAAGAAAAACAACCATACACATAAATAATCCGTTGTTCTAAAGATAGTTTTTTATCCCATCATTATTTTGTTAGATCAACTCGACTAATAAGTAGTAGGGAAGAAGCTTTGGATTAACTATATTTCAAAGGAAGCTTTGTTCTTCCTTACGAATCGAATCAAAATGATAATAAGAGATTGGAGCAAGCTTCATATATCTATGATGGAATGCTGCCATTCCTTCACAACATCTACTTCTCCTATGGTAGGTAGTATCAAGCTTCTGGGATATAGCTGAGTTGATTACGATGAAACAGACTTGCAGAAGAGGGCAAGGGTTCAATCTCGACAAAGTCGAGCAATATCCTCATTGTCGTGACCGATTTACCTCCTCACAGATGGTTGTGGGGTCGAGCATAGCTTGAACTCTTTCTTGGGATGACGGATTTCATCTACATCCATTCAATTTCTTAATTTCCTACACATTAATGGCGATACAAATAGATTATTTCTATAATGATTGAGATCTTATATGATATATTTATTATTATCATATTTATCATAATATTTTTCATATATTATCTTGATAATATGTATAAATAAATTTGATAGCCTACTATAATTATCAATAAAGAAAACAATTATTTCTCTTTCCTGTTTGCTTAATTCCCTACATTTCAATATGAAATTAGAACCGTGAGACTCTTGACCCACCACTTTCTCTAGTTTCCTTTGATCTTGCAAAGCAATTTCTTTTCCAACGGCACTTTCTTTCTTCTTCTCCTTCTCCAAAACCCTTTTTCACTATTTTTTTTTTGTTTTAAATTTCTTGCATGGTCCACGCATTGGCTTCACTACCCAACACCTATCCCTACTTATTCTTCTCCTAGAACCAACAACAACAGGTTGCTCTACAGCTCCTCCCTCTTCCTTTCTTCCTGCCCTCTCTTCTTCTCCTTCCTATCTTCTTCTTTCTTCTCTCAAGAAATCCAACCGTACCAACAAATGTCCTTCTTCTTCCAGTCATTAATAGCTGCCATTAAGAACAACCTTTTTTTTCCTTTCTTTTCTAGCAACCACCTCCTTTGTTGCTTTAGCTGTCGTGGTCACTCCCTCTCCCTTGGTTAGAGGGGAATCAAGATAATTGAAGAAAGACTTTGAGATCTAGATCAAGACAAAGCACCAAGGACAAGTATGCACCGAGGTTCAACAATCTTAGATTCGTCAAGACGTTGATAACTGTGCACTGGTGATTCATCCCTTTCACTCTTTATTTCTCAATTTTTGTTGTTGTTCCTTCGTGCTCTCGCATATTTTTTTTTCAAGTTAGATTGTGTTTGTAGCACTAGGAAAAAAGATAGAAAGTAAAAAAAAAAAAAAAAAAAAAGAAAGAAATAAAAAAAGAATATCTTAAATCTCTTCTTCAAATCTTGGGGAATGATCTAGTTGAGAGATCAAGAAATAGGTTGACTCCTCAAATCATACAAGCAGAGCACCATGAATAGGTTGGGCACGGGCCTGATTGTTGATGACTGAGGACCTCCTTGTCGGGTCGGCTCCTTATTTGTTCGGCGATTAGTCGAGTTTGCGGCGAATTGGGTCGGCGGTTATTCGAGTTTGTGATGAATTGAATCGATGATTGTTCGGGTTTGCGGTGAATTGGATCGACAATTAGTCAGGTCTACAGTGAATCTCAAGTATGTCTGTTGCCGGCCTAGGTGGGCGAATGATGATTGTCGAAAGCTCGACCAATTCTATGAAGATCCTTGGGAATGGTGAACAGTACTTGGCAATTGGTCTGGAACTGTATTTAAGGCACTGGGAAGCTGCCAATAGTGAGAACAATTATAAAAAGCTAAATTAAATTAGAATTCATGAGTTGAATTCAGGATTAAGTATTAAAGAATGTCTAGATCAAAATATGTATGATATTTAAGAATAACATGTACTTTTTATTAGTAAAGAAAATAGTATTGTAACATGTGATTCATACCACATGTGTTATAAGACAATAAAGATATTAAAAGAATAGATCTATGCTTCTCTACTATGTGAGACCTTTGAGATTATGAGTTAATCTTGATTTTATCCTAAATGACTATTTAATTATTTACTTAAAATTTTAATCAGGATCTGTTATTTTAGTATGTATCCTATTGACTATGGATGATTCGGTATGTGGAACATGACTAGAAAAGTGATGAGTTAAAATGAATGGATTTTAGCTAAAAAGAAATATTAAAATAGATTTACATCTTTGATATTTATTCAATGGTCGATCAATTAGATTATTTTAAGTATATAAAAATATGATTGTGAATAAAGTGTATTGATTGAAGATACTGAATAGTTTTCGACATAATAGTCATTATGAGAGATTAAAATGTTCATATTGATGTAAATAATTTAATTTAAGATAAATGCAAGATGTTGATGTCTCTAATTTGTTTAGAAGAGCGGCTACATAAGGTGTAACAACCTTCTTAAAATTAATCGCTTAGAATGTTAGCTATCACACGAATTATTTTTTTTATGTATGAATTGGATGTTCTATTTAGTCTTTGTGACTTGACTTGGATGTGTGGAAAATGTTGATAGTGGTAGTAGTAGGAGATATGGGTAGTTACCAAAACTGCTCACTTACCTCATGACTTATCACCCTATTCTCCCTTATATTAAAAGGGTGCATCCAAGCGAAGTGGGATGACGAAGATGAAGAGAGAGGAATTTAGTTCGTGGAATTTAGAGGGTTGTTCGATTTTGTAACATCCTTTAGACAACAAGCACGTGGATCATATGTGGACATTTTAATCGCACTTTTGTGAAAAAGTCCAGCGAGTTTTAAAATTTACAACACACACCTTTCTTTAACAATTTTTTTCCTTAAAAAAAAAAAAAAAAGAAAAAAAGAAAAAAAGAAAAAAAGAAAATAAAAAGAGGTGGAGGGCCCTTCTTGGATACGCCCACCGAAGCATTGATTCATGGTGCTTAGGAACCCACCTTGACGTTTAACCTATGCACCATGCCCGTGGGGGCATAATTTTTTTTTCTAGATGTAAAATCAGATAGCACTGCACTGCGCTGCAACATCTCATAGCACTCCAAATGGGAGGGAAACAAGATAGTTCTGGCCATATGGTTATGTTAATCAGCCGGACGAGGTCTATAAATCAGCTGACAGGAGGTGGCTTACTGGTGTAGGAAGGCATTGATCAGTATCCATGGAAGCAGCGACAGAGATCACAAGAGAGAGTGCTCATGAAAGAGGCAGTGACAGAGTTGCATGTGTTCAAGGAGAGCATGGTGAAAACGTTAACGTGAACAAGGAGGGGTCATGCAAGCAAGTTGACGAGCAGCAGCAACACCAGGTCACATACATATCGACTTATGAATGAATTCCTTCTTCTTCACTCTGTGTCTTATGAATGAATTCCTTCTTCTTCATGAGTACAGAAATCTGGATGGGAGAAGCTCCTTGCTCACGTTGGACCAGGATTCCTGGTGTCGATTGCTTACCTTGATCCGGGGAACCGTATGACAAACCTCTTTCTTCCTAAATCTTGTGTGGTTAGTAGTTGAAAGTTTCATGTGAACTTTACGTGGATTTTTTGACAGTGGAAACCGGCCTACAAGCAGGAGCAGATCACAAGTACGAGGTAGATAGTCATGACTTCGTTTCTTTTACATGTTGTATTTCACTCAGTTCAACTGACTGATACTGATGCCAAAATTATGGAAACAGCTCTTGTGGGTGATACTGATTGGTCTAGTTTTCGCACTGATTATACAATCATTGTCGGCCAATCTCGGCGTGTCTACAGGTATATGATAACTTTCAAGAACGGATTGAAGCTTATTAATTAGTTATTTAAACTTTATTTTACTAATTCTTGTGTATGATAATTACAATAGGAAAGCACCTTGCGGAGCTGTGCAAAGCAGAATACCCCAAGTACGTTAAGTACTGTCTTTGGGGGGTGGCAGAGTTAGCTGTGATTGCTGCTGATATACCTGAAGGTTCTTCCTCGAGTTTAATTCTTCTTGAATGATGTTTAACTTATTAATGGTTTCTTTTTAATGCAGTGATAGGAACTGCCTTTGCGCTCAACATCTTGTTCCATATCCCACTGTGGGTAGGTGTGCTTATCACAGGGCTGAGCACCCTGTTGCTCCTCGGCCTTCAGAGATATGGGGTAATTTTGAAACTCAAATTAAAATTATAATCTTTCTGAAGAAAATTTTGTGTCAAATCTGACTAATAGCTTGCAGGTCCGGAAGTTTGAGCTTCTAATGGCAGTGCTGGTGTTAATCTTGGCCGCCTGCTACTTTGGAGAGCTGAGCTATGTAAAACCCCCAGCCGCTGAGGTGATGAAGGGGCTCTTTGTGCCTCGGCTCGGCGGCGACAGTGCTACCAGTGATGCGATAGCTCTCCTGGGCGCCCTCGTCATGCCGTAAGTAGTCGATCCATCTCGGAATTGCTTCCTCCATTGAATTGCACTGAAGAAGTATATATATCTTCTTGATTCATGTAGGCACAATCTGTTCCTGCATTCAGCTTTGGTGCTCTCAAGGAAGACTCCCCCCTCTGTCAAAGGCGTCAATGTAGGAAATATACTGCTTAATGGCGTGACCACACCTATTAGGCTCTTATGTTTCGTCTCCCTCCTGTAGGATGCATGCAGATTCTTCTTCCTTGAGAGCGGCTTCGCGCTGTTTGTTGCATTGCTGATAAACATTGCTGTGGTTTCTGTCTCTGGGTCTGTCTGTGCTGCTGATAACCTCTCTGCTGATGATGCTGATAGATGCGACGATTTAACTCTCAATTCAGCATCATTCTTGCTCAAGGTCTTTTGTCGTCCCATAAAAATTCTAAACTTTTTCAAGATCATCAGGAGGATCCCACTAACCAGTGCTGCTACTTAAACATCTGTACTCAGAATGTCCTGGGAAAATCTAGCTCAATAGTCTACGGGATTGCATTGCTGGCCTCTGGACAAAGCTCTGCAATAACAGGCACATACGCCGGCCAATATATCATGCAGGTATAACTCAGAGTCTCAGATGGCCAAGATCAATGCCTTTTTAAAGCAATTTTGTTTCTCATTCACCTTCAACACTGTAAATGCAGGGCTTCTTAGACATCAAGATGAGGATGTGGGTTCAGAACCTGATGACTCGATGCATCGCGATCGGTCCAAGCCTCATCGTCGCGATTATAGGAGGTTCTGCTGGAGCCGGAAGGCTTATAATTATCGCATCGGTACAAATGAAAAAGCATTCTCTTTTTCCATTCTGCGTATCATGCTCATCTGAAATTAAACCGAATGATCAAGTGTGACCGACTGTCAAATCCTGCAGATGATACTTTCCTTTGAGCTGCCTTTTGCTCTCATCCCTCTTCTCAAGTTCAGCAGCAGCAGCACGAAGATGGGGCCTCACAAGAACTCAATTTCTGTGAGTCGTCTATCTGAAAGATATAGCACATAGAACTAACAAACTATTTATAGTCCATTGTAAAAGCAAAACTCATGCATAACGCAGGTGATCGTGGTCTCGTCGATCCTCGGTTTTGGAATCATAGGAATCAACATCTACTTCCTGAGCACAAGCTTCGTGAAATGGCTTATCCATAGCAGCCTTCCGAAGGCTGCCACAGTCTTCCTTGGCATCGTCGTGTTCCCGTTCATGGCGGCCTACGTACTGGCCGTCATCTACTTGACGATCCGAAGGGATACCGCGGTGACATTTGTGGACAAGTCCGATGCGTCACAGGTAGAGATGGAGAGCGGAGTGCGTAGTTCTGATGGCAACAAGGGCACTGAAGTGGTGCCGTACGCATAAAAGATTGTAACGCATGTAAGTTTGAATCAATGTGTCTCTATTGTATCATTTCATTTTAATTGTTGGACTAATGTATCATGATGGCTGCATTATTTGATTAAAAATATATTTATTTATGAAAAGATATCAAACTCTTTATAAGATTTTAAATATGTTTTGACCACTTAATATTTTTACTAGATATTTGGTTGAAAGGTTGTTGTATCTTGGGAGTAATTTGTCCATAAAATTCATTAGCAAATTTTGAGTAGTGAGGGCAAGTAGCTCAAGTGATAAACATGGAGACGTATATTTGAGGTTTCGGGTTCGAGTATAGCAATATATAACTATTGATTGAAGGACATAAGTGGTATCGTGCCTCTAAAAAATTTCTTAGGGAGTTTTCTGACAATCGTTTCGACGGTGGGGCCGGACACTATAAAAAGTTTACCCTGGCCTTTGTCATGATCAACTGTAATTTCATCGTGACCAACTGCAGTTTATTGATTTCCTCACAGATGGTCGTGGGGTCGACCATGTGGGTTGCTGGGGTGACGGATTCCACCTTTTGCAGAAGAGTAGTGAGGGCAAATAAAATCTTAAAAGATAGTATTTCGATACATCTCAACTTAAGCATTTCGATATGCCACAAATCCAATCCTCCTTCAATTTTTAAGGTTTTAATTCTGCAATAGAAACCAAAAAGAATATGACATCTTTTCTCAATCCAAATATTCAACTCGATCGATTCGATGACATCAATTTTATCGTTGGAAAGGAAAATTATTCTTCCTATTTACTGTTCTCAAGGTTGCATATGTTCTTGATCCAAAGTTGGAGCCATTTCCAAAACCAAAGGATGATGATTTTGATACGGTCAAGGTTGCACGAAAGAAGCATAAAGAAGACATGGTGATATGTCGTGGTCATATTCTCAACACTCTCTCCGATAGGCTCTATGATCTCTACAACTCAATTGAATCTCCAGTAGAGATATGGAATGCACTTGAATACAAATACAAATCCGAAAAAGAAGGTATGGACAAATTCCTTATCTTGAAGTATCTTGAATTTGTCATGATTGATACCAAGTCTGTTCTTGATCAAATACATGAACTATAACTCATTGTTACCAAGCTTTGTAAATTAAAAGTGGACATTTCTAAATCATTCCAAGTGGGTACAATTATTGCTAAATTGCCCCCAAAGTTTGAATGGTTACAGAAAGAAACTTTTGCATAACAGAGATGATTTAACCTTGAAGGACTTGCAAAAATATTTGAGGATTGAAGAGGAGACTATGTCTCACAATCCCAAGTTCAATAGCAATGAATCCTCTAAAGTTAATGTTGTTGAAGCAAGCAAGTTTAAAAAGAACTTCAAGGTCAATAATGACAGAAAGTTCAAGAAGTCCAAAAATGGCCAAAAAAAGTTTCTTGATAAATGTTTCAATTGTGGCAAGAAAGGTCATCACAAAAATGACTATAGGTACAAGAAAGAAATCAATGTCAATAATGCCAATGTTGTTGAAAAACTAACATGAAGAAATCTGTGCAATGGTCTCAGAAATGGAAATTAACATGATAATCGAAACCAACATGACTACAACAAAGTCTAATGATTGGTGGCTTGATTTTGGTGCTACCATTCATGTTTGCAATGACAAGAAATTATTCTCCTCATATCAAATTGAAAAGCAAGAACAAACTGTTCTCATGGGGAATTATAATGCAGTGGTGGTTGCTGGAAAAGGAATAGTGCATATTGAATTTTCCTCCAGGAAGAAAATGACTTTGAGAAATGTCTACCATGTTCCTAACATTAGAAAAAATCTTGTATCTGCTAGTCTTATGTGTAAGAATGGGCTTAAGGTTGTACTTGAGGGTAATACATGTATTGTATCAAAGAATGGATCCTTTGTAGGAAAGATTATTTATGCGAAGGCATGTATAAGATAAGTGTTAATGATAATAAAGAATATGAATTCTGTTTATCTTGTTGACTCCTTTGATGTTTGGCATGCTCGTTTAGCACACTTAAATTTTAGATCTTTAAAATATATGTCTAAACATGGTTTGATTAATTGTAAAGATACAAAATATGATAAGTGTGAAATTTGCATACAAGCAAAAATGACTAAGAAGTCATTTCCAAAAGTCAAAAAAACACACAAATATTAGATATCATTCATACTGATATTTATGAGTATAATGGTGTTTTGACTAGAGGAGGAAAAAGATACTTTATCACTTTCATTGATGATTGTTCTAGATATACCTATGTATATTTGATTAGAACAAAAGATGAAGCATTTGAAAAGTTTAAACTTTTCAAGGCTGAAGTTGAGAATCAAAAAGATAAAAAGATCAAAATGGTTCGAAGTGATAGAGGTGGTGAATATCTTTCGAATGAGTTTGATGCCTTTCTGTGAAGAGCATGGTATTATTCACCAAAAGTCAGCACCATTTACTCCTCAACAAAATGGTTTGGTTAAAAGGAAAAATAGAATTTATATGGATATGATTAATTCAATGCTTCTTAATGCTAAATTGCCAAATAACTTATGGGGAGAAGCTTTACTTACTGCCTGTCATGTTCATAATAGAATTACTTCTATAAAAACACATGTTTCTCCTTATGAAGTATGGAAAGGAAGAAAATCAAACTTGATGTATTTAAGAGTATGAGGTTGTTTAGCCTTCTATAGAGTACATGATCCTAAATCATCAAAGTTAGGTGCAAGGGGAATTAAAAGTGTATTTGTTGGTTATGCTAAAAATTCCAAAGCATATAGATTGTTGAACCTAGATTTTAATGTAATTGTGGAATCAAGAGATGTTGAATTTATCAAAAATAAATTCAATTTTGATTCTACTGATAGTTTGAAATCTAGTAATAATCAACTATGTGAACCTACTCCTAGTGCCTTCACTCAAAACAAAAGAAAAGAGTCTATGACATCTTTTGAACCAAAGAGAAGTCAACGTAAAAGGAAAGAAAAGAAATTAGCACCAGAATTTATTTCATCTCAAGTTTTAACCTTTTTGGTTGAAGGAGATAGAAATGGTATACTTAATAAATTACCTTTATTGCTTAATATAGAGGAAGATCCAAAAACATTTACGGAAGCGATGTCATCAAGGGATGCCTCCTTTTGGAGAGAGGTCGTGAATGATGAAATAGATTCAATAATATCTAACCAAACTTGGATTTTGGTTGACCTCCCTTTGGGATCTAAACCGATAAGCAATAAATGAGTGTTTAGAAAAAAAGTACAATTGTGATGGAGTCTATACAAACTTTCAAGGCTAGATTGGTAGCGAAAGGTTTTAAACAAATACGTGGTATAGATTATTTTCAATACATATTCTCCAGTAGCTAGATTAACATCCATAAGAGTGTTATTTGTTATTGCTTCAATTTATAAATTGCATGTACATCAAATGGATGTAAAGACAACCTTTCTAAATGGTGATTTAAATGAAGAAATTTATATGGAACAATCTGAAGGGTTTGTATTACTTGGAAATGAAAAGAAGGTTTGCAAGTTGGTCAAATCGCTTTATGGATTAAAATAAGCTCCTAAACAATGGCATGAGAAGTTTGATTGTGTTATTTTATCTCATGATTTTAAACATAATAATGTTGATAAATGCATATATTCAAAATTCACAAATAATTTTGGAGTTATTTTATGCTTATATGTTGATGACTTACTTATTTTTGGAACAAATATGCAAGGTATAAATGATACTAAGAAGTATCTAATTTCACAATTTAAGATGAAAAATCTTGGTGAAGTAGATACTATCTTAGATATAAAAGTCATGAAAAATAGTGGGGGTTACTCATTGTGTCAATCTCATTATATTGAGAAGATGCTTCTTAAATTCAATCATTTGAAATTTAAAGAAGCTAATATACCATATGATACTAGTATTAAATTACTAGAAAATTCTGATAGAGCAGTAGCACAACTAGAATATGGTAGTGTGATTGGTAGTATTATGTATGCTATACATTGCATAAGGTCAAATATAGCATTTGTAGTATGCAAAATGTCAAGATTTACAAGTAATCCAAGTATTGAACATTGGAATGCAATTGAGAGAATACTTGGTTATCTTAAAAGATTCATAAATCTGGGTTTATCTTATAATAATTTTTCTATACTAGAAGGATACTCAGATGCTAGTTGGACAACCAATGTCCATGAAAATAAATCCATAACTGGTTTGATTTTTACAATTGTTGGGGGTGTTGTTTTTTAGGCTTCTAAGAAACAAACATGCATAACTCACTCGACTATGGAAAGTGAGTTTATAACACTTGTTGGTGTAGGCAAAAGAGCAAAATGACCGAGAAATATGTCATATGATATTGAGTTCTGGCCACAAGCGATGTCATCTATTTATTTATATTGTGATAGTGAAGCTATATATGTTATCTAGAGCTTACAATAAAATATATAATGGAAAGTCTAGGCATATTAGTTTGAGACACGAATATGTGAAACAATATATAACAGATGGTGTTGTCAATATGGTCTATGTTACAACTAATAAGAACCTAGCAGATTCCTTGACAAAGGATCTTTCGATGAGACTTAGTCAAGCAAATATTTAGTGGAATGAGATTTAAACTTTTAAAATAATCATTGGTGATGGTAACCCAACTATGTAGTAGTTATACCACTATTCCATAGTTGAAAGGGTAAGAACAAGTCATTATTATGTGATTGGTTCGACACTGAAATATTTCACTAGCCCCTTCCTGAATATATATATATATATATATATATATATATATATATATATATATATATATATTTTGAATTGAATAAACAGTAAGATATTTATATATTTTTTGAATTGAATAAACAGTAAAATTATAAATATCCAACCGATGGCCAAGCCCTTCAGCCTTGACTCTTCCCTCCCTACCTATCCGGCTATCGAGCTCTCCTTTGCCTCCCATTAAATGCTCTTCGGGCGGCAGCTCCTCCTTCCTCCTCCTCCAATTCCATCTCCTCACCAACTCGAATCATTAATTCTCACCCAGATCTCTCTTTCTCCATCAATCCCCATTCTTCCAAGGTCAGATCCATCCCTTCCCCACCGCTCTCTGTTCTTGTTTCTGTGGAATTCTGCAGGGTTTTGAGAAAGAAAAGTTCGGTTTTTGTTCAATTCCGGTCGTGTTCCAGTCGCCGAGACGGACTTGTTGTGTGGGCGGATCTGGAGGTGGTGATGAAGGCGCTCTTTGTGTTCTTGATCCAGATGTGGCTTCTCTCGAGATCGGCCGATGGCAGCACGCAGCGAAGAGAGCTCGCCCGCGGCTTCCGCTGCTCGGAAATGGAGTATATCGACAACAATGGGTTGTTCCTCTTGTCCAATAGCTCCACCTTCGCCTTCGGCTTCACTCGCTTCGGAGACGACTCCACCGCCTTCCTCCTCTCGGTGGTCCACCAGGGAAGCAGTACTACGGTCGTCTGGAGCGCCAATCGCGGCAAGCCGGTCTCCAACGCCGACGACTTCGTCTTCGACAAGGACGGAAACGCCTATCTCCAGTCTGGAGATGCCAGGATCTGGTCCACTGATACCCACGGCAAGGGTGTGACTCGGATCGAGCTCCTTGACTCCGGGAACCTGGTGTTCATCGGCGACGGCGGAGCATCCGGCCCCATATGGCAGAGCTTCGATCACCCGACCGATACGCTACTCTCCGACCAGAGCTTCGCGGAGGGAATGTCGCTGGAGAGCGATCCTCTTGACCAGGGGTTGAAGTACCAGCTCCGGATCGAGTCGGGCGATGCCAAGCTCTTCGCTCAGTTCCAATCTCCGCAGCCCTACTGGCTCTTGAGCAGCGACCCGATGCGGATCGAGAACAAGGTCGGCGGTGGCATCCACACCGCGGTGCTCAACTCCAACTCATGGAACTTCTACGACAAAAACCAAACCCTAATCTGCCAAATCATCGTGAATTCAGATTCCTCTGGAAATGACACACTGGCCGCCGTTCTGGACAAATCAGGCTTCATCATGTTCTCATCACTCCCCAGCTCCGGCCAACCCAACTCCTTGCCTGCCAGGATTCCGAAGGATCCTTGCAATGCGCCCGAGCACTGCCATCCATACTTCATTTGCTCCTCCGGCGGCGGTTGCCAGTGCCCGACCGTTCTTAGTTCGTCTCCCACCTGTGATCCCGGCTTGGCCTCTTCCTGTGACATGAGCGCATCGGTGGATCTTGTCAAGGTCGGCAATGGAGTCGGGTACTTCGCCACGGATTTCATTTCGCCTACTCTGGTTTCGAACTTAACTGGATGCAGAGATGCTTGCTTGAACAACTGCTCATGCGTTGCTTTGATCCACGACGGGAGCTCAGGGAATTGCTTTCATTTTGATCAGATAGGTAGCTTCAAACAGATTCAGGGCAATTCGTCTAGTTCTACTTACATCAAGGTGCAGAGCAATGCAGATGGGGGCAATGGCTCAAATGGACAAGGAAGCAGCGCTAATAAGACGGTGATCATCGTCGTCGTCATCTCCGTGCTGACTGTCTGCGTGATAGTAGCTCTCATCTTTCTCGCCTTGCGGATTCATCGGAGGAGGAATAAAATACCCGAGCCTTCTCAAGGATCATCGGAGGAAGACAACTTTCTGGAGAGCATCTCAGGGATGCCAGTCAGGTTCAGTTACAGAGAGCTTCAACAAGCTACAGAAAACTTCTCTGTGAAGCTCGGCGAAGGAGGCTTTGGCTCGGTCTACCTGGGGAAGCTCCCCGACAACACCAGAGTGGCGGTGAAGAAGCTGGAAGGCATCGGCCAGGGAAAGAAAGAATTCCGTTCCGAAGTGACCATAATCGGCAGCATTCATCACATCCATCTGGTTAAACTCCGAGGCTTCTGCGCCGAAGGCGCACACAGGCTTCTCGCGTACGAGTACATGGCGAAGGGGTCTTTGGATCGATGGATCTTCAAAAGCAACGAGGATGAGCTCGTTCTGGACTGGGATAAGAGGTACAACATTGCTCTCGGCACAGCGAAGGGGCTAGCCTATCTCCACGAAGACTGTGAATCGAAGATAATTCACTGCGACATCAAGCCTGAAAATGTGCTCCTGGACGACAATTTCCTCGCCAAGGTGTCGGATTTCGGGCTCGCGAAGCTCATGACGAGAGAACAAAGTCACGTCTTCACGACCCTCAGAGGCACGAGGGGATACCTCGCACCAGAATGGATCATGAACTACGCCATATCTGAGAAAAGCGACGTGTACAGCTACGGCATGGTCTTGCTCGAGATAATCGGAGGGAGGAAGAACTTCGACCCGGCGGAGGGCTCCGAGAAAGCTCATTTCCCTTCGTATGCTTTCAAGAAGATGGAGGAGGGGAAGTTAATGGAAGTTTTCGACGCGAAGTTGAGAGACAGCGACAGGGATGCGAGAATGGATGTCGCCATTAAAGTTGCCTTGTGGTGTATTCAGGAGGACTTGCATTTGAGACCTTCGATGATGAAGGTAGTCCAAATGCTGGAAGGATTGCAGGAGGTGCCTCGGCCTCCGGTGTCGTCGCAGCTGGGCTTTCGGCTATACGCAAACGCGTTCAAATCTATCAGCGAAGAGGGAACGTATTCGGGTTCAGGGCCGTCTGACTGTAACAGCGATGCGTTCCTTTCGGCCGTCCGGCTGTCGGGGCCGAGGTAGAAGACGAAGCCACCTACACAAATTTTTGCTACTACTTGTTGATCTATTTGTTCATACCTTGTACACATTTGCTGTAGATATTGCTGTTTTCTGAGGTTTGGATGGGATTCTAGTTCCATGGAGGAGGAGGATGTATTTTGTTAGAATGTATATGTGCATGCATCTAGTTGAGTAGTTTCTTCTTTCTTTGAATTTCTTGTGGAAAATTTTAATTTATCGTTTGACACTAGATTTTTCTTCGTATATGCAAAATATTTATTTTCTTCCAAAGTTTTATCTTTGTAGCTTAAATTTCAAAATAGCTTAATCTTCAAATTTTTTCACATTTTTTAGGTATATTACTAGTAATAATGTCTATGAGATGAAATTGGCGTTAGCTAATGTTCCGGTCCGAGAATGTGGGATAAGTCAAATCTCATAGAACATCGGAGATTGTTGACGATCATGAGTCTAGCCAACTTTGTCAAATCAATTTCGGGTGATTTTTCTCCTTGTGATGTATTCAATTTCTATGGAGAATAACACGTATTATAGGACTTCCTTGGAGTTCTCCTCATCTTCTCCAATATCTAAGTTATCATAGAGCCTTAAATAATAGAGTAAATAAAAAATTGACACGAAATGTAGTAAAATAGATGATAGCCTAGAATAGAATAGATGATAGTCATATAGATAATATACCTAGAAGGTCATCCCCTCACTTCATTAAAGTTGTAACCGTCGCATCTTTAATTATCGTAACCATTGTGTCTTTTAATTAATGTTAGTAACTGCAGCATATCGAGAGTTCAGAAGGTCGGGAGGTTGGTAGGTCGAATTGTCGAGAGATCGGCGAGTCGCACTAACTCAATGAGTTGACAACTCGAGAAGTCGGGAGATTGACAGCTTGGGGAGTTGGCAACTCGGGAGATCAACAACTTGGGAGATTGATAATTTGATCAGTGGGATCGGCTCGACTCGTCGTATCAGCTCGGCCATCGGCTTGACAAGTCGTGAGGTCAACTAAGCTCGTTGTATTAACTCGATTGGTCAATTTGACTCAACAAATTGGGAGGTCAGCTCAGCTCAACCAGTTGGAGGTTGTTGATACACCATGTGGAGGCTATGTTTATCGAGTTTTGGAGCCCACCACATGGTCTTTGTATTGATCGAACCTTGACCTTACCATATGGCTTCTATATTGGCCTAGTTAAGGACTTGCCATGTGCATCCTTACTTACCTCCGGATAAGTTAATATATAAATTGAATTCATAATAGACTAAAATTTTGAAATTAACTTAATTAGTTTAAGTTAAGATAAATTTATAGATAAAAAAATATAATTTTCAATCTAAAAGGATAAATGCATTTCAAGACCTTTGATTAATCTGAAAAGTTAAACCAAACTGAAATAATTACATTAAGGGTGCAGACAATCGAATTAAATTAAACTAACTTACTTTTATATTTATGAAATACATATTATTAAGATCTAATGTATCAGACTAATACTAGTACGTCTTATATGTTTTTAAACGAATATGTGAATTGTATATATAATTGAAATTTAATTAAATTGTTAATACATATTATTAATTGTAATATTATTTGATATTTGATTAATTTTATTTTGTATATTAGTAGATACATATCACTAATGCTATAGTGTAATATTTTGATTGTTTTTAGTAAAAAAAATTAGTCAATCAACTTGAAAAATAATGGGCAAAATTTAAAAGAGTGCCCTTATTATAAAAATGATCAAGAGAATTTTTTAAAAATAAAATGTTAATATATTTTTAATTCTGAAAATATTTTTATTTCAAAGTTGTTTAATACTTACTTAATAAATTATTTTGACTTATTATATATACTATATAAAATATTTTTTATAATCTCTAGGGGCTACGGTGTAGCAGTGAGTACTCATGCAGTCTTTTGAACGATTACTGTTTGATTTTCAACTACGGTAATATTTTTATGCTTCTAGATTTATTTTATGATTGACAAAAAAATTTATCCGGGCTCAATTGATTATCTTCAGAATTAATTGATTTGAATAGTTAAATACTTTTTATATAATTTAATTAAAACTATTTAAATTTTTTAAAATCACTTTAATAAGATCACAATTTTATGGTGGCTATTATAATATTATAACAATAACCAAAATATAAATTATATAATTGTGAAATTAAAAAATATTTTAATATATTATAGTAATTACGATGTAGATAGCTATGTGACTTTTATAATAAGTTAAATTAAAAATATTTTGAAATGGATGCCTTTTTTGATTTTTTTTTTTATAAAAGGGCGTTTCCTCATATAAAATTCCACAGTTGTAGGACATTTAATTTTTCTATTATATATATTAAATTCTAAATCGATTAATTAATTATATGAATAAAATAAGTTACATTGTAACAGTTATGAAATTATAATTGCTACAATGCATACTTAATCTATTAAAAAATATTTACGTTATAGCAGTTATGATTTTATAAATATTATAATATAAATTTAATTTATTATTTAATATTTATATTATAACAATTATAATTTTATAATTATTATAATACAGATTTATCTTGTTCATATAATTATTGATAGAACTAGATGACATGAGATAATAATATCAAATAATAAATTGGAAGATAATTATATTATTTTATAAAGAGACGGATGGATTGAATGTCTTTTTGATTAAAAAATAAAAAGAACGTCCTTAGATGATTCCGATAGAATGAGACACTCCTTTGATCATTTTTATTTATTTTTTCTCTCAAAAATGAATGTAGAGGTGTTAAAAGGGGTTTTCAAATTCTGAGTTGATCCGAAAATTATCGAGTTTAGGATTTTGAATTAAATTGAGTTCGGATCGGGTTCAAGTTAACCTGAGTTGATTTGGATTGATTTAAATTTAAGATTTAAGAGTTTTTTTGATTAAATTAACTTTTATTTTAAAAATTAAGTTATTGTTATGTAATATTATTAGTATGATAATTATGAAATATTAAAATAAAAATAAAAAATTATCAAAATAATAATAATAAATAATTTATTTGAGTTTGACAGATTATATGAATTCAAATTCGTATTTAGAAATTTTAAATTGAATTTAGATTCGTTTGAAATTTTTTATAATATTTTTATTTCAATTCGATCCATCGGATACATTCACTCACATCCATGGACGAATGCTTCGTTACTCGTTAGGGTGTTTTTTTTTTATTTTTGTCAAAAATAATTCCGTTTGATTAAAAAAAGTCAAAAATTATTTCATGGCTTCCTTCTTGCCACGTAGATCAAGTACGACTCGCCTAGGCGCTTCGAGGCGACAAGTGGCGTCGGTGGTACGGTCCGCCGGCGCTCGCGGTTTGGCGCCGCAGGTTCCCGCTGCGTCTCCCCAAGCGCGAAATTTATTATTATTATTATTATTATTATTATTATTATTATTATTATTATTATTTCATTCATTTCCTCGGTGGGCACATTAGATGAGGCCGTTTGCGTGAATTCAGTGGCTGGCCTTCAATAGGCATGGATTTTCCAACATATATAATTTCCACTCATTTCGAGGCGCAATAGCAATTCTCACATCAAAATCGTTTGTAGTTGTCAAAATTAATTGTAAGATTCTTTTTTCTTTCATTCTGATATTTCTATCAACTTATTGTAACATTATTCAAAATTCACTACAGAATATAGTTGAATTTGTAAGTTTCATGTTAGATTCTTAATTTATACATGATGTTGTGAGGTATCTTTTACTTGCAGTTTAATCCTGTATATATCCAAGCACTTGAATTTCCAAGGAAAGTAAAAGTAGGAGTAATGTAGCTGAATTTCCTTCTGATTTTTTTTTCTTCAGAAAACTGAGACTGATCACACAATGCACCATCCAGGCTTCTTCTACATTCTCCACAGCTGATAATGTTTGAATGGCTAATTTTTGACAGCTCGATCTGCTTCTTCAGGTGCAATGAAACATTAATATGGCTGGCTAATTGCAACAAGACTGAGGTGCTTATGTAGTGTGTATGATCAGAATTAGTATATATCATCCATTCTAAGTCATCTTAATTGCAATAAAGCATGTAAAAATATGCACAAATCTCTGTCTTAAATCAATCAGGCATTTTTCTCTGATAATGTAGCTACTGATTCATGTGGTTTTAAGACTTAATTGTTAATTCACAATCATCCATCCATGTTTGTGCCAACTACTTTCACTTGACATAAATTTTATTCCTGCATTGAGCTCGATGACTAATTGCCCTTACAAAAAAAACAGGTGTCGAGACTTCTTTCAAAGAAAATTATGGTTGTTGTCGCCCTAATTCCTACAGAAGATCATCCTGCCATAAAGGTGTTTGTTTTGATCTTTAGGCGACAACAAAACGATGGCGATGACTCTCCATTCAAGTTTGATTTATAATTTTCGTCATTACTGCTTTCTTCTAACTTGGCCACTTAATCTTGCAGCCTGAGAACCCTACGGAATTAAGTAGCAAGATGTATGAGATGATGGTCTCTGCTCTTGCTGGCAAATGGGCAGCCACCCCTGCTTATGTGCAGCATGAAGCTGCAAGCAACACTGCTTCACCAAATCACACTGAGCCGATTGAAGCTGAAATTGGCCAAATCTTGGCTGTTGAAGCAAGACATCTAAGATTTAATTACGTTTTGGTAGTGCTAGTGCCTTGAAGCTACTGACTACTGTGCTTTTGAAATTCAATCAGCGGTGGAGCTACTGTACTGTAATCTCAATTCTGAGTCCAAGAACTGCAGATATTGAGCAAGTTGCACCTACTTTCATTATATGTGTTCATTATGTAAAAGATTCTTCTCTATAAAGCAAAAACTGACAAATCTTTATGGTGTGCACAACTTTATCTCAAAGTATATGGTTGGGTCAAGGGGTTTGTGTCTCTTCTGCTATCCCCCATGTGTATTGTTTGAGATTTTGTCTAGGAAACTAGATTCCGGAGGGGCCTGGCAACGATTCGGCTACACAACAACGTACGTTCTGGTCCTCACAACTTTCAGTAGGCCCGTAAAACCTTGTTCAGTGGCTCAGACTTTTATCCAGCACTTGTTCAAAAATCCACGGCTATGTGTTGAGGTAAAACGCCCTTTGTTTTTTTCTCCAAATCTTGTCTTCCATATTTGTTTAGCAAGAGCATGCTGACTTTCATTTGTTCAAAGCTCCTTAGTTATTAAGCTCGATTGATGTTAGAAAGCTGATGCTGATCCATCTCTGACGTCCCGACGAACTTCAATCTCGACGTTGCTTTTGGCAGCTCTACTTGATTGCTAGTCGGACTCACTCTCGTTCTGCATCGTCAATGATAGAGACATCAAGGTCCCACAAGTGGAAAACTTGTCCTGGCTCTTTGAAGAACACACATACAAATCCACAATGCTTTAACTGCTAATTGGAGGTCTCCACGGCGCATGCCTAAGTTCAATTTCATCGCGCTCTTCACTGATTCATCTTCTCGATCACACAGGTCAAGGTTGGTACGCATTAAGTAGCATCATTAATTGCTCTGTTATTCTGCATTATCTTCTGACCATCATGCAAAGTTCTTCTCGGTTGTGGACAAACATACAACTGTTCCACAAAGTTCTTCTGAGTATCTAAATGCTCCAACAGCTATGAAATGAATTAGTTGTTGTAATCCAAATTAGAAATGGACAAAGGAAAACAAAGGTACCCTACAACCGCTGCATGCTATTGACTTATCTTTTTTCTGAAACCTCAGGTACTCTCTGACACTGATGCTCCAATTCCAGAAAAACTCAACTGTCACAGTCTTTATTTCTCACCCAGGCCAGTCGATTTGCTCGCTCTCGCTGCACTCGCAGCCATTGCTCAGGCGACAGGTGCTCACTTTGTACGGTACGACTTGACGTCGCGACTTGAGTGCTTTCTTTGCTCACCAGATTAATTAAAAGGAAAGAAAAAGAAGAGAAAATACATGTGAAAATTGGATACGCAATCTGTGGGGCACTCGTCGTTTTGTGCCGACTGGAGCTGCAGGGTGGACCTGCAGGGTTTGGCAGCGTGCTGCAACTGGATGAGAAAAGGAGCCAAGAGGTGGGCCTGTTTTCCATTGATCTCCAACAGTAAGTTTCAGAAATGAGAGACTCCTGCAGTCTTCGCAAGACCCTTTCAAAGTAGAATCAGTATTGTTCATAGAAGAACTGAATTTGTAGATAAATATTCATGAATGTATATATATATTATCACTTTGTTGGACCACTCATTAATGGCAATGTTTGTTTATTCTCTACAAATGTGGGTGATATGTATAATATAATGGCCGAGATTTGAGGGCATTGTGTCCCACATTTGTATGAGGATTGCGATTTGGATTTGGGTAATATAAATGTATAGGATACAAACTACTTGTCCAACTCAAATGTCATAGACAATCTGGTGCAACTCACCATCTCATTGTTGGCTATTTTGGATGTCAATTCAATGGCATAGTGAATGCCAATTCGATTGATCGATTGATATCGATCGATCGATATCTTGGCTGTTGTTTGATATTGATTGGCAGCTGATCACTGTTTTCTCGGAGCATGCACATGGCCAAGTTTAGAGGATGAGAAGGGAAAAGGGAAAAAAAATTGATAAAGTTTTCCTTTTCCTTCATCCAAATTTTGATAGATATGTTTCGGTAGATGATGCGGTAGAGACGACAAGAGCGAAAATGAGAGAGTCCTCTCATCTAATTTTTAACTTTTTTGAAAAAAATAATTAAAAGGTGTACACCTTTTAAGTTTTTGATTTTTCCAAAAGATGCATTTCCATCTATATAAATATTGAAATACCCTTGTTAAATAGCTTCTTGGCTTCATCAAAAAATATTTAGTAGATTAAATCAATTTCTAATAAAAATAAGGATCAATGCAAAAGATACCATCTGTGTGATAGTATGTGTATTTTATTCATGAATTTATATTTACTGATAAAAAAAATAAGTATATGTTTATGAAAATATATATATAGGTATAAGAAGTTCAAACTCGACTTATTTTAAGTATTTTCATCAAAAAGTTTGGAATAAAACTATTTCAAATAATAAAATAAGATCAAATATGTATTTTCTGATGTGTAAAATGTTTGAATTTAATTTAATTTTGTGATTTTGAGATAAGAAGGAACATAAGAATTATATTTTATTGTTAGCTGGTTTTAACATCAAACAATTTTATCAAAACTATTTGATAAACTAACATATATATTCATATAAAAAATTTAAGATGCTTTTTTTTAAAAAAAATTGTTTTATCATCAAATTTTATACCTATAAAGATATAGTTTATATATATTTTACTGTCATTTTCTGCACTCAATGGTTTAATTATTTGATTTATTATTATATTTTGACAAGTTTATTAAACATATAAAATATTTTTTAAACCCAAAGCAATAGGAAGTATATCTCCTGGATTCTTTTGTTTATCAACTGATTTAATCAGTTAAACATCAAAAAAATCTTCGAATTAACAATAAAATGTAAAAAAATATTTAAAATAAAATAAAAATATAAGGACCACCGTCTTAGCTCAACTACACATGAGGTTCGAGTAACTCCGTCAACGCAGAAACCTAGTGTTCGATGATTCATCTTAAGGTGGTCCCAGACAGGAACACTTGTTTATGAGTTTGAACTCGATTCGTTTAGATGTTATCAAGTTCTCAATTCAAACTTATTCGATTATTTGAAACTTTTATATTTTAAACTTGTTTGGTTGATTATTGGGTTTGATAATATAAATTTATTTATTTATTTAGCATGTTTATAAAAATTTTATTGATGAATATGATTCATAAATATTATTTATATATATTTAAATTTATTAATTATTTAATTTAATAAATTATTTAAATTTATTTATGAATGCTCAATTTATTTACATCCCTATTTTAGACATCCCACCCTGTCTCATGTGACATCATACTTTAAAAGCAGCTACGTAACCTATCACATGGATGGATACTTTGAAACTTAATTATACCATCATCTTCAATTTTTAAAAATCTTCCGATATATAACAGAGTAAATAACCTTAAGGTTTAATAATTTTTTATAATAAATTAAAATACCCCTTAATATTTTTATCTATTTTATCCTTCTGACATATCAACCAAATTATTCACGTATTATAAAATTCTTAAAATCATTAAACGTATGCCATTTTAAAAATTACCCATTTGTATTAATTTTTTACAATATATCGAAATTTGTAGGGTGGGAAAGTAAAAAAAGATCCCTCACAGTCACATGATGACGAAAAAACGCAGACACAACTGCCAACCACCTTCCTATTATTTTAATTTTCTAATTTCTAACTACACACTGACCACAAAAACAAACCATGTTTACAATCAACCCTCAAATCGCAAACCTAGAATTAATCTTCGTTTTCACAAACCAAATTCATGGCTAATTACAAAGTTAGACAGATCTAATTACCAACAATGGAGGCAGTGATTCTGCTGTTCTTCCAATTCCAAAGCAACAACTCAGAGATCACCTGAAAAGAAAAGAAAAAAAAACTTCCAGAAAAGGAAAAGATCGAGAGAGGAAGAAGAAGAGTTGGCGGATCGGATCAATAGCAGCAGGCCATCCGGTGCATCCCCCGATCGCGGAGGATCCCCTTGTACAAGGCCTCCCTGTTAGCCGGCATGCGCCGCGCCGGCAGCCGATCCTCCGTTTCCTCCGCCTCCGCTGCCTCATTGCTGGCGGAGACGTAGAACTCGACCACCTCGGAGGCGAACTGGACCCTCTTCTTCTTCTTGTTCTTTTTCTTCAACACCGTCCTCGCCCTCGCCTTCTTCCCGTCCTCTATCGCGCAGCACGAGGAGTCAATTTGGGGGAAATCGAAGGAGGATTCAAAGAGGGGAGAGGCGCGGGGGCTTACCGGCGGAGGCGATGCAGGGCACGGGGGCACGGAAGGGCGGAATCGCGGTGGACGGCAGCTGAGGCGGCGGGGAAGGAGAAGGGCTTGGTCCGGCAGAGGGCGAGGAGGATCATGGTCCCCGAGACGGCGACGGCGGTGGCGAGGGCGACGCCGTGTGAAGCCATGAGCGAAGACGAAGACGACATGAGGCGGAGCAAGGCGAAGGGGAAGAGGAAGCAGAGGAGTTGGTGATCCGTGACATGTGAAAAAGGGAAGGCCTCAAACCCAGGAATTTTATAGCGTCAAAATTTTCTTTAGAGAGGGTAAAAGAAGACACGAGAAATTATAATCGTTGCGTGCCAAAAATAAACTATACCTTTTTATTCAAAATTTTCTTTTTTATGATTTAAAAATAATAATAATAAAATTTCAAAATTTAATAATTTGCATTACGTCGCGTTCTTCCTCTTTGAGGAACCTAGTGCATCGTGACATGAATAATAGGCAGTTTTTTAGGTTGTTTTAGTTGATACTTAAACAAAAGCCACCGATCTTATCCATCTAATTACGCAATAGTTTAAGACGCTAGTCTCGCTTTGATGACGACACCCTCAATTTTCCCAATCGGGTGACGTCGCGCGCACAATAGTTTAAGACCGGAGTGGTCCCCACCCCGCCAGCGGTCCAATTAAGGGGTAGCGGAGTTGGAGAGCACGAGGTGGGTGGGAGTTTGAGCCGGCTCGTCGAGGGTAACGATAATTGCAGCAAGTGGATTCTCGACAGCCAGCGCGGGAATGTTCTGGGAATCTGCATATGGATAGGAACCGAGGCAATTGAGAAGAAATGATAAAAAAAAAAGAAGGAGAATTGACTGAGTGCCGAGCCTGGCTTTGGCTTTAAGGTGGGATCAAGTACTGGTCGTTTTCCAGTCTTACCTAATGTGATTTCTTCTTTTTCTTTATTGTTTCTGCACTTGCTTTTGGGTGATGGAGAGTTAGTGATGATGAGGTAAAGGAGGGGATGAGGTGATGTGTGATGTATAATCGTCTCTGGTAGTGTCCACTGTTGCTAGCTAGGTTTGTAGATTGAGAGTGGATGGCCATCGATGAAAGATTCTAAAAGAGCCTCCTCATTCCTACTCTTTTTCGTGATGCCAATAAGAAGGTGTCCTTTTGAATTTGGACCGAACTACATTGCGATCTATTTAAAGGTTTAAACCGGATGAAGTTGGACTGGAAATGTATGGCTGGTGCCGATGTTCAAAGTCAATAACGTGTTGAAGACGACAAGCGGAGTTGGGGAACTCGTGAAGTTAGGCTTCGTATACATAATTAGACTCGAACAATAAAGAAAAAGAGGGGGAAAATAAGAGGTCATAAAAAATCAAAAAAAAAAAAAAAAATTGAAAACATGCATGAGGTTTATTCCGGTCAAATATCATATCACATATAGTCAAACCATCAGTCAACGGACTGTTTGACGTGTGCGATTTCTTAGATGAGCTAAGATGCAGGAGACGATCAGAACCTGAAACATACATCAAGGATCGATGCTTAAGTTAGAGTTTTGTGGAAAATGATGAAATATAAATAAGAAAGAAAATAATACTAGGAGGATTTTCAGAGCCGAATTTGGAATAAGACTGTGGGTTAAGCATTTTATAGCATATTCAAGGCATCTCCACGTCGGACGGAATAGAGCCCTTATAGCAACCTGCAAAGGGGACTAGATTCGATAATTATTTCCTTTTGGCCTTATATGCAGAAAAAGAAATATCCAAAGGGATCGGATTTGATAATCTTGTAACCGCCTGTTCATTTTCGAATTGTCGTATGCCCGTGAGAATATTCATGTTTCCCTTTAGTAGGTCATGTAAGATAATAGTTCACATAAGACAGGAAGGTGGAGCCCAAGATGGAGTCAGTCGAGACGGAGTGACCGAGATGAGACTTGAGGTCGAGATGACCGAGACAATCAAGCTACCGAGACGAGGCTAGAGGAGATGAGACAACTGAGATGGTCGATGCGAGATTGACCGAGATGAAACGACTGAAATGGTCGAGATGAGGCTGGCCGAGACGAGACCTCTGAGACGCTGAGACGAGGCAGGCCGAGATGAGATGACCGAAACGCTGAGATGAGGTTGATCGAAACAAGACGATCGGGACGCCGAGACGAGGCTGACTGGGAAAAGACGACAAAAATAGTCAAGACAAAGTGTGGGGCCGAGATGATCAAGACGAGATAGCTCCAGGGGCCCAAGTGAGGGTCAGGACTGAGCCCATGCTGAACCTGAAATACAGTTTGAGCCTGAGGTGACATATATCTCACTCTAATGGAATCGGGTCCATGTTGATCCATCTTGCTATATCAGCCCGGATCATATTGACCTATTTTGCCACATCGATTTGGACCTTGACCTTCACTTGACTCTTGATCCTTACTCTGGAGAGAGCCGCGTCCTCTATGACACCTGCATCAAGGTTCTTAAGAAATGAAAAATATAGAGGTTAAAGGATACTGGAAGAGAGTGAAAAACGTACGTGTCGCCACCTCGACTTCGATTCTTTGAAAAGTTCGAGCTGATGAATATCGTTGATCGAGCAGATTTGAAAGAAAGCCGCCGTAGCAAGTTATGGCAATAAACTAGACTATAAGGACCATTATGATGTACTGAGCTCATCATGCAGCCAAGCAGTTTGGCAGTTGTAGATAGAGTTGTTTGACTGAGCCCATAACTTAATGCTTTTTGCCGAGAAACTTTGTTTAATCATGCTGCGGAACTGATAACTTGTAAGGCGTTAAGTCTTATCTAACTTTTTAAATTAAATTTATTTGATTATTTAAAATTTTTATATTTTTTAGTTTGATATTATAAATTTATTTATTTATTTATAAATTTAACAAAATTTTTATTAATGAACCTGAATACCTATTTATAAATATTAATAAATTGAATATATATATATATTCCGTGCGCGACTCATCCCTACGCGATCCGTGCGCGACTGCCGACCCCTGCCCACTTCTGCCGCCGTCGCGCCGCCGTCCGATCACCGCCGGCCACCGGACTCGGACCGTTGGATGCGCAACTCGTCGGCGCACATTCCGGCATCGGATTCCGGCCGGAATCCGGCCGGAAACAGGACAGTGCCCAACGGCTACTGTCGGCCGGAAATCAGTCGGATTCCGGCCGAATCGCGGCCGGAATCGGCCAACAGACGCTGTTAGCCGATTCTGGCCGCGGTCGACGTGCCGGCACCGGGCGCGTCGACCGCGGCCGGTCTCTGACCGTGATTTGGCCGGAATCCGACCGATTTCGGCCGGAATCTGGCCACCAGTCCGGCGCCGGTGAGTTGCGCATCCATCGCCGCCGGTACGGTGGCCGGACGGGGGAGCGGTAGCGGCGAGAACGCCGACGACGCAGAGAAGCTACAGTGATTTTTTTTATAAACGGCCTGGATTTTTCGCGATGAACGGCCGGGATCGTGTGCGCACGGGGCGCGTTTTTTCGTTCGCGCAGGATATCAAACTCGTATATATATATATATATATATATATATATATATATATATATATATATATATATATATATTCAAACGTATTTATTTATTTTAATAAATTGTTTAAATTTATTAATTTAATTGATGTTGTATATATACTAAATAAATATAAATAAGCTCTTGTTCAATATAATATTTCTTTGTGAAGAAATTTTATTTCGTGCAACTTCATTGACTGTAGAACTAGAGAACTCATAAGACATCTTAAGTCTTAGCATCGGTCATGATCAGTGGGCTCTAGAGCCATAAACAAGTCCAATCTAATTAAACTTATTCAAGTTTTTTTGGATAAGATAACCAAGTTAATCCAAGTTCACTGTTCCTGTTGAGATCGCCTGGTGGATGTGTCACCCGCCACGCATCACCACGGTCGACGTCGTGGAGAGGAAGAAGATGACAAACTCCGGGACCTACGAACACCAACACAGTGAGAAGGAAGACCAGGGGTGTCCCTGGCTCGACCGCTGCAGGAAGGAAGAAGTAATTGCGTTTGGTATTGCGTACCTATGGATGTAATCTCAGGGGGTTTATATAGACGGAGAAGGGAGAGAATTATACCTCCTTATTGTAGGGAGAATATCTGCCCAGTAGATTTTGTCAGGAGTCATCTTTCAGCCATTAAGGAGAATATTATCTTTGTCAGAGAAGATATTGTGTCAGGGTATGGAGAATATCCTGCTAGGATTATCCGCGATCATTACGGACGATATATCCCCTCACCGTCATAATCCCGCATTTATTGTCCTTAGCGGCGATGATATGATGGGTTGGATTTGATTGTGACCTTCTGAGAAATTTGGCGGGCAAAAAGAGATTGGACCTCCTGAGAGATTGTGATCATTAAATAAGA
Source organism: Curcuma longa (assembly GCF_044706935.1). Classification (NCBI taxonomy): domain Eukaryota; kingdom Viridiplantae; phylum Streptophyta; class Magnoliopsida; order Zingiberales; family Zingiberaceae; genus Curcuma; species Curcuma longa. The sequence goes on from NC_133875.1 coordinate 6,954,542, forward strand.
CAAGACGAGTCAGGGCGTGATCGAGTAGGGGTTATGAATGAGCTGATCGTATTTGATTAAGTCCAGTCAACTGGTCAGTCAACCGTAACCACCAAGTCTCGCTCCATCTGCGCCACGTGTTCAGACACCTCCTTTCGTTTGTCTGACGTGTCTCGATCTAAGATTGGTCTTCATGGGCCAGAACATAATACCCATAACATTCACTATAAAATTAACTAAGTTATTAAAATAGTTATTTAAATTTTACTTATAATTTATTTTTTACGAGCTTAATCTTGATTTATTTAGATGTTATCGAACTTTTAATTTAAATTTATTTGAGTGTTTAAAATTTTTATATTTGTTAAACTTATTTTAGTTGGTTAATGAGCTTGATATTATAAGTTTATTTATTCATATGAAAGTTTTTATTTATTTATTTATAAGTTTAGTAAGAGTTTTGTTGATAAATTTTTTTTATAAATTTTATTCATGAACATTATTTATGAATATTTCACAATCTCTATTCATAAATATTAACAAACTAAATACATATATATTTAAACATATTTATTTATTTTAATAAATTATTCAAATATTCATTCAATTGGTCTTGTGTATGTTAAACAAATATACATAAGCTCTTAAAAATATTTAATTTATTTACAACCCTAGTGGGCTCCAAGTAATGAGTAATTCATACAACTCCGATGGATAAGCCACCATGGTACGTTGCATATGTTCTAGTCTCCTCTCGATAAAGAAGTTCACCTTAGATAAAATTCATCTTGCCCTGAGTGCTCTACTCCCTAATTGAATCCAATTACCAAAACTAATAGCCCAATCAAACTATAGTCACTTTAAACTTGTCTCTATCAAACTCACCTTCTACTAATTGAGTTATTGTGCCATGACCATTGTTGATTATAAAAATATATGAACAGTGCAATACAAACACTTGCAAATTGATGCTTCAAGAATTGATATTTTTGCTTGTCGTACAAAGGACGATTACCACGAATTGAACAACCCTTTGTCAACCATGAGCCAAATCCCTCTTGCTTTAGATGTTCTTCTTCTTGTAAAGAATAGAGTTTTCTTTTTTCTCTATTTTACTTAGACGCATTTTATAATGTGTAAGTGGGCAGTTTTTCCAATTGCAAGTGCAGTTACCATCCAATTGCATTACAATTGCCATCCACTGTCAATATTTCTCACTCGTCCAAGTCAAGTTACAAAGACCATATAAGAACATTAAATTCATACAAAAAAAATAAGTTCGTGTGACAACAAAGATACTGAATGATTAATACTAACAAAGTTATCACACTTTACATATAACCAATCTTTAAGACAAATTAGAGACGTCAATATATTGCATTTACACTAGATTAAATCATTTACATCAATATGAACATTTCTAATTCCTCCTAATGACTATTAAATCAAGAACATATTCAATATTTTCAATTATTATAATTATTTATAATCATATTTTTAGTACAAAATAAAAAATATAATTGGTCGATCAATAAGTAAATATAAAAAGATATAAATCAATTTTAATCTTCCTTTCTAACTCTAGAATCTATTCATTTTAATTAGTTATTTTTTAATCATGCTCTATAAATTAAATTAATTATAATTATTAAGATACATGATAAAGTAACATACATTGATAAAATTTCAAATAGACAACTAAAAAGTCACTAATGATAAAATTAAAATTATTAAGGCTTTCACATAGTAGATAAGCAGAGATTCAATCTCTACTATCCTTATAGTCGCTATAGCATATGCATTGTGAATTACATGTTACGATGTTATTTTCTTTATTAATTAAAAAACACATATATATTTTTCATAGATTTAATATCATATACATTTTGATCTAGACATATCCAATATCTAATCCTCAATTCAACTTATAAATTCTTATTTGGATTCCAGTAAATTTAGTAAATGGTGGATATATTTACTTCGATAATTTATCAATTTACAATTGATCTCATCTTGATACTACTGTCAAGGCGACCTCAACTTACATATATGTCTCCATTCATATATTTCATTAATTGTCCTATAAGTAATTATCTTATCTCTATTTACACTTAACAAGTGATGATTGTCTATGACATTCCATAATCAAACATCTCTCAATATCCAATTGTGTTTATAATATATTACATTTTACAAAGTTTCAACGATTTCACATGCCCTTAAAATGACTCTTCAGTCAATGACTTAGAAAAGAATTAATAAATATAGAAATTGATCGAATTAAAACAAATTTAAACAAAGTATAATAATGGCCTATTAGCTCAGTTAGTTAGAGTGTCGTGCTAATAACGCGAAGGTCACAGGTTCAAGACCTGTATAGGCCAAATTTATTTAATTTTAAATATGTGTTTTTCTAACATACAATTTTCTTATTAAAAATAAGTATACTAAAATTACTTCTCAATGTATACCTAGCAAAAACATGTAGTTGATCAACAAAAAATTCAATCCAATTTGAAATACAATATATTCAATTTTAAACATCTAATTCAAAATAATATATTCAAATCTTACTTAATATTTAATTATATACTCAGTTAATCATTCATATTGTCCTAATCATTGATTAATATGAACAATACCCCTGGTCAAATTCATTGTACCTAACATTAATAGTACTTAAAGATTAGCTTTAAATTTAAAAATAATAGTTAATTAATATTAATGCATACCTAGCTTGTCTTTATCAAGATTGGAAAAAAGTTTGCTAGGATTCTTAACTTAGGTCTTCATCCAACTCAAAACTTAAGTTGCTCTAGTTTTCAATCAATTTATGGATCAAAAACATGATCTTAAAGTTTAAATATTTAATTCAAGATACTAATTAATTCATAATGATTCAACAATTCTATCGGCCGAAATAGAATTGAATAAAGCCCAAAAAAGAGCCCATCCAATACTGGTGGGCCAATAGAATGGCTGGCCCACTTAATTAAACGTTCCCACTGCATTTTTCATTTGCCGCCTTTCGCCTTCCCCTTTTTTACCCATTCGAATTTGAAAGGACACTTCCGCAAGTCTTTCCCATTTCTGATCGATTTCCTGATGCCGACACTGCTCGAGGAGGAATGCGTGGCGACGGTGATGATGGTGGAGTTGCAGATTCCTAGAGTTGGCACCGGCGATCTGATGGAAGAGAAGATGTAGATGTTGCTTAGATCGGCGGAAAATTTTAATAGGTGAGTAACTATCCTTTAGATCTTATAGATGACATGACCTTCTCTGCCTCTTCAGTATAACCCCTTGGATCTGTTCTTTCTACTTTCTTATATGAGTACTCTTTGTTTTTGTTGCTCGATCACCCTAAGAAATGACAACGAAAATTGAAGATCTCAGAATTTAATCATGCGTACTCATATTAGAATGGATCAGGTATTGCTTAGAATGTATCTGTGAGTGTGATTTAGATGAGATGCTCTTCTGTGCCTCTTTAGTATACTCAGCTTGGATCTGATCTTAGTACTGTCTTCTAATCTCTGGTTTCTTCTATTTGAGTACTCTTTGATTTGATTGCTTGATCATGCTAAGAAATGACAACGAAAATTGAAGATCATACAGTTTAAGCATGGTGTGCTCGTGTTAGAATGGATCAGGCAGGCGTTGCTTAGAATCGATACTGTGACTGTGATTTCGAAGAGAGAATAGAGACTAATTGAGGCTGATAGGTTGAAGAAGATCAATAACAGTTTCGATAATTTTTTTGCAAAGGGATTGGCAAAATTGGAGAGGCCTGGTTTTCATTTGATAGATTATGATGTGATGTCGTAGTGGTTGTCTTCTTGGTAATAATTGTTCTATCTCAAATTTTTTTAGGATCAAGAAAATAAGACTTCAAACCACAGGAAGAATTATGTATTACTCAAGTCAGTCTGATCGTGTTAGATTGGATTAATTTGGATGTTTTAGATCATAGCCAAAGCACTTATTAGTAAGTAATATCGTGAATGCTAATAATCCACTCAATTCAACTAAGGATACCATAAATTCACTTAATAAAATACATAAATCCAAACAAATGATAACATCATAAGCGTACAATAAAATAAAATCTCAAAAACTAGGCCATTTATCATCCAAATGTAATATTACTTTTAAATCTAATGGCACTTTTCACTACTATTCATATCTTTATTATTTCATGTTAGGTGTAAAATGGATGAAAGAAATTGCTCCTATTAATTAGTGATTGAGATAGTCCCTGAGCACTTTCCTATGTATATAATTAAGTAAATTAATTATATGTTTGGATCATTTGAATTAATTAGTATCTTGAATTAAATATTTAAACTTTAAGATCATGTTTTTGATCCATAAATTGATTGAAAACTAGAGCAACTTAAGTTTTGAGTTGGATCAAGACCTAAGTTTAGAATCACAGCAAACTTTTCCAATCTTGATAAAGACAAGCTAGGTATGCATTAATATTAATTTACTATTATTTTTAAATTTAAAGCTAATCTTTAAGTACTATTAATGTTAGGTACAATGAATTTGAGCAGGGACATTGCTCATATTAATCAATGATTAGGATAATATGAATGATTAACTGTGTATATAATTAAATATTGAGTAAGATTTGAATATATTATTTTGAATTAGATGTTTAAAATTGAATATATTGTATTTCAAATTGGATTGAGTTTTTTGTTGATCAACTACATGTTTTTGCTAGGTATACATTGAGATGTAATTTTAGTATACTTATTTTTAATAAGAAAATTGTATGTTAAAAAAATACACATTAATAAATTTGGCCTATACAGGTCTCGAACCTGTGACCTTCGCGTTATTAGCACGACGCTCTAACCAACTGAGCTAATAGGCCATTATTATACTAAATTGGTTTTAATTCGATCAATTTTTCTATTGACCTTTATATGATAGTTGTGCATGAAATGTTATTTTAAATTTAGTTACACCCTTCGCTACTGTTTTCTATTGACCTTTAAAAATTTCTAATTATATATCTTTAGATTTGAATATATTATTTTGAATTAGATTTTTAAAATTGAATATATTGTGGATTGAATTTTTTTGTTAGGTATACATTGAAATGTTATCTTTAATTTTAGTCAAGGTATGCATTAACCATATAACTTTAGTATAGTTATCTTCAACCAAAAACTAATAAAATGTTGTGTAAACTTTAATTGAACTTAGTTTATTTTGAAAAACTTGTAAAATTGTACTAGGTATTGCATTGGATATGTAATTTTAGTGTTTTTTATGTATTAAGTATACTTATTTTCACTAAAAAAATATATATTAAGAAAAAAAATATTATTCAAATTAATGGGCTTATACAGATCTCTACAGCAAAAGGTGGAATCTGTCATCCCAACAACTCCATGACCATCTAATTGACAACGAAAATTAAGATCATACAGTTTAAGCATGGTGTGTTAGAATGGATCAGGCAGGCAATTTTTTTGCAAAGGGGTTGGCAAAATTGGAGAGGCCTTGTTTTCATTTGATAGATTATGAGGTGATGCCGTAGTGGTAGTCTTCTTGGTAATAATTGTTCTATCTCAAATTTTTTAGGATCAAGAAAATTAGACATCAAACCACAGGAAGAATTATGTATTACTCAAGTCAGTTTGATCGTGTTAGATTGGATTATTTTGGATGTTTTAGATCATTGCCAAAGCACTTATTAGTAAGTAATATCGTGAATGCTAAAAACCCACTCAATTCAACCAAGGATACCATAACTTCATTTAATAAAATACATAAATCCAAACATTTATAACATCATCAGCGTACAATAAAATAAAATCTCAAAGATGACCCAGTAAAATCTCAAATACTAGGCCATTTATCATCCAAATCTAATATTACTTTTAAATTTAATGACATTTTTCACCACTATTCATAACTTTATTATTTAATGTTAGGTGTAAAATGGATGAAAGAAATTGCTCCTATTAATTAGTGATTGAGATAGTTCCTGAGCATTTCCTATGTATATATTTAAGTAAATTAATTTTATGTTTAGATCATGTTGAATTAATTAGTATCTTGAATTAAATATTTAAAATTTAAGATCATGTTTTTGATCCATAAATTGATTGAAAACTAGAGCAACTTAAGCATGAGTTGGATCAAGACCTAAGTTTAGAATCATAGCAAACTTTTCCAATCTTGATAAAGACAAGCTAGGTATGCATTAATATTAATTTACTATTATTTTTAAATTTAAAGTTAATTTTACTATTAATGTTTGGTACAATGAATTTGAGCAGGAACATTGCTCATATTAATTAGTGATTAGGACAATGTGAGTGATTAACTAGGTATATAACTAAATGTTGAGTAAACTAATTATATATTTTTAGATTTGAATATATTATTTTGAATTAGATGTTTAAAATTGAATATATTGTATTTCAAATTGAATTGAATTTTTTTTGATCAACTACATGATTTTGCTAGGTATACAAATGTAATTTTAGTTTATTTATTTTCAATAAGAAAATTGTATATTAAAAAAAATATATTTAAAATTAAATAAATTTGGCCTATACAGGAACATTGCTCATATTAATTAGTGATTAGGACAATGTGAGTGATTAACTAGGTGTATAACTAAATGTTGAGTAAACTAATTATATATTTTTAGATTTGAATATATTATTTTGAATTAGATGTTTAAAATTGAATATATTGTATTTCAAATTGAATTGAATTTTTTGTTTGACAACTTGCTAGGTATACAAATGTAATTTTACTTTATTTATTTTCAATAAGAAAATTGTATATTAGAAAAAAAATATTTAAAATTAAATAAATTTAGCCTATTAGCACGACGCTCTAACCAACAGAGCTAATAGGCCATTAATGCACTTCAATTAAATTGGTTTTAATTCGATCAATTTATCTTATTGACCTTTATATGATAGTTGTGCATTAAATATTATTTTAAATTTAGTTACTCCCTTCACTATTGTTTTATATTGACCTTTAAAAATTTCTAATTATATGTTTTTAGATTTGAATATATTATTTTGAATTAGATTTTTAAAATTGAATAAATTGTATTACAAATTGGATTGAATTTTTTTTGTTAGGTATACATTGAAATGTTATCCTTAATTTTAGTCAAGGTATGCATTAACCATATAACTTTAGTATAGTTATCTTCAACCAAAAACTAATAAAATGTTGTGTAAACTAATTATTTTAATTGAACTTACTTTATTTTGAAAATCTTGTAAAATTGTACTAGGTATTGGATTGGATATGTAATTTTAGTGTTTTTTATGTATTAAGTATACTTATTTTCACTAAAAAAATATATATTAAGAAAAGGCATATTATTAAAATTTGTCCTATAAAATATATATTATTAAAATTAATTGGCCTATACAAGTCTTAAACCTGTGACTTTCATATTATTAACACAAGGCTCAAATCAACTGAGCTAATAGACCATGATTATAAAATAAAGAGATTGGTTTTAATTCAATAAAATTTTCTATTGACCTGATAGTTGTGCATTAAATGTTATTTTCTATCTTTGACTAAAAAGTTATAGATTAGAAAATAGCATATCAGAAAATTATATAATTACATAGATAATATTGATTAGGTCAAAATTATTCTAAAAAATAGAAATACAATTGGCCCTCATAAGCATAGATCTATAATCTTCACATCATTAGCATAATGCTTTAACTAAGCTAATAGTCAATCATTATAATTTGGTGAGATTATTTGTAGTTGGATTGAGCTTTCCCTCGACCCTTAAATGTTAAATCTAGTGACATTCTTTCACTACTATGAATAATTTTGTTCCTTAATGGTAGGTATATAAGTACGTAGGAAATTGCTCCTACTCATTAGTGAAAAAAATAATCAGGGAATTCAATCCGATTTCCATGTTGGGATGTTTTTGAAGGTATGGTCTCTTTGAAACAGAATATTAACCTTTTGTGATGCATGATAAAATTACGTACTCTTGCTCTCTCTCAATTTTAGTTCACTCGTTGTTATCATTATCCGTCGTTACTTATTGCCCAATTCATTGCTCGCTGCTATAGCTACGTGCTTGCCTCTACCACTCGCTGTCTTTACTCTTTTCTTCTTCTTTAATTTCTCTCTTATATCTCTTAGATTTTATTGTCTCTTGTGTCAAATGTAGTATTGTGTTTGTCGACAAGTGGAATAATAGATTTTTCTGTTGATTGACATGACACTTAAATTATAATTTCAATATCCTGAATGAATGACTTGACGATGACTTTATTAGTTGATTTAGAGTGCATTGACTAACCTAAGTCATGACCAACATGAACCTATTGATCCGAGCAGCTGACAAGACGAGGAGTTCACCATCCAACTAGAGAAAATCGCATTGACTAAACGTCGTCATATAATTAACAACAGCATCTTGCAATTTGCAAACATGATAAAATTTATTCAGCAGTCTGCTGCCGTTGTCCACAATATATCTATTAACTCGATCGTACCACACATTAAAAGCTAATGAACTACCCTCAACAGCTCACCTAATTTAAACTCTGCTCCCTTTTTTCGTACGCTTAGTGAGTGTGATGATACATCAGTAATTAAATGTGCTCATGTGGTGTGGATGCCCTCTTGCCCTTCTCTTCTCCTCTCATTCAATTAATGCTCCTTGGCTTTTGTTGGCTTCACTGCTTTTTCAAAGTAGTTAGTTTCTCTGCAATTTTTTTTTAAAAAAGGATTAGTTTCTCTGCTATTATATGTCTTAATTAATATCCAAAAGGTAAATGTCAAGTAGGTTAAAACTAATCAAATACTTGATATTTGATCAATATATTAGTTGGTTGAGTGAAAAATATAAATGAGTTACGGTTGATCGAAGACTTGGCGGTTGGAACTATTCTAACAAGGAGTTGGTAAGAGAAAAGTCTAAGTGGGCCATAATTGATCGAATATTTGGTGATCGGAGATGACGATAGTCCAAGTGGATCATGGAGGACTGAACATTTACATGAGAAGCCAAGTCCAAGTGGATCATAGATGATTGGACACTTGGCATATGAATGCAATTCCTAAGAGGTTATGAAAGACAGGATGTTAGATGAGAATAGTGAAATCCTAATATGTCAAGGTTAATCGAACTTAAACAATGAGAAATTTTATCAGGTTAAAATTGATTGAATGCTAGACAATGTAAAGTTTCGACATGTCAAGGTCGACCTAATATTCGGTCGCGACAACTATTATACATCAATCGACTAATTACAAATCAATCGAGTGTAACTATTAAGTTTCAAACTTTTTGTTTGCTACTATATATATAGTGCTATCAATCAATCGCATGTTAACTCGATTAATCTGTTAGAACTCGTACGAGCTAGAGAGGGTAAATAACTTCGATCGTGTTGATAGAGTTGATTGCGCAGCAGAGACTTGAACAAATTGACAATAGAATGTTAACAAGATCGGTTTTACTTGGTTCACGACCTCCCAAGGCGATAATGTCTAAGGTTTAGTCCTAATATATACCTACCATCACTATCCTTTTTTTTCTCGGATACCTTCTGGAGGTGAAGCCTACACCTTATTTCTTACAAAGCAACACAAATACAAAGCAAATATACAAATATAAATGAAAGTAACAAATTTACATAAATCTTTGCTTTGAAAGCTTTTTTGTTGCTTTGGATTGTCTCTTGATAGTAAGAAATACAGTAGTACTTCGTCTCCAAACCCTCCAGAATCGACTACTTTGATCTTCCTCGAAATCCTCTTTTATAGTGTTGAAGTCATGATTGCTCTATTATAAATTTGAACGTTATTTTGACCTATCAGTTTAACAACTTCATCCATTTCAGCATCAATCAATTGCTCATACCATCAGTCGACTACTGTCTAATTAATCGAATTTCCTAGTTGAGTTCTGAACTCTCTATTTGCTCAAACAATGACATCAGTTGATTGTTACACTTCATTAGTCGAATGATTATAATCAGTCAAATTTTCTAATCAAATTTTGAAACTTCTAGTTATAGTGTCATCAGTTGACTATTATTATAGTAAATTACTAATTATAGGTTATTGTAGCTGATCACTGTTCATATAAATACTTATCAAACCTTAAAAATACCTTAAACATCAATTTCAATTTCAAGATTTTAAGTATATCGGTCGATCAATACACCCTATCAATTGATTAATACTCATATTTCAATCTTATCAAAGTTGAATTCTCATTTTGCTTGGTATCCGGTTGGTCTCCACCTATCAAGATTTTTTTTACTCATCATCCGATCAATCTTGACTTATCAAAACTTCCTGTTGTTTAACATCCGGTCAACCTTGATTTGTCAAAATTTCATCGTTGCCTAGCAACCGATTAACCATAACTTACTGGGACTTTATTATTGCTTGACATTTGATTAACCTTGATCTTAACCTTATTGCCTAGCATAGTCAATTTAGATTGTCAGGATTTCACGTTTCATGCCAACTTGCTATTGGATTTTCGACTGTCAAGTGTCTAGGTTAAATATGATCCACTTGGATTTTTCTTTTATGAATTAACATATTAATCGACTGTTAAATATTCAATCAATCTTGACCTATTTGATGTCCAACTAACATATTGATCAAATATCAAAATTCAACTCGAGCTTGATCAACCTGGTCAATCTTGACTAGAGGTTGATTACACTAACATGATCATCATTAGTTGATTTGATCAATCAATTTTCTAACTTTTTATTCGTTATAGTAACATTGACTGTCGTTGATCATCAATTGATTATTATTGTAGCAGAAATATTGTTCCAATCGATTGATACCATTCACAGTGTTGAAAATACTATCCACATTGAATTTGCTTATGTGAGAGTCTTTTATGTCTTCAAAATTTTTTCGTACAATTAGTAGAGGTTAACCTCGACTTATTAGGGTCTCATCCTTTCCTAGTATCTGATTAACTTTAATCTATCAGTACTTTACTCGTTTAGCATCCGATTAACCTTGACTTGTTTTCTTGTATCATGCTTAACATTTGGCCAACCTTGATCTGCCAGGACTTCGCTATTGTCAAATATTCGATACTCTTGCACCTGTTTGGACATTTTACATTACCAAATGTCTGGTCAATCATGATTCATGTAGATTTCGTGCTAACTTGCTAGGACTTCTTGTCTCGTACTTAATATTTGATCAACCTTGACCTATCAAAACTTTGTCATTGTTAAACATTCAGTTCTCCTTGACTTGTTTGGACTTCTTGTAGTGTCAAGTGTCAGTCAACTATTACTCATTTAGATTTTGTCTTTACTAATTTTCTATTAGATTTGTAATCATCAAGTGTCTGGTTAATCGTGACTCACTTAGACTTTTTCACTGTTAAATATTTGATAAATTTTGACCTACTTGACTTTTCGCTCTAATCAATAAACATAGTAATCGATTGTCAAGTATTCGATCAATCTTGATCTATTTGATGTCTCACTCATTCAATTAACATATTGATCAAATATTGAAATTCAACTCGAATCAACTCAAGCTTAGTTAACTTTTATCAGAGGTCGATTGCACTAATAAATTTGAACAAGAAATAAAGTGTTTCTAGATTGTAGTCGATGATGTAGTTGACTAAATGTTAAATTCAATTGATTGAGCAACCTAGTCGACTAATAGTCATATGAAGATATTATACTCGAGAATAGAAAAAAGATATTTTGAGTTGAGTCAATCATGAGCTAAGATTGAGTCAATAGTTTGAACTTAATTAGACTATTTGATTGGATCTTATTCAATTGAGTTGATTGAAACGATAAGTCGATTGGAATAAGTAATAAGGATTTCATAAACAACATTTTAGTGTACTAGCGAGTATTTAAGTCAATTGAAATTAAATAAATAATTGAGTAAGTCTTATTGGCAGTAAAAGGTGAAATCGTCACTTTGGCGGTCCTTCCACGATGACTCTATATTTTTTGGAAAGAGATAATTTATGGGAGGCTTCACCCAACAATAGTAGCGCCTACAGAAGCGGGAGGCAACCAGCGGGACATTTTGCACCTGTTGAGAATCGACTCTAGACCTATTAATAGTAACACCTCTGTAGAAACCATCTGCACCAGCATGGAGGATAATTGAGTGAGTCATATTGAAGCTCGACTTGCATACTATAGACAAAGAGACAAGGAAAATTTAACCAATAATTATTATCATTCTATAGCAATTCCACAACTCTACTTTGTCTTTATTATTATTTTATAATTTTTTATTTTTTGGATTTAAGATTTAAGCTCTTGTATTTTTATACAGTTTTGATTTTTTTTATTTTATCTTATTTTAAAATAATATTTTTACGTGAGAATTCTCTTTCAAGAAAAATTTAGTAAGATTTTAGAAGGATGTATTGTTTAAAAAATAAATTAGGGAGTAGAAATTAGGAGTTTGAAATCGTCTAAAAAATAATTTTTTGAGACAGAATTAAAATCTATTTTAGATTTATATAAATTAAAATAAATTTATTATAAAATTATTAATTTATTTTATTTTAATAAAATATAATATTAAAAAAAATTGAGATGGAAAAATTTTCCAGAGACTGAATTTTTAATTTCGTCTCTGAAACTTTATTTTCAGTGACGTAAATATCTTGAATTATCACGGTAGTTTTTGTTAATATCTTTATTATTTTTGTTGTATTTAATAAGTTTTATTTGGCCAGGACATGCAAAAGAAAAGAAACACAATCTATTCACTATATTTAATCTCCTGTGGCACTTCCTCTCAAGTAGCTATTGCCAGTCAATTATATTATTCAGAGAAATTTTTCAACCTCTAAAAAATTGGTGGCCAGCTACAGTTAGGCCTAGGTGTTGGATATTTGTGCATGACGATGAGCTCATGCTTATATATTGCATTTGACAGAGAGCAGGGTGAGCTGCAATAATGGTGGCTCTGCTGATCTGAGAAAGAAGTCCTTGCGGGCTCACAGGTCTCCTCATTTCTCTCCGAGGTGGCCCCTCCTGCATCCTTGTAGGGGCACACCCACAGCTGGTTTGATCATTACATATCGTTAGGTTTACCCTTATGCTTTAAGTGTTCAAGAGGTTGTTTATCTCATAATATATAAGATCCTGGGAAAAAGCTAGGCAAAATTAAGGTTTATTGTTAACTCTCTGCCTCCATGCATAGATAAACTATACAGTAAAATGCATGCAAATTCTATTGACCTTAGGGCTCCTTGACGATCGATTCAACTGATGATAAGATTCACAGTGAAACCATGTTCATACCTATTGATGTTTATAGAAGCAGGCACTGCATATATGCATGCATGCCAGTGTTTATAATCCTAGATTTTTTTTTCCTCTCCTGTCACTGTTGATGCATCCATGATTGATTCGTTTGTCTCATGTATTGATTGTTTGTCATTAGCATTACCAGCTACCACCCTCATATATAATTAATTAATCGTCACAATTTAGTATTGTGTGGTCAGTATATGCATCTATATCTGTCTCAGTTTAATTAGCATTTACAAAACAAGCAAAAGATTTTGATAAAAAGGCAAAGAAATAAAGTCTGTATAGATCATTCATATACCATGGAGTTTTTCAGTGTCTGAATTCAATTGGGGTTGCCATATATATGATCGAGAGGTTAATATATATATTTTTTCAAATATACTCTTGGATATATTATTTTCTAAAGTGGCATTTTTAAATAGGAGGATTTAGATTCCAAATCCTCATGATACCTGAATTTCTAGTTAGAACTTTTCCTAATTAAATAGTTATTTAGGTGATACTTATTCAAATATATAAACTAGAAGTTATTGTATTATATTATTCTAAGTTGGTGAGAGTATAATAACTAATGTCTTAAATTGGTATCAGCTTGATAATCACAAGACGATATTTATTAGGTGGCACTTCAATAACTATTCATTATCATTTAAGAGTCTTTTTTTTTAAATTAAGAAATGATGATCTCTTAGAGATAATTATAAATTAATCAAGTTAATTTGAAGGAGGGCTGCATATATATATGTAAGTATACATATGACAGAATTACTACCATGTTATAGCTAGCTAGCACGTTAGATCTAACTCAGCGTCTCTCATGCGCACACACATGTAAAGTCCACGAGAAAGGAGACATAAATGAGTGATTCATGGGCGTAGGTGGAGTTTATTGCCTGCGTACTGTGACTGAGCACCATGGCTACTCAGTACTTACCTCCACGCTTCACCGACAACCCCTCTGGCCTCTGCCACATTCCATCCTCCAAACCCTTTTAATATCGTCCTCTTCCTTCCCTCACGGCCTCATCCTCCCTCCTCCTCTATTCGCTTAATTCTCCTGCATCACCCCTTTCTCTTTCTATTTCTCCTGCATTTACTTGATTATTTCCACTGCACCACTTTGTACTTTGCCGTCAGAGACTAGCTCCTTTACTCTCCCTGTCTGTCAGCCCCGGCCCTGCCACGCTTGGCATATCATGGTACAGTCCAAGAAGTTCCGAGGTGTGAGGCAGCGCCATTGGGGCTCCTGGGTCTCAGAAATCAGACACCCTCTACTGTAAGCAGTACAAGCCTCCAATTGATTTGATATTCATACTTATTCGTGAAATGTGGAGGAGTTTCGTACGTTTTGTCGTCGATCGATGTCTGTCGCAGTGACAATGTGGGCTCCGTTTTGGTTTGCTGCAGCAAGCGCAGGGTGTGGCTGGGCACGTTCGAGACGGCGGAGGAGGCGGCGCGCGCGTACGACGAGGCGGCGGTGCTCATGAGCGGCCGCAACGCCAAGACCAACTTCCCGGTGCCCCCGCGCGAGGCCGAGGGCGCCGACGCCAAGGCGCTGTCGGAGGCGCTCAGCGCCAAGCTGCGCAAGTGCTGCAAGGCCGCGCCCGCGCCGTCGCTCACCTGCCTCCGCCTCGACACCGAGAAGTCCCACATCGGCGTCTGGCAGAAGCGCGCCGGCGCGCGCGACAACGCCTCCAGCTGGGTCATGACCGTGGAGCTCGGCAACCCGCTCGCCACCGTAGCCACAGCGCCACCTCAACAGGCCCCTTCATCATCTTCCTCCTCTGCCGGGCTGACGGCGGTGGACGAGGAGGAGCGACTGGCGTTGCAGATGATAGAAGAGCTCCTCAACCGGAAGCATGCCGGAGTAGATGGTGAAGACAACTTCTTCCTCTGATCACCAACCTTGTACCGCATATATATATATATAGTTACGTTAATTGCATGATTTACAAGTTCTGTGTTTGTCAATATATATAATCCTACACAAACAAAGTTAATCATATGGTATTTTAGAGGTCTCCCTCAGCATGCGAAGATGGTGAAATGGCCATTATTATTTGTGGCGAGATTAAGCTATTTGTCTAATTTTTTCCTTATCAAGAACACATGCATACAATTAGGTGTGCTACGAAAGTGATGGAGGTGGAATAAGGAGTTTTGTTGCTACCAAACTTCTCTTAATAGTGATAATTAAGATGCTTAAATGGTTGCTGTCTTCTTCTTTTCCATATGGAAAGTGGAAACTATGCATTCCCTTGATGATAAATTCATTTTTTCTGATAGAGAAAGGCAAGGCACTGTATTTTAAGGAGATTATATATGCTTTGTTTTAATTTGCTCCAACTAATTAGCAGAGTTCCTCTATGGCCTAATTGTGGGTGTGGATAGTACTCTTGTTTTCTTTTTCAAGTTTTGGCGTGCCCTTATTATGTATATACTATACAAACCAATAAAGTCCTACAGCAAGGACATTATTGCTGCTTAGTTACAAGTCCATGTTCCCTTTCACTCTTGTCTCTTGTTCCAACATGGCGTTGAAATTTACCCAAGAGACAAGCAAATTAACCAGAAATCATTAGTACCCTATTCAGTTGTTGCTTATGAATGCATATGGTCATCTATCCAAATGAACAACTAGAGTAGCTTTCCCTCTTGCCATTGCCTATGGCTACCTAGTAATTAGATTTGGGAGGATGACACAGATAAACTTACAAACCAAGAGATTATATGGCGTTAAATGCAATGGAGAGAGGAAGTGGCACTGGAAATAAAGAAGAGAGGCAGAAAAGTTAATCAAGATCCATATGAACAGAAAGGATGGATATGCAGTGGCAGGTCCCCCACCCCCAAAGTCCAGGTAAACGTCAGTCAATTAAAGCTGGGGCAGATGAGCCATCGCAGTGGTGGTTCCACAGGCAGCTGGGGTCAATAAATGAGGCACACTATTGAGGAATTAACTGAAAGCACCATGATTTCCATGTTCACGTCTTAACCTTCAACTTTTGGGTCTTATAGAGTAAATGGAGTTGGTTATTAGGTTAACGATAGCGAGCACACCTGAGGAAAGCGCCATTAAGAAATTACTTGGGTCACTTTAGGAAGAGAAATGAACTTTGAAGGGGTATAAGAGATGTTATATAGTTGTCTGAACTATATGGATTATGTGCTATTTGTTAGGACCGGTGTGAGTTAGAGAGGAGGTTGAATAGTTTCAATCATTTTTATTCGATTTTGTATGCTCATCTATAATTCGTTAGTACGCAGTCGAAATAAAACAATACAAAATAAAAGAAAATACACAAAGACAAACTAATTTTACTTTGGTTTATCATCTCCCAAGGTAGCTACGTCCATGGTTTAGTTCATAGCGGACTATCACCACTAATCTTCTTCTTCTTGGATATCTTTCGAAGGCGGAGAAGTCTCTTACAATCTGTTTCTTACAACAAACACAAGCAATACAATCCAATATAAAAATACAAATGAAATCAAAGTAAAACAAACTTTACAAGTGAAAATTTTACTTTGGATGTTTCTTTGTCACTTTGGATTGCCTCTTAAAACCCTCAAGAATCGACGTCTTCAAATGACCTCTAAACCCTTTTTTATAGGGTTGTATTCGGGTTGATTTTCACCTAACAATCGATTCCTTACTTTCACCAATCGATTACCTTATTGTAATTTGATGTTTATGCCTACAGAATGATTATTTTTATCCTAATAATCGATTGCTATGAGACACCAATTGATTCCAATTAAAAATCGAACTAGCCAATTGATCTCACAGAGATTTGTTCGCTGCTATAGTGTTAATAATCGATTGTTGGAACCCAACAATTGATTGGTAGCCTGCAGTTGAATCGGTAGTTGAACGGGATAGTTGAGTTGCAAGCCTTCTTTCTCACCTCCAACCTCAAATTCGAGGTATAGGATTATCAATTGATTGCTACATTTATTTTAGCTTTTTTAAGGCTAAAATCTTGCCTCGCATATTATCCGATTAACCCCATGTGCCAAATATTTGATTCTTCATGATTTATTTACTAGAATTTTCCTTTGTCAATATCTGATTAACTTTGACCTATCAGGATTTTGACATTGCTTAACATCCTATCACTCTTGATTTGTCAAGATTTCATCCACGTGCCAAATATCTGATTTTTCTGGATTCGAACTTTCTCTATTGGGAGCTCCTCTATCATTATTCTCATGATTTACTTGGACTTCACGCCTTGTCAATTTTTTGTTAGGACTTTCTCTACAATGGTATAATATTGCCAATGGGTCTAGTCAACAAACTGTTGATCCACTTGGATTTTTCTCTTGCTAATTTTCCTATATATTGAACTTCCAACAATCAATTATCTGGTCTATTATGACTCACTTAGACTTTTTTTTTCTCACGCTAAGTATTTGGTCCTCTATAATATATTTGGACTTTCCTTCTCATGTCAAGTGTCTCTACTTGGATTTTTCTCCTCGTGCCAAGTGTCTCTACTTAGACTTTTCTCCTCGTGTCAAACTTTCTTCACCTCATACCAACTCCCCGTTGGTCTTTCAATCATCAGATATCTGATTAATTGTGACCCACTTGGACTTCCTCTTGCATGCTAAGTATCCGGTCAACCGTTATCCATTTTGATTTCTCCATCGTCAAGTATCCAGTCAATCTTGATATACGTGACTCTTTTCATCGTTAAATATCCGATCAACTTTAACATAGTTAACTCTTCTTCATTGTTAAGTATACAGTCAATCTTAATCTATTTACTCTTCTTTTACCATCTTGATCAACATCTATCATATTGGTCAAATATTGAAACTCGTCAACTTGAGTTAACTTGAACTTGATCAACTTGGTCAATTTGGACCCGATGTCGATTGCACCAACACTATTAAGCAACCCAATATATGCTTATCACTAAGAACATATTCTAAAAATGTTTCAAATCATATGTAAAGTAAGGGGAATGTTGTGAACCTTGCTTAATTATCCCCCTCTAATCTAGTGGCGATATCATCAACTCATCGGAGCTTGACACATGTAAGTAGTAGCAGGCAACCAACCAATGACACGCTAATGTGTTCCTACTAAGGGCATCTACAACGCTGTGTTAAAACAGCGTTAATAACTTTTTCTTTAATCTCTCTCCATATGATGTGGAGGAGAGAGTGTGGACGTGGAGGAGAGATAGAAGAGCAAAGGTTTGAACGCGTTCAAAAGTTTGAACGCGTTAATAGGTCAGAGGTGGGTCCCACAGATTTTTTTATTATTTTTTTATGTGTTATAACGGGGCAGCATTGCAGATGCTCTAAGTTCCTTTGTAACTTAACTTTGGGAGCTAGGCTAAACGAACATAGAATGTGTTTTTTTAGTGGGAACTAAAATCTTTTCAGGGATTAATTCATGCTTAAAAGGATGCTTAAAACTATCAAAATACTAGTTCTCGAAAGGAGTAGACATTTTTGGAGTACAATCTTGGTGATGATACTTGTGATTATTGGAGTGTGATTCTTAGATTAGAAGCATTTTTAGGGGCCGAAAATGATCCTTGTAACTTGTCCAAAGGGCCCAAAAGGAATTTGTCTAAAAGTTAATTTAGATAAATTTGAGTTCTATCGTCCAAGGATCGAGTCACTGAAGCCGACGCAGCAGACTTGCAGAAGAATCACTGAAGCCATCTCTATGGGTTCCAAGGAGGAGTTGATGAAAGTAAGGAAGGAAATTGTAGACTTTCATGGCAAGATGGTTCTTCTCGAAAACTACACTGCTCTCAACTACACTGGTAGGTTTTCATACCATTTCTTGCTAAGAATTCATCATTTTCTTGATCTGTTTTTATGTAGGCCAACTTTCACTTTAAAAAGGGTTCTGTAGCATATTTTCAGCGTTAAACACATTGGTTTTGTTGCTCTAGAACTAGTAATTTAACCTATACATTATGACATTCTGCAGATCCTCCAAATTAGAACTGCAAATGTTGTGATGGTTCGATACTCATCTGGCTTAATGTTTCAAGCATCTGTCGTTTTGGAACTTGTATTTGTCATTGAGAACAATCCAAGTGATACATGAATTACACTCAGTCCAGTTAAGATCTTCTCTTTATTTTTTCAGAGCCTACCGACTATCCGACCGATTAAAAGTGGGTATATTTAACTTGAGGCAATTTGTGGGTTTTATCCTACGTTCACTTTTTCTAATTGATCAGGTTGATTAGGCTGATGATATATGGCTTTGTAAATTTTCTTTGCTAGGCTATGGCATGTTAGCACTTAGCAGACACACTACACAAAGATCTTGCTCTTGTCAATGGTGACACAATTAAGCCACTCCTGTTGTAACTTCCACAACAGAGAGCTCTATGCTATTTACCTACAATTGATGCAGTTTAACTGATTTATACTAACCAAATGCGTTTAACTTATTGAGGCTTTCAAACACTCAACTAATATATTAGATACTGCATGTGTTATTTGTTTATTTTTCCAATTATATTTTCCCAAGTTGTTAAACTACTTTTATGTTTGATTGAGTGAGCACTTCTCCCAAAAACTTATGCTATTGAGAGTTATGCTTTAACATCGATCAAAACTATTCCACGTGGAGTGGATTCACATTAGGCAGTCATTATTTGAAAGGTTAAAATTGTTAGGACATAGCTCCATCTGTTTTTTCTTATTTTCAGCGGAGTTTGAATTCATGAAAATATCACACTAATGAGCTCTTTTTAAATTTCTTTTTCCCCTAGGTATGTATTTGTGAACAAAGTAAACTTTGTTCGATTACTAGTCTAACTTGAGATTTCTTTAAAATATGTGGGACTTAAATGACATGTGATGGAGAGTGGAAAGAATTGAATGATGAGAATACTTTAAAACAAACACCAAGAATCATTCTTGCTTGAATTAATGTATTTGGTTATGCCAAGTGCAAAAAGTTCATAGTCAAGTCTTATTTATCCAGATGGTTTTTGCAGCTTGGTGCTGAACACATCATTTTACAAAATAATTATAATTACGAATAACTGTGTTGAGAAAATGATATACGTGAAGTAGGATATCTAGAAATTGTATATGAAAAAGAAAAATCTAGCTCCATAACATTGGACATTATTTTTCTCTTGTTTTGGCATTATTTGTGATTTGATGTGGGAATTTTAGAAATGGATGATTGCTAATGGTTTGCTAGGCAACTATACTATCTATTCAGGAGCAAGGGATACGCCTCTGAGTTAGTAAACAATATATAGTTTTTATTTTGTGGATCTCTTGTTTGTTTGATGATACATTTACTGACTGAGTGATACACTATCAAGTTAACAACTCTTACAAAAAAATTTTTAAAAAAAGAACTAGCATCTCTCCATTTGTGTATACATGGTTATGTGATTGCAATATGTCAAAACAGGATTATGAAAGATTTTATAAATTGCAAATGGAGAAAGATTCTGTAACTTACAAATGGCTGCAGTATTAGTGATGAACTGCTCTCTATTCTTTTGGGTTGTATGTTTTTGGCCAATCCTTTATATGGCTGATTGCGTTTATTTGTGATGATGTTCAGGTCTAGTGAAAATACTGAAGAAGCATGACAAAAGAACAGGAGCGCTTATCAGGCAGCCCTTCATCCAAGAGGTTCTTAAGCAGCCGTTCTTTACGACCGATCTGCTTAACAAACTTGTGAAGGAGTGTGTGGTGATGCTCGACCACTTCTTCTCCAATAACGATCCATCAACTTCAGCAGAATGCAACACAGAACGGAGAAAGGAAGCCAGCACAACAGGTTCCTCATCGGCCGGAGGGGTTCCAGAGTTGGAGGAGATTGAATATATAGAGAGCTTTTATACATGAAGAGCACAATGGCGGCACTGCAGTCCTTGAAACAGATTCGGAGTGGAAGTTCGACCATCAGTTTCTTTTCGCTGCCTCCTTTGAAGAGTAATGGATTGGAAGAAAGGTGGGGCAACAATGTTCATGTGGTAGAACAAGTAGCTGAGTAACAGCATTACACCAGCAACCATTACACTAGTAACCTTTGTTGTCTCATAATTTGCTTGGAAATGGTCTTCCCTCTCTATTTCCATAAATTTTCTCTTGAATGTTTAATCCTAATCGTACAAGTTAATTCTGAGAATATAAATTGTATTATCATGTGTAGAATTGGATACTTGAGAGAAAGTTCTACTTTGAATCAACAGAAACTTTCGCTAGATGGGCTATAGTCTAAATGATCCAAACTAGTCAGGTAGGATAAAATATCGTATAGTAATTATTTGGCCTTAATTCAACTACGATTTTTTTTCGCTTGCAATTCATTAATCTTATTTGACAAATTTCTCGGACACCAATTCGCATAATAGAAGAAAAAAAAAAGTTCAATAATTAGCAAGATGCAAAATTATACTACATTTTGTGGCGTACAAGTGAAGCAGATTCAATTCCCCCTACCTCGATGTTGTACATAGACAATAATATAGGTTTGCTCACCACCTAGCATTGATTTTCTACGTTACACATTGAAAAATCATTCAAAATCCAAATCTAGTTTACACTTTCTTGCCTGCAGCTAAGAGATACTCTTCTATATGCAACTTTCTGTAGCACTAATCAACTCAACAATCCTTCTGAAATGTACACCATGCATGCGCTATTCGACTTGATGAAAATCATGAAGCTGTTCACGTTGTCCCAGTGTATTGACGCTCAAGCTATCCCATGAAATTTGCCAAAAAGTGATCAATGCCATCGCGAAAGAGATTCAGAGAATCTCTGTGTGCTGACTAGCAATATGTTGGCAAAGAGAACATAGCCTGAACACGTTGCAACTTGTATTTCTACAGGGGGAAGACAACATATATAGAACAGAAGATCGATCAAGTTGGCAAGAAGAGGATGAGGCACGCTTATCTGAGAGGTAATAATAGCATATAAAACATAGAATTTTCTATATGGAGCTGTAAAGAAATTCACATCCCCATTGACGCAATAAGTCATGATTCATTCAGATTGATATGCTCCTGATAAGAATATCCTTGAGAATGCTGGCGGTTCTCTGTAAAAACTTCAAGTTGTGCCCTATTTTATCCTGCTCATTCAAAACATATGATGTGAGCACAGTATGAACTATGTTAGGTATGATTGACTTTGCTGACTAAATCATACTATGGAGGATAAGGTTAGTCAAATCTAGGTATTTAGAAAACTAAATGGTATCTGGCAAGCCAAAATAAATGGTCTAGACTTCAGTAAAATATCAACTTTATGTGATGTGCACTGCAATCTTGAGTGGTTACTACCATAAAAAGGCTCCTACCTGTGTTCCTAAATACTAGCACCAAAGTTGGACTACTATTTCATTAACATTTCAGTTCATAGTCAAATCTGCTTCAGCAATAAATAAAAATTCGATCAACTTCAGCTACCAGACGGAACATTATTGAAACACTGGAAAATCATGACAGCAAGGTGAGATGAAAATAGAACAGCAAGAATGCACAACTTAATGCAAGCCAGTTAGAGTTCCATATCATGATAAAATAATAAACCTTAACTATAATTAGTAGCCAGTTCTTCAAATGAATTCTCCAGGCATACCTCTTTCAGTTGCTCGATCCTATCTAAAATTGGGTGCAAGTTGTCACTAAATGATGACTGCAAATCACTTATCCTGGCAAACAAAACAAGAATTGAGTAACAGATCAGGAATCAAATAATACATGTTTTTGTTGCATATAATTTTTATTTTAGAAGGCCAGGCATGAAGTGGCACTATGCCCCAGAACGTAAGATACTTGATTTTGTTAGGTCATCCAAGGCTATAACATCTTTTTCATTAAAAAAAAAAATTAAACCCTCCCATATAAGATCATCCACCATAAAGGTAAAGAAAGTGCATAACTAGCAGAAATTGGGGATGGACAATTGCATTCATACAGATAATCCATCTTAGTGATTCCCTTATGAAGGCTGTACTAAAAGGCCAACGATAATCTACATAATAAACAGATGGTCACAAATTAGCTAAGTAAAATGTTCATACTCATCCTGAAGGCTAAAAAGTAGGATGTTGAGGATTAGCTCAGCAAGTTGAAGCAAAAGTGTGATAAGCTGGTCCCTATTTCCAGCCATGCGACACATCTCTATCATTGCAATGTATCTCCTGTATCAGATAAATATGAAAAAGACGCTGTTAAAGAAAAATCATATGCACAGATTCTTCATCCCTACTCTGGAAAAAGGAGGATAAGCAGGGATAATAAATGATAAAGAAAAGGCATAAAAGAAATCTCACATGCTGTAACAATGCATGAAACAAGGACACGATGTTAATTCTTTACAAATTGAATGGTACCCATATCACAATTTAAATAAACCCAAAAAAGACAGTTCAGATGGAGTTTGGATGCAAGATTGAGAAATAATGGAAATCTCAGAAATAATGAAAACCAATTTGAAAAATTATTCCACTTTCAACATGTATGATTACCTTTCTACTCATTAAGTTCTTGAGGTCCAATTGCTTCTATTCGGAATCAATCTATATCTCATCATTTGTAATAAAATTATATAATCATTCAATTGTTGGAAAACTGATATGCAAGTATCAAATGATAAAGCTCTATTGACACTGGCTCCACTAGTCGCGCGCGCGCACGCACGCACGCACACACACACACACGCGCGGACGCGCACACACACGCACACGCACACGCGCACACACACACACACACACACACACATAAATCTAGTTGGATCATAGATATTAATTATGCCAACTTGTTACAAAGATAATCAATCCGAATTCCATTTAAAACTTTTATGAAGATGTCCCCTAGTTGTTCATCGGTCTTCACATATCCTGTAGAAATCAACTTTTATTCAATCTTTTCACAAACAAACTGATAATTTAAATGTGCTTAGTTCGCTCATGAAACACAGGATTCAATGCAATATAAAGAGTAACTTGATTATCACACCACAGTTTTGCTAGTATTGAAGGCTTAAGTCCTTTGGTCAAGAGTTAATATATCCACATTATCTCACACATAGACTATGTCATAGTCCTATATTTGATGGGGGAAATATGACATAACATTTTGCTTCTTACTTTTTCATGACACTAAATTTCCTCCAATAAAGATACAATAACATGAAGTAGATCTTTTATCTGCCCAATCTGCATCTGAATAAACATTCTAATATGACATAACATTTTGCTTCTTACTTTTTCATGATACTAAATTTCCTCCAATGATACAATAACCTGAAGTAGATCTTTTATCCATTTTGGAACCTGCCCAATCTGCATCTGAAAAACATTCAATATAAGGGTGTCCATGATTTGCATACACGATACCTCGTCTAAGTGTTCTTTTCAAGTAACACAAAATTTACTTTATCACTGCCCAATGATGAACTGTTAGAGATAGTATAAACCAACTTACAACACCAATTAGATATACAATATCTGGACAAGTTACAGTAAAATAATTCAACTTCCCAATTAATTTTCGATATCTCTCAGGATGTTCGAATAGTTCCTCATCTCCTGTGAGGTGTATGTTCTAAGTCATTGGAGCACTACAAAGCTTTGCTCCCAATTTTCCTGTCTCAGTTAATAGGCCGAAGACATTTTTTCTAAGATAGAAATATATATTTTCTACTCCTTATAACTTCAATACCCAAGAAATACTTTAACACCCCAAGTCTTTTGTGCGAAACTGAGCATGAATAAAAAACTTAAAAGATGAGATTTCTATAACATCGCTTCTAATAATAATAATATCATCCACATACACAACTAATAGGACGATACCAGCTCTTGATTTTCTGTTGAACACAGAATGATCAAATTGACTTTTCATCATACCAAAATTTTCAACAACCTGACTAAATTTTTCAAACCAAACAAGAGGACTCTGTTTCGAACCATACAAAGACTTTCGAAGATGACAAACTCACCCTGACTCCCACTGACTCCTCCTGAGCAACAAAACTAGGAAGTTGCTCCATATACACTTCTTCTTGAAGATCTCCATGAAGAAAAACATTCTTAATATCAAGTCAATGTAAAGACCAATGATGAGTAGCAACCATTGAAATAAACAATTGAATAGATGTCAATTTTATAGTAGGAGAAAAAGTGTCAGAATAGTCCACATCATAGGTCTGAGCAAAATCCTTTGCGACAAGACGAGCTTTCAATCTAGCAACTGACCCATCCACTAAAGCAAAGGTTGAAAAGAGACTAAAATTACATTTCATATAATCCATGATATCAGAATCAATGACCCATTTGGAAAATGAGGAAATGAGATATGCTTTGTGTTTATCTGAATCAGCAATAGTAGTGACAGAGGAAGGTGAAGACTCGAGTGATTCCTAATATTCTAGAAACTTGACAAATTCATCTGCAGAGATAAGAACCGATTTATCAGTGGCATCATGAGTGGATGCAATATGAGTCAAGTGTTTATGCTGATTTTTGTACTGAAACTTTCTATACTCAAACTTTGTATGGCCTGACTTATGACAGTAGTTGCACACAATACCACCATAATTCAACATTTGAGTTTGAAAGTCCTGTGAGCTTCCTCCTTTGTTTCCACCGTGACTAGTTACCTTCCAGGCACATAATTAGTATTGCGTCTTGCCAAAGCACCACTAAGTAGAATGACTATAGTGCTTTCTGTAGAGAACACGATTAAATATATCTTGTAAAGAAAAGACCTCAGAATTAGAGAGAACTTTTGACTTAGCAGACTCAATATCAGGAGATAGACTAGTGAGGAAGCTCATGATAGTCATCTGCTCTCGTTGGCATTGTTGAAGCTTCACATCAGGGCTAAAGAGCAGCAACATATTAAGCTTCTCATATATCTTCTTGAACGTCATAAAAAAATTGATTAGAGACAGATCTTGTTTTCCCACACGGTAAAAAGTTTTGCAAACCTCATACATGCGGAAGAGATTTCCTATTCCAGAGTATAAAAATTCTAAATAATCCATCAATTCTTTAACAAATTCATGGTGATTGATTAAACCAATTACCTCACTATCAATACAATTTCAAATCTGAATGAACAAGCGAGCATCATCTTTAAGCCACGTCTACTTTGAATCATCTTTAGGAGGATCATCAGTCAAATGCCCATATTTATCAATACTCTAGAGATAAAGACGAACAGTCTTATTCTAGTTCAAATAGTTTGAACCATTCAACTTATGGTCTGTGATTTTAAACATCACAGACACCACATCTATCAAAATAGAATACTTATTTTCAACCATAAGACTTTATCCCAAAGAAAGTCAAATAAGAGAAGAATCCAAAAGAAGACCAAAACACAGCTGCTGATCGGCGGTGAGTTGATGGTCAGGAAGGACAATGATTACTGCT
The DNA here is from genome assembly GCF_044706935.1 of Curcuma longa. Lineage (NCBI taxonomy): Eukaryota > Viridiplantae > Streptophyta > Magnoliopsida > Zingiberales > Zingiberaceae > Curcuma > Curcuma longa. The sequence goes on from NC_133875.1 coordinate 6,981,251, forward strand.
TGACGCACAGGACAACACGAGTAGGTGCTACGACAGGAGTTGAGAAAAGTAGAACTAATTCTCGCCCCGTCACTCTTTGTAGTTGTTGTTGTCTTCTCTTTGCTACATTAGGGCCGGAGGCGGCAGTGTGATGCAGTCATCACAGAGCCAAGGAAGGGCAACAATACGACAAGGGATGAGAGTTTCGTACAGTGGTTGAGGGAATCACTCGCTCTCGAACGAGCGCGAACCGAAGCGTGGGTGAGTTCAGAGACAGGCGAGAGATAGCTAGACTAGCACGGGGCCTAGAGCTCGTAGGGTTGGTGTGCATGTGTCTGAGGCAAACACAAGAGGGTTCGCGGGATATGCCAACGAACAAGGGAAGAAGGGGCAGCAGTAACTGACTTTGTTGTGCCCGGACAAGTGGAAAACGAGAGGGTAGTGGCGGCAAGGATGAAACCCTAATTTCGAATTATAGCATGTTATTTGAGATGAAAGAAATTAAATACCTTTATTAAAAGATGAGGTATATTTATATACAAGACTAGAAATCCATCTTAGGAAACTATCTATAATTATGTTAGCTAATTAACAATTAATATAATTGACAACTAATAGATATTACTGCTATAATAATTGACAATTAATATGATATCAAATTAGTTGTATGTGTGTGTGTGTGTGTGTGTATACAACTAATATGATATCATATGTATACAGCTAATAACATACATCATTATTCTAATTGACTAATTCATCTATCTATTCTCAATTGGGCATCTTAAAAAACACTCCTATAATTATAACTAATTTTATCTTACTATAAATTGGATCCAACAGTTAGTAAATTATAATATTAATTTTGACCTTGCCTTTCCATTTAGCTCCACACATCCATGGGTGTTAGAAATTACTCCAAGGAAAAAGCAAAATAATAACACTTGGATTTTGATACTTCAAGTGGACACTTAAATTTCTATCGATCACGTGTAAAAAATTTTTAGAAATAGTTGTGCATCCATACTGTATCGAATACTTATAACTGAGTCTAAGTAATGCAGCATGTGGTTGAGTCTCAAACATTTGATATATTGTGAAATGCTTCTTTCTACCTGGTGGCTCTAGGGTAGCAAATTTCACTACTGGAGGTGTAGAATTTGGGGAAAAGAAATATTATATTGCTTCATTGGCACATAAACATTAAAGAGAGAATAAAAAGAGAAAGGATGAAATGAAATTAATATGACGAGATATCAGGAACAAGTCTATTGAATTTCTCGCTGAAGTAATGCCATACAAGATACTATAGTTCTATCCATTGTTAGGCATAGGAAAGCAAGGAAAGGTCTTCACTGGAAATGCATGGTACAACTCAACTCTTTACAGGACATAGCAAAATGAGAATGAGAAAAATCTCTGTTCAAATATTACAGAAATAAAAGAAGATTGAAGACAGACAGTATAAGGAGATTGGAGATACAGGTAAAAAGGAGAAGAAAATGCAGCAGAAGACAATAGAGATGGATATGAATACTTAGATGAATATGAATATAATTTTAGAAATCAAGACAGAGGTCATCAGAAAGAAGATATTCAACATCAAGAAGTTGATGTGTTGGTAAATTTCAAAAGATGGAAGTGGCTGTTCCCATGCTTTGAAGAGGCAGTTAATAATTTGGCCAGAAGTGGTTGGAAGCAGCCTGATAATGCTTAGGCTTAGAATGCCCCAACGGTTGAAAAGAAAGGAAAAACATGCAATAATTGACGCCATTGATGAAAGAAATATCAGCAGAATTTGAGGTTGCAAAGGCATACCAGCCATTTGTGTAAGATTTCTTAAGAGCAGCTGCTTCAGAGAGGTTGCTGACTTAATTGCACAGCACAAATCTAAGACAAAGCCAGATCTAAACTACACTAGACTCCCCATCGGATTTATTTAGATGTGGGGGTGACTTTGTATATTAATTGAATTAGTTCTTTTTTTTTTTTTTGAAAAAACTAAGGAACTAATTGTAATTTCTAAAATGTAGACTTAATTGCAAAAATTGCAAGTGATACCCTAACCCACTCTTCTCCCCACCTGTTTGTTACCTTTTTTACCCCTTCCTCACGAACAGAAACTAAACATCATCACCACCCTCTCACTCTCCTTGTCCGCACACTGCATCTCTGTTATCATCACCATTCAATGTCATTGCATGCATCTCCTTTTATTTCAAACCCTACATAAATTACTACTGTACCAATGTGACTAAGCTCATTACACCTAATACCCAATAAATCTGATTCCTTCAATAGGAAAATTCTTGACACCAACTCGAAATGTATATATTCAGCTACGTAACAAAAGATTGTGGTCCATAACAGCTACAAGTTGTTGGATGAAAATTTGGCAAACTTGCTGCACATTCATACCAAAAACTTTTCTACCAATAATAGCAATGTGGTTGCTGATGACGAATAAAGAACTGTAAATGAAGCCAAAATAAATTGGTTACAGAATTCTCCTTTTCCCCCAAAAGCAAGGTCTGTTCGTTGATGATTCTCCAGTCATAAAAAAAATTACAATATTCATCATATCTTAAGTGATGGCATTCTTCCAATAATTGTCATGTGTGAAAAGTTAAATATGACAGTTTTAAGCCAATCCTTCTATTGTTAGACAAGGATGATACACTCAGCAAGTGCAAATTAAAACCTAGCTCCTATTTTTGTTTACAAAGCATATTTGATTCTTTATTGTTATATAACTGAAACCATGAGTTGGCAGAAGAAATTTCTTTAGCATGAGAGTGCAGAAAGCAATCTCCATAAATTATGTAGAAAAATTTCAAAACAGGTGGAACATAATTTTTATATTTTTTCAACACAAAAGATTTTGTTTCTTGTAAATGCAAGAGACATTAAAGGCAATTCAAAACAACCACAGTTGAAGTGTTTTTATCATTACCTTTTCCTAATATTATCAGAAGAAGAAACACAATCCTGTTTCAAGCATAGGGTGATTACTTCGTCAACCTCCAGCCTTGATAGTTCATTAATATCTTGAATCTAGAAAGCATAATGGATATGAAGCAATATACTTGAACTATCAGTTCTTAAACAACAATAAAAGCTATTATCTAGCAAAAAAAAGAGGTAAATAAAGTCATGAATCTAATAGAATTGTGGGAATTTAGCAACACAGTAAATATTTTATATATTGGAAGTGTTAGAGATATTATATTAATAGTGTAATTGGTCCTTGTTCAGTCCCTGCCTCATTGAATATGAATGCAGTACAATATGTACCAAAATTCTACATGGTCTAAGACCCCTTTCTTCAGGTTAGGGTTTTTCAAAGACTTTCCCCCTTCAGAAAAAGTTGCTGGTCTTACCTTTATCCTTTCCACATATATCCCACACTGTCATCTGTGTCATTCATCTACTTGCCGACGAAGAGCAGCACAACCAGACCTCTCTGTTAACACCAGATCTGCATCCTCTCCTTGTCCTCTTAGGTGCTCAGGACCTCTTCAACACAATTCCATGTGACAAACCTCTCTGGCAATGTCATGCCCTTCAACAAGATCCAAACTGGACCCTTCCTTCACTCAATCTTCTCTGCTTACAATCTCCTCCACCAGTGCATATTATGGTGGAATTGAGGCATCGGCAACACCACATCTGTCAGAGATGATCCCTCCATCATTCCTAGTCTGATGCTCCAAGTCTCTTTGTCACACTTCTCTCTCCAACCTGCGTAGCCACCTCTACAAGAAAGCCATCACAAGCAGTAACACCTAAGACAAATCTCCAGCACATGAATCTGTTCACAGATACCATTTGAGCAGTCTTCTCTGCGCAAAGCAACTGGTTGGCCCACACCCAGGAACGAGAGGAGGCTCCTTAGTTTCTTCTTAGTCTGTCCCTAACTCAAATCCTCTAGGAATAAATAGTTAAGGGCACTAGCTACCATAGTGGGGCAGGCCTTAGTCCAACTTGCTCATCTCAAGATATTCCAGATCTGGCCATCGCCATGCAGCACTGACACCTCTACCCTCAAAACCCAATAACTCTTTCTCATACTATGCAAAATATATACCAATAATGGATCAGTCAGAGAATCTTAATACCAGTCATATCAAATGATTATTTGATATTCATTTTATAAGTTAATATTTAATTGCAAGATATATATTTTCAGACAAATACAATCCATTTATTCACTCTATCATTTAGAAATACTTGCATAATTTAATCTTATATATTTTTGAAATATATAGGAAATTCAAACTTGATGCCATTAACATATCCATCCTTTAATATTTAGTAATATGTTTAACATTTCTTGTTTCATGAATAACATGTTTCAAACTTATTTTATCATCTCATATATTTTTCTTCAATTTCAATCAAATTGGATAGGTTGTAAACCAATTCTGATTTTGTCCAAGAAATTAGCTAAAATAGGATTGACCATAGTCAATGCCAATCCACTTTGGCTGGTTAAAAATGGGATTGGCTAATTTTGAAAACAATGCTTCTAACAACAAAGCTCACTACTTTCCCACCTGCTGGTGGCATCCTACTCTCTTTGAGAGAATGAGGCAATGCACCCCACCAACTCACCAAGTCCTGTAGATCCTCCTTGAAAGCTTTGAAAGCAACATCGGACTAGGGGAAGTGGAGTACTGCCACTGACAACCTCTATTCAGAACCCAACTACCTGCCTTTGCTCGTCGTGAGGACTTCTGAGAATATGAACATTGCCACTACCAGCCTCCTGTGCTGGCCTCAATTTGCCACGAGGACTTCAAGGAGCGAAAGGGATACCACTAATAGTCCACTGACGACACACCTAACATAAACATGAAGATACTACAACCTCTGTTCATGCTTCGACCACTTGTGTGTTCTATCAACTTTTTTAGAACTTTGTTGATAAAAAATCGAGCGGGTCTTTGGTTATTTGTTTTGTCAACTCCTTTTTTTTGCCTTTGTATTATATTTTTTCATTTCATTTTTTTTCATGTCTACTCCATGTTTTAATTATGATAGTTTCTATAGTTTATGTAACTACCTGAACATAACTGATGCAATGGTTATCTCAACACTATGAGTGAAATACAATATATTTCAATTTTTCCTAATTTTATATATTATGATTCCCATTCGTGTCGAACTAAAAATGTTAGTGTAATATTTAACTTGGGTTTGATTAATTTGAACTGTGCATATATAATCTAAAATTTCATTGACGGGAGAAACTTGTTTTGGCTTGCATTTGGGTATTGATGATTGAAGGAAGCCACAATGTTGAGCTTTGGCAAAAGAGGCATCTCGGATCATGTTCCACAGAGGTAAGGTCGTACTTTCTGCTTCATGGTTAAGATTCAGTAGTTAATTTCTTTTGTTGATATAAACAATGAATCTCATGAATTTGATAATTGTTGAATTGACATGATCGGGTATTTCTGATTTAATTGTGTCTCTCCAATCCATATCGATCAGTATATTGATGGGGATTATTGATGTAAGTGTAAATCTACATAAACATTAGGTTGATTAATCTGTGCACATTAGTTTCCAAGGTAGTGCGTTCAAGTTGCTGGATGTGTTGAAAGGATATATTAGGAATAGCCAGCTTTGCAGTATCCATTTCATTGGCATATCTTCAAGTTTAAATACACAATTAGTTCGATTGAAGTTTATTTTGTTACTCTCTGTTCCAGATCCACAGTTGTATGTATTGGGGAAAGAAAGATCAGTTGGATGGTGGTTGGTCTAGTAGAGTGGTCTGTTGGGTAATGCTGGATCACCATCATTTGGGTTATGCTGGATCACCATCATTGATTAGATGGTTCGATGATGAATCTGTTATGTATAGATGGTTGGCATTAGTTTGGTCTGTAGACATGTCTAAATAATTAGGGAAAGATTGCTGATTGGTCTGGTGGTGTATATCATCTAATGATTAAGCCCTCTATTTCTTGAATCAAGGTTCTCATGAAGGATTTATAACTGTGCTATTAATTTTGGTCAGTTGGATGGTGTGATTGTGTGGTGATTCCACATAAGCATGGTTCATTTAGGATTTGTTGACGGAAAGGTGTTGCTGATAATTTAAATAGTTGACTAAGAGATTTATTAAGGGCAAGTCAGGATGGCACAATTGAAAAAATGTTATAAGTGGGCCACTACTCCTTAGTTGGTTCTATGCTAGAAGAGGATATCATCATTTTTCTTGCTTGAATGTAGTCGAGATCAAGAGAGGGCAGAATTAGTTAAGAATTTTTTTCTATGATGGATGTTAGAATTGATGATCATTACTAAATATTTGTAGAGCCATTATATCTTGTATCTTGTTGTTCTTTATGACTTGATTCATTTCTATTTTGGAATCCCTTGCATCATTTTAAATCATGTTACATTGAACTAGATATACATGGTTATTCAGAATATTAAATTCCTACATGATTATTTTTTATCTGCATATTTATGCTATTTTATGATATAGGGTGACGGTGTTGTAGGCCAGTTCGAGCCAACCAATCAACAACAGCAGTGCGAGGAAAGCCAACTCGTCCAGGCACACTCTGTGTACTAAGAATAGTGATAGTATTTATTTAGATATAATTGGATCATTCGGATACAATCATTCTTGTTTCTATTCTACTGCATTTTCTCAGGCTCATTCTTTTGCTCTTTCCTCCAATTTCAAGCATGACTATCGAGTTTACATGATAGAGATATATGATTTAATTTGTTATTTTTGCTGTGACACTAGAATTCCAATAGAAGTGTCAATATTACCCACATTAATGATATATCGATTGGCCAGTAGATCAGACCTAGAGGCAGAAATAGGATAGAAAATACAAGGGCAATTGAAACACATGCAACGAAGGAAATTATACCATTTAATAATTTTACCTTGTTAAGCAACAAGAACTTTTCTTCACCAGATCTCTCAAGAGTAGTTGTAACAGAATTGAGAAGACCCAATACCATATACAATGTTGGATGCTGATGTGTACCAGGTTCAGCAGGGTCCCCAGAAGAATCCATAACCTGCCACCTCAGAGCAGAGTAGAGAGAAAGAATTTATTAGATTTTTAAAAATCGAATGATCAAATTATAAATTATAGCATAAAGGAAAATGTGACAACATATTATAACAAAAATAGCAACGTAGTCAAGTCTACACACAAGGAAAAACAGTAGAGAAAAAAGTCAAAGCATCGTTCCTTCCTTGTTTACATAAGCATAAATCATATATTAAATTCAGTATGCCAAAGTTTCAGAAGAGAACCAAAGAATAGAAAACTTTTGCACACGGCTTCCAATATTGCGTAGTCTAGAAAGAAACAAATGATATTTTGTCACCTGGAGCACAATGCTGCAAGATATGCTACTCTTTAGAAAAATGTTCCCATGTATTTAAAGATTGAATCTTATTGTTGTTTTAAGATTGCCCAGCTATAGCATAGAAATAGAATGTTTTACTTTAGCTCAACTATGGGAAACAAGCGATTGATTAAGTTCCACAATTTGCAGAAGCACCTTTTTTTACCTTTATTCTATATATAAGTTATGCAAACAACTACTACAAAGATATAAATGAACCCACAAAGATCTGAATTCCAAGAGCCACAAATCTCTCATGTATCTACAAGAAGTTAAGTCAGTTCCTCTTATCATATCGATCTAGGTTTTAATAAATAATGATAATTGTAAAATAAAGCAATGTAAGAAACTGAATAAAATGCATGAAAAAGGATAAATGATAAGCAATTTAAAATGCAAAAAGAAGAATGCTAATTAAATTCAGGAAATTCAAATTAACACAAGCAATATTTAGAAAAAGCGATTGTGCATTTATCAAAATCATACAAACTTTGTTGATATTAAAAATGTATCGTTTGATGAGATGAGTTGCATATGACATTGCTCCATCTAGGAATTTCTAAATTCCTCTTGCAATAGTAAGTTTTAGTGAATCCCGACCTTGTATTATATCCAAAGACGAAATCACCACTTAAACAATTCTTTTTTCTTTTTGTTTACTCATTAAACCTTTTCCCCCTTTTTTTACTGCTTGTGATTCAAGCCCACAAAAGGTAATGATAACAGAGCTTCTTCCAATTCCCAATCTCACAGAAGTCAGGTCATGGGACTAAAGCGATTGTCGACCAATCTCACATAGATGGCAGCAAGATTCTAGTCATCATTAGTGGGAAGCAGTAGTATTGTCAAGCTGAGACTCCAATGTGGTTGTGTGAAGAGACTTGCCAATCTAGGCCGCTAAAGGCAGGTTGCTTGGGAGACAGACTGACACAACAAAAGACAGATGGGTAGCAGTCAGAGAGATGGCTGTAGAAGCTACTTCTAGAGGGCTTGATATCAAGCAAAGATCAAGAACAGACAGGAGGTAAAGATGTACAGTGATGGACAACTTGAGTACTTTCATGGATGAAAGAGGATGTTGGGACAAATGCAAGCAATTTGTCAACCGACAGCAAGCTATGCTGAAGAAGAGCTCGTTATTTTTTTCTCCTTTACTTCTAAGCTCAAAGAAATCGAGAGCCCAGAAAGTGACGTGCAGCAGACACAGAGATGTGGCAGCGTCAAGCTGAGGCCATGCGATTGTCATGATGGATGGAGTTACTGACTGAGAAGCAGCGGGTGCTCGGTGAGCAGCAACAGTGTCAAGTGAGCAGTCTGTGAACTGGTGGACCAGTCCCATTAACAAACTTAAATGCAAACAAAAGAAAGAATGGCGACTAATGTGGAATCTCAATAATCTCACTAAACTATTATCAAATCATCAAACTACCAAACTAGGAACTAAAAGTATTGATTTTTTAACACCCAAAACCAATTCAAAAATTAAATTGATTTCTTTCCTTATTTGCATTAAAACTCCACATTTAAAGGTTATCACCAATAATTTCAATCACCCTTAATTTTTAAATGTTATTGGACATGGGTATCACAAGCTAAGTTTTTTGTTCAACTCATTATATATATATATATATATATATATATATATATATATATATATATATATATATATATATATATATATATATATATATATATATATATAGGGTATGAAAAAGACAATAATATAATTAGCTAGTGCCTTTAGGCTGTAAATGAACCAAATGCTCATGAGCAAGCTTGGTGTTTAGTTTGATATCAACCCGTTTATATTCGTACAATAGTAAAAAAACATATAAAATAAACAAGCTTGAATACTAGTGAATTTGGTTCGTTAACGTTCATGAACAAATCTTATGAACAATTTATAAATAAACTTATTTATTAATTTGTCTAAATCTTAATTATAAATTTATTTCTCAATTTTTCTTTCCAAATATGTAAAAATATGGTAATCTATAACTTCTTACAATCTTAAATTATCTATATGTTAAAAATAAAAAATATCAGATTAACATTTTACCTAAATTCTAAGAACAATGACGCCATTAGTTGAGCACAATAAAAAGCTGGAACTTGACTCGAACAAGCTCAATAACAAAATGAATAAGCTTGAACACAATAAACTCAGCTTAATTCCTTTATACCGTCAAGTGCCTCCACATTCTTCTCCGTTGATGGCAGCTTCGTTGAGATTACACAACATTCCTCACGTTCATTAGTGTTGTCCCTTAACTTATTCCTACATTTACTAAATTGCAAAAATTATCCAACTAAAAATCCATTACAAGTGTTACATTGATGTAGGCAGCTTCCTCCATCAGATCCTCAAATCACACTAGTATTTGTTTGTGCGTCTACAACTCTTCTTACCACTAATACCTTTAGTGACAGGCAAGCTTATCTATCTATCACTCCACTGTATCCATTATTAAGTGTATCTCCTCCACTGATTACCTAGTGCCCCAACAACCTTCTTTCTTTACAGATGCCAATTTAGTTGAGATTACACAGCATTCTTCATCCACATTAGTATTATCCCTCCACCTATTCCACGTTCACTGAATTGCCAGAATTGTCTAACTCAAACTCCAGTTCCAGTGTTTCATTGATGTAGGCAGCTCCTTCCATTTACAGATCATTCTTGTAAACGATTTCTTACCTGTAGTGTCTTTTTTATGGCATGTATATACAAATCCTTTTAGAACCTTTACCAACAGGAAAATTTATAGATCATTCCTACAAGCACACATCCACATGTATCTGTCACTAAGTCTATCTTATGCACACATTTGAGATCCTCTTTTCTGCAAGCTTCTAGTGTCTGTAATTATTCACAGATCATGGTAGGAAGCCTTCAAAAACCCATAAAAAGCATGCCGCGGATGAGGAAAACAACAAAAGACGAAGAAGATGAAAGGCTACCAAACTTTAGCAACACGATGAGGAGGGTGCGGAAGAAAAGTATGTACATGGCAGTTTGCTGGAGCCTTCCACATCAAATCTCCAGAGACCTCTCCCTGGTGTGTTACATCACACAGCCCATGCACAGTCTCGATGCACGAGTGGAACTCTACATTGCCCTTATCAGGTGCAATGGAATGAGATTTAAAATAGTGCAATCAAGTAATCTTCAATGGTAAAGTTGGCGGCTACAATACACATTTAGGTATACCTAAACATATAGTGTTGGTTGTTTCCAACCTTTTTCTCTTGTAGTCCATGTCAATTCTCTTAAAGTTTTCTCATTGGTTAAAAACTAATGCTGCAGTTGTTCCAGATGGATGTACATATGAAGCAATCCTATACATACAAGAACACTGAAGGGAGAGGAGGGATTAAAATATACAAGCTAAAGCAGGTGATATACAGCTTCAGCTAATCATAGAGCATGATTATCATACATAAGTAATACCAACTAGAATGCAAACCTAGAAACAGTTTAATTAACCAAATCATAAAAGACGGTTAGAGGAACCAGGAATGTTCTTATTTGAAGACTGCTAATGTTATGAGAAACTAATGGAAAGATATATTTTATAGTTAAAAAGCAATTTATTTTCTTCGTTGTTTTTGTGGTAAGTCAATTGAAGTAAAATTCTAAACTGCACCAATACAATGCAGTGTTCAAGATTTGTACAGTACATCAAAGGGTTTGTATGTATATCTGAATATTGAAGCATCTTCGACATAGACCATGCAAGATCTGTTACTGGAAGAAGGCCCACTTCAGTATACTAAAATATTAGAAGTAACTTGGCAAAATGGAGTAATCAACAGCGTTGTAGTTCAATCTAATAATGAAGACATGTAAAGATAATGCAAGCCAGTTAATTATTTAACACTGCTTGATGATTTAATAGTTCTGAACAAATGGACATGCATCCTGATAAACAAGTTTTTTATACTGGACACAACCAAACCCAATATTTCATGAACATACTAAAAAAGGTAGATCTGCTACCTCAACAGCCCCCTTAGAGCCAGCCCCACGGATGTGGAGGGAAGTTTATGCAGGTACACAAGCGTTAGGCGCATGACGAGATCGAACCCAGGTCATTACCTCCTGAAATCAACCCCTGACCATTACGCCAGCAATACCATGCACCCACCATCTGTGCTACGCCCTAGGGGCAGTATTTCATGAACATACTAAAGATATCATAGTTCATTGAGATGAAGAAATAGTTAATTGTCTAGAAGGATAAACCACCAATATCATCACCAAACCTTCTGCACAAGCAGCTGAGACAGTTGATGTATTTTGTCATGCTTGAGACTTGAGAGGGAAATTTAGAATAAATAGCTATTTACTTCTCTTCAAATCCAAATATGTGGTGTAACTATACTATTGCATCCTTCCTTTCTGAACTTGAATAAAATAGCAAAATGAACATTAAAACCAAACTGGTGTTTGCGCAAAGTGAATTATGGACCAATTATTGTCATGTCAAATAAACATAGCTACGTATTGACAGTAATGTCAAGAAACACAAAGCAGTAAACGTACTAGACAATACAAGAAATAAGGGAACAACTCTAAAAGCTTCAACAATGGATAATAGAATCAGGTTACAATTTTAAAGGAAAACATGTGGTACTGACACGAAAACAGAGCCAGGGAACAGCAAAAACAAAAAAAAGGGCATTGAGGAAATTGGTGAAGATGAATTTTACCCACTAAATCAATACATATTGCAAAGCCTTTATAGATGATAACACATCTAGAAAATAAGAAAAGAGAACTTATCAAATCTACAAAAACAAGTAACAACTAAAACAAAATATATATGTGTGTGTGTGCGCACGCGTGCATAAAGAGAATCAAGTATATCAACCCATATTCTCTAATATATTCTAGGATGCTAATTAGGTAATTAACACCTGTTTACAAGGCAAAAAGAATATCCTACTACAGGCATGAAGCATTGAGTTTAAAACAGGAATTGTACATATACCCACCGGCAACCTGATTAGTTTCCTCTTCAATAGTGAATACAGATAAGAACTCAAGCTAAGGCACAGCTGAAAAGTAAGAAACTCTGGTTTTTGATTCTGCACAGTTGTTAACATGCATCACAAAACAGAATGTCAACATATGCACTATGATCTACCATAAAAAATCTAAAACAAATGGAAAGCAAACCTCAAGTGCATCTGATGATTTGGCAAAATTGGAAGATGCAACCTCAAATCTAAAAAGAATGTGCATCATGGAGAAAAGTTCTTGAACAAAACCATACTCATCATTTTCTTCATATGGCCATACCTTGAATGAATAAATTTATGGCAACAATGAAACAAAGACATCAGAATTTTTAGTGAAGTAAAACATAGTATGGAAAGATACAGAAAGGGGGAGTTCAATATTAAAAAAAAATAAATTGAATTGAAATTTTGACTTACTTTGAATTCTTAACCAAATTGATTCAGTTTGGTTTGGGATTGACCAAAGCACAAAACACTCAAAGTTCAATTTGGGTTTGATAATTTGTAAGCCAAACCAAACTTATTCTTTTCTATTTTAATGATAAAATACATCATTGAAATTCATTGTGTAGCATTTAATATTTATTAAATTTATAACAAAAAATTATAATATAACAATTTAATTTAACATGTTATATATTATAAAATAACAACTGATCAAAAAATATTTAATTTATAATAAAATTTAAAAATTATAATGTAGAGATGTAAATTTAGTTCAATCAAAACCAAATAAGACTAAAATTTTGCTTTTGTTTCAATTTAATTTACATTCTTATTCATTTTGGCTCTGTCTCTAAAAATTAATATATAAAATTTTGGTTTGGCTAATTGGCTAGGTTCGTTTTGGTTTGAACTGAATGAACACCCATGACATAGAATCCAAGTAATTTCTGAGTGAGATGATACCTTGCTGAGAATAGAGACAACAAGATTACTCCTCTCCAAAGTCAGCTCATCAGCATCTGAGATATCTTCCTTCAAAATTTGATTGAAAGTTGACTGGTGTCCCTTGACAAAATCTAAGACTTCACGTACAATTTTATTTTTAACCTGAACAAAAAACAATTGGAGATTCTACAGGGCTGAACAGGATGGACAAAAATATACATGGTAGTATAACTCAATGCAAAATCAAGAGAGAAACTTCATTCCACACTCTGGATTGCCAAATCCAGATACTAAGAATGCATTGTCTGTTGGCATAACACAAATAATAATGTACCATAACAAGATATAATTGAGTGATTTACCCAAAGAGACATGTGCAAAACATTCAGCAAGAATAACCCAATAAACTGAGATTTACTTCTTCAAGATTTAAGTTAGAGATGTCAACCTGTGGACCAGGCACAAACTGTCCAGAACATTAAAACCCCAGAGACAGCATTAGCTCAGGCTCTGATTTGTGCCATGTCATGTTAATTGTGATATAAAGGGGCAGTGTCATTCAAATAAACATGAAACTATACAAAATAATCTAAAACTAATTATATATTGTGAAAAAAATTATAAGGTCTACAACTACGTAAACTCGCTAAAAAAGATAAATTGGATGATATAAAATATTTACTAAAATTTTCTAAAACTAATTTACTTTGTAATGAGATCAATTTAACTAACTGATTTATATATTTAGATTGTATTTTATGCATAATTAAACATGTTTTTGGTCAAGTTAGATGGTGTATAATATTTCCATCGCCAGCTTGTGCTACTGCTACCGTGTTAACCAATTGGTGAGCTAATGTGTGTTTTTCACTTTCAGAGCCTAAAATGGTCTTAGAAACAGTGTCTTAGACTCTTAGGTATTCACGCCACCAACAACCTCACCTGCAATGAATCTAATGTTTGGTACTGGCAGAAACTCAATGATGTTATTATCTTGTATAGCACATAACTTCTTCTCAGTATTGAATTGATCTCATTCAAATATATTGACATTACATAAATCTGTTTCAGGACCATTAGAGCCAGCACAACACCAACCATGTTTCTACAAAAAAAACTTAAAAAGTAATAAAACTGTTGAATAACAAATGGACGAAGAGAGGAGACATAAGTGGCCATGTCACCATGACACTACTCACTGATTGAGATAGATTGATTGGAAATTGGAATGAACTGTGGGAGATTATTAAGGAATAGGTTTATTTTAAGATCAAGCTGTTGTGGCAATTTATACCCTTATGCCTTTTTTCTTATACAGATGCTTTAGGGTAAAGGAGAGAATTGATAAAATTTATATGGGTTGGGTTGGCACTCGAGTAAAGCTTGGAATGCAAGACAGGATAGACATGCCAGTGAGGCACAAGCTGCACATGCTACAACAGACAGCTCGAATATTTGTAGAGTGAATTTTGATCTACGAGGTCAGGGATCAATACTTATCCTATTCCAAGTACAACCCAACTAATTTAGGGTTGGATCAGGCTAAGTACAGATGTTATGGGGGCTTGGCCCAGTTGACACTTCTACTTTCCGTCAAAGGTATTTGTGTGACTTATATGGCAAATAGATGAGGTTTTCTCATGCAGCTAGGTATACATCATTGGCAAATCCATCAAACACGAAACCCTGGAGGTGTGGCTGCGAAAGAAATTTTAGAAAAAAAAAATCAATGGATTAGGTTGCAAATAAGACATTAACTATTAAGAACCCCAAAATATGTTGTGAATATATGAAAGCTAGATAAAATCCTACTGTAATATGGTATTGTTCTATTCATATTTTATTTGTTCCACATTACATTTCCTTAGTCAAATTTCAAAAGAAGCTATACAATCTAGTAATCTACAAGCTACAATCTTAATAAACGTCATTGTTGTCATATCGTGGGCAAACTCAAGATAACAAAGGTGGCACGACAGAAATGACAAGGGGATAAGAAGGCAGGAAGCATACAGAATAAATAACACTAGTGAAAAACTAGCAGGACAAAGAAACGACAAGGGGGATAAGAAGGCAGGAAGCATACAGAATAAATAACACTAGTGAAAAACT
The DNA here is from genome assembly GCF_044706935.1 of Curcuma longa. NCBI lineage: Eukaryota > Viridiplantae > Streptophyta > Magnoliopsida > Zingiberales > Zingiberaceae > Curcuma > Curcuma longa. The sequence continues at coordinate 6,996,647 of NC_133875.1, forward strand.
ATTGCAAGATAATTGAATCCACTACTACTTTTGAGGATCAGTTGGGAGGTAAGTTAAGCAAAAAAAAAAAAAGGCAAATAATGGCTGAAAAAGAAGAAAAGTGATCAAGAAACAAAATCTCTCTATTTCTCTACAGAAAAGGTCATGCTCTGATATATATTCTGATCATTGTAGTCATAACTTTATTTTGTTAGTTGTTCACACTAGACTACTCATTTAATTCAACCTTATTCAAATACAGAGTTGATAAAAAAACATGTGAAATTCTACTTCGCACTAACTGCTGATGCCCTTCTAAGATGTCTCTTGAATAAAGATTGGTGGATAGTCAAAAGACCTATATCTCTAACAGTGGCAATAAGAGAATGGTTTGGTGATACGACAATTTGCCAACCATTAGTAGATAGAATGATTCCTTTCACTTTTAAATCCCAAATAATTCATTAAGAGTTAGTACAGAAAGATTTAGTCATTGTAATACACAGTTTTTAAATCATTTCTTTAATTTGCTCTCCCTTCAAAGTTGATAGCTCCTCTGTAGCTTCATTGATGTACTCACCAAATAAAAAGCCTACACAAATCATTCTAATTCTTCTGAAAGGATCAGTTGAAAGCCCACTAATTGTTTTTGCAAGACCAAGATACTCTCCAGCAGAACCAATGAATGCTTCCACCACAAAGAAGGGTTGTGATAACAAACATTGTTTTTCATGCCTTGGCTACAATTAAATGATTTTCAGATCATTTGTCCAACCAAAGAATAGCAATGGTATGAAGTTTTATCAAATATTGTGAAGTTTGCTTAACTCTTTGCGAAGTCTCGTAATGTTGTACACTAATAATTCAAGATGGTAAGACCTCATTTGACAACTGAAAATTTTCTCATTTGGCAACTTTTTCAATTTTTGGAAAATAAAAATCATTAAATATTTTTAGAAAATTTTTATCACATCATCCACCTGCAATAAATTTAAAATATAAAAAAAATCAAGTCTAAGTATTTATTTTATTTTCTTTTCAACTTCTAAATTCTATTTTCTAAGAGACAAAAAAAGGTTTTTAAAAAGTTTTGGCAATTTTCTCAAACAAAGAAGATGACATTGAAGCTAAAGAAGGTGTTGTATACCTTTGGCAGCTGATGCATTTGACAGTATTATAGTAGAATCAAAATGTGCATATGTTAATAGAAGCAAGGTTGGTGAAATCATTCACAAGTACATACATAGCTCGAATAAAAGTTATGAATCTCTCTTTGCTAGAGGTAATTCTTTCTTGCAAATGACTCATTTTTGTACTTGTGGTACATTGATAACCCATCAAATAAGGCGTTCTACCAACAAGGCAAAGTCAAAATCTACCTTAAGGTAGCATGAAGCTTAATAAATCATAGTATTTTACCACATCAAGCAAATACAGAAAAACAAGTTCAGTAGATAATATCTTTATTCAGCATCTACTTACAGTATATGTCAGACATCCACATACAAAACGTTTTTCTGTAAAACATTATAATTCAACGATTTGTTGTCATGATCACAAAGAAACTGCAGCATGCATCTATGAAATAAAGTTCCAACAAACAGGAAAAAAGGTAGAACCATAAATAATTTATTTAAATGACACTTAATACAAGTATTCAACAATGGAGCATGAATTACAATCGATGTCACCTAACCCGAGAAAACAGAACTTACCATAAACCACGAACAAAGCCAAGGCTTTGTTTGGTTGGGAAACTATTCTAAAAGCTTTCTTTGTTTCTCAGAAAATAAAATTTGAAAGCTGAAAAAATAAATAAAATAAATATTTAAAATTGGCTTTTTGTCACATTTGAATTTATTAAAGACAAATGATCTGATAAATGTTTATCTTTTCATTTCCAATTTTCAATGCCTTAATTTTACTTTCTGAAAGCTGCAAACTGAAAATAAAAAATTTTCATGAACCAAAAGGCCTAACAGTCCCAACTATGGGACGGCTACATGGATCTTAATGTGTCATTAAAGTCTATGCAAATATCACTAGAAACAACCAAATGCAAGAATAACAACCTCACCTTATAACAAACATGGTTAACAAACAAAGCTAGGAATGATTGATATACTATTTCCTGAATTTTGACTTCTAGTTTGAGGCACTTGATAGTATCATGTTACAGAAGGAACATCAGTACATTACTATAATAGAATATTCATTTGATGGTTGCAGTTGATTCTGATTACTCTCCTACCTGTTTGTTCACTGTTGTCACTTTGCTTTAACTAAGAAATTGAAGCAATGCATTAAAATAATAATACCTCCAAGTACTCTGATGACTCAACAAGTGATGTCAAACTAGAAACCAATCTAAGAACTGGAATTACAAGCAATCTTTTCTTATCAACCTCTCCAAGTCTATCTCTTGCAGGAGTGCCATACCATCTTGAAGTTCCCTGGATATGTCACCAAACCATGAAACATGTATCTGACAAACAACTTAACAAATAATTAACACTACCTGGTTCTGCAATAGCACAGCCTTTGACGAACCAAGTTGATCCAAGACACCCATAGACAAAAGGATTTGAGTACCATGCTTGCCATAATTGTCACTGACTCTCAACAACAAAGAAAGTTGAGCCTCCAGGGTGCACAATCTCTGTTGTGATTCCAATGAGCACCAAGCATCCTGTACAGGCTGAAAATATTATAGTTTATGAAACATCTGTGTAGCTCCATTTTCAATCTTTGATTTAGTGAAGCATAAAAATCAAATATAGTCTCAAGTTACAAGTAACCTTCAAATGACCTAGACAATATTTGAACAGAAAACAAGATTCAAAACACCCAAATTAAGCATGCACACAATGATTTGAAAATAGATCAATGGGAACAAGGATATAAAAGTAAGAATAAAACATATTTAATTTATGAGTTCTTAAATATGTTCCAATAAATTCAACCAAAAAATATAAATCTAATGAAGCATGTAGAATCATGAAATGATAGCATAACATATTTTGAGTTGCTTATGCTTAACACAGAAAAATTGTCATGAAGGTGATGCATAAAAAAGAATTTAGGGTCAAAAATTTTTCATTTTACAAAAATTCTACTTGATAGAAATTTTAATTTTATTTTAATGCCAATGTTACTATTGCATGAACAATGAATCTATTTTGCTTGAATCTTATGTAACCAGGTTATTATTTATGCCAATGTTCTATGCCCTACAAAAGTAGCTACCCATCACACTATTTATTATTTAATCAAAAAAATCTCTCCAGCATTTTCTTCACTTTTGAAGGATTGCCAATAGAGGCATACAACATTGAGAGGTAGGAGAACACTTATTTTACTTGTTTTTTGAATCAAGTCATAGATATTCTCTATTTAACATTCTGAATTATTATTTTTTACATTAACTTTTCTAGCACTAGTCCATTTTGTGTCAATCTCATGAGACAAGTTATCGTAAGACCTAAAAAATGAATGAAGCCCATATCTCATTGTACATCATTGATTTAGAAATCCAATTTTATCACCAGTTCAATCAAAAAAAAAATCTTCATTTTTGCAATATAGAAAACTGAGACATGCAGCATCATGAGATTGGAGCACACTTATTTTGTTTTGCATCAACTGGAAATGAAGCTATTTTTTAGATAGTCTTGGTTTAACATTCAATTTCTTCTTTTTATTTTCTAACATGCCTAGTCTATTTTGTCTGAGTCTCATAAAATCTAATTATTGTAAGACTTACAAAAAATATTACATATCTAACTTCTGATCATCCATTAAGTAACACAATTTTTTGCAGGACCAATTCACTTTCTCTCTAGCTGCAGGTAACCCCTTGAGATCTGTATCTAACTTGTGATATGGAGCACATATCTAGCTTGTGTTATGTCAGACTAACTGGACTTGTCTCTGAGCATGTGAAGATAGGGTGCAAGTTGTAATCAAATATTGAAAAACTTCAAAGGTGCACATGATTTTGAATTGTTAGAAGAAATCTAGGTGATTCAACTACTCAGCCTATAAAGTTACAAACTATAAAGTCTTCCTCACAAACTTTGAGTTTCATGTACCAATTGAGAGTGATAAATTTTTATGGAAGAAGACATACCTTACAAGAGAAGTTGTTTATTTCCGTTAGACATGACCGCAAGATTCCTCTACTTTGAAGTTGATTAGGAAAAATTTATCACGGTCAATACTAAGAAATGCATCAAGGACATAACAAGACACAGGCTTTCCAACTTCACTTCCTTGCATGGCATCCTTTGTTACCTGGAATTATCAAACAAGAGAGATAAAATATATATGGTATGATACCATACTCTTTTCATAGTATGATACTAACAACTTCAACAATTATTGTGCTGAACCACTGTTAAAAGCAAGGTTTAAAATATCGAGCCGTGCCGGAGTTTCGGTCCCGGACCGGAACGATACAGTTTCGGTACCGTATCGTACCGTGCCGGTATAGTTTCGGTATTTTTTAAATATAAAATATATTAATTAAAATAAAAAATTTAATCTAAATATTTAAAAATAAAAAATAAATTTTTTTTGATAATTTATAGGTTTTAATAAAGCCTATTTAAATTATCCCGAATTATAAGTTTGAACTATAGCTAGGAATTGATTATTAAAACTTAATTAAAACCCTAAGTTTAAAAAAAAAAAAAGGAAAATCGCGCGCCGTGCGATCGGTGCGCCTGTGCGGAGCGTCGCCGGGCCCTGGCGCGGGGCCTCCGGCGGCGTCGCCGGCCCCGGGCGGGGCCTCCGGCGGCGTCGCCGGCCCCGGGCGGAGCCTCCGGAGGCATCGCCGAGGCCGGGCGACGCCTTCGGAGGCATTCCCCGACCGGAATTCGTGTGCCGGGGCTGTGCCGGTGCCGCGGCGGAACGAAATTTTTCGTGCGTATCGAGCGATACGACACGAGATTTCAATCCTTAATTAAAAGTCTGTGTAGAGTACTTGATACATGTCGTTTTAAAAAACAAAATTTAGAAGTATCTCAGAGCTAATTACAGTGTAGTATTAAGAGATTTTGTTGCTCAATAAAGAATTTGTCTATCATATATGAAATGTAATAAATGATACAGAACTTAAAATGCAGCCAACAAAACAAGCAAGACATTGAATGTGCTCCTGCTAGAATATGGATTAGCTCGGTATTGGGCCTGCACTGTACCTTTCCCCTAGCAAAATGACGATAACTAGAATGGCTAGAGTATTTAAGCAGATTAAATTGGAATCAATATTGTATACATTGTTGACGCAATTCAATTTCATGATTTCTATCAGTGGCTTTAAAAATTACCATAATTTCTGGATAGGAGATTCACCAAGATCAGTAAATCCTATGTTTACATATATCAAGAAGCATTTAACATAGTTTGGATATTATCAAAATTTTAGACTTTGTTATATTTCTAAAAAAATATTTGGATAATTTAAACACTTGTTCAGTTTTTAGAAAAATGTTTTTAGAGCTTATATGTTTATTCTACGAAGACAGGATTATTGTCAAACTATAACAAAGGTTTAGAAACACATGTAACAGGGTATTTTCCTTTAATTCTCATGTAAGATTTTTCTGTAAGAGTGTTTTTTTCTAGGTGAGTTTTTATTTTCTTTTTGTGAGATACTCATCCCCTTGATTCATCTTCTTGCAAATCTTGGATGAGATTAGATTTTGGCGCTGTGTCACATTTACTCCTAGATCTTCAATTCAATATTCTTCCAAGTTAATCCACACGATGATGCATAACAGCAAATCGCACTTCATAAAAGTTAGTGACTAAGCCTCACTGATGCTAAACATTGCCATTTTAGTATACCAGTTACATGATCATACAGCACCAACTATCAGACATACGGATGCAATAAGATATAAAGGTTTTACCAGATTAATGATTGCTTGAGCTTCCTTCTTTATTATAGAAAAGTTGGCACTCTCCAGTTCAGCCTGCTCCTTGCCGATCTGTTGTCAGTTGAATGAGATGAAAACACTCGTGTGTTAAGAGACAGATTGCTTTAAGGCAATTTACAACATTAAAGGAACCTTTTGAAGATTTAGTTCATCATCATCATCATGTTCTGTGCTAAGCAAATATCTCAAAATGGATGCAGGAACATCTGGATTAAGTATGCTACGGCAGTATTGAAAATAACCAAGTAGCAATGCATATTGCCTGTGGAGGAAAGTTAAGGAGCAGCATGATTATGGTCCAGATATGCCTGGTTAAAATTTCAAGAAACAGCAATTTAGGAGAGTACCGCCGCCTCAAAGTTTCAGATGATTCATTTCTTAGAATAGCCATCATAAGCTTATAAAGTATAGAGTGGCAAGCACCATTGGACAATTGCTTTGCTGAGATGATGTCAAGGCACGTGACACTATCAGAATCCACACCTCCAGGACATAAGAATCGTTCATCTCTTAATTTAGCCATACAGGTAAGCGCAACCTTGAAAAACCAAAGGTAGAAAAACACGGAAAAGATGATGAACCAAGTATATAAAGAAAACAATAGCAGAAGGATCTTACATTGCTTAATACATATGCCATTCTTAAAGTACAATCAGGAGATGCTGATGCACTCAATGAAGCACCAAGCAACCTTCAAAGCAAAAAGTAGGCTTATCAGATACGATCAAGTTTCAAAATCTAGACCAAAGCATAAGACACTCACTCAAACAATATCTGAGACCGGTCTTCCAGAAGGAGCATTCTTTTAGAAATAGAAACCTAAAAGAATCAGCATTATGCAAAGGTGAAACAATATAGAATATAAACATAGTCAAAGCCATGGGTAACAAACTGGAGAAAAAAATATACCTCTACAATCTGAGACCACCCAGACAACATATGAAGCTGGGCTGCTTGTTCTTCGAGATTCTTGTTATACCTCCAAGCCCATCTAAGGAACTGTTGAATTGATGCTCTTAGCTCAGTCTTCTCTGCATCATTAATAGTATAACCTCCCTGGATACATAACTGAAAAAAGTCCCAAGATAACAATGCACTTCATTTGGAAATAAAAGCCAAAAATTGTGGGTACACAGAAATGGGAACATATACCAGTCCATTATTTCATTAACAATAACTCAAAATGAAACAAGAATAAGAAAAATAAATAAAAACCTGCCAAAGTTTATCATGCAGTGCATCTAAGTCAAGCAATCGATCTCCTCTTTCTGAGTAATAATAAACACCACCTTTTTCAGAGGTTGAAGAACTTTTTAATATATCATTAACCTGAAGAAAGAAATGTTGATGACTGAAAGGTAACTAAGAAAGAAAGGGAAAAAAAAAACAATTGGTACTAAATGAGGCAACCTGCGCATCAAATTTAAAAGCTGGAAGGAGTTGGGGACATTGTAAACCTATATCAGGAGTCCGAAACTGCACAACATCGAGTAGCTCCAACACCTGAAGGATCAGAAACAGTTATAAACAGCATAGAAAAAAATCATTAATAGACTAAAGCACAAGAGAATAGAGATAAATATTATTTTGCCATTTCAGTAATCGAATAAGAAGGTTACTAGAAAGTCTCTCTAGACAGAAGAAAAACAGATGAAAAAATTGCGGAGTTACTTATCATATTAAGAGATCTAGCAGTTCTAGTTTAACCATTATCAGATAAATTAGACCAAACACTTATGGAATTGTAAGGTCCATTTTCTCCAATGGCTTGGGGAAATTCAAGTTGTCCTTTCTCAAGTTTCTACCAAAAAGAGCACTAAGCATTAGAGGTAATTATCACGAGGCTAAAACTTTCATATTTTTGACAAGTACACTAATTACAAGTGCTGGAGCATACAAACCAATAAACTTCCAAAAATAATTACATGGTTTCTGGACAAGAGTAAGAGAACTAAATGTGCATGAGCCCCATGCACATAGAATTCCACCTTGCAATGCCATTCCTGCTTTCCCTCGTGTCACCATTCTACTAAGTAATAACTACTAGCCCCACTTCATGCTTTAGCCTTGCACAACCCACCCTCCATCGTTCATGTCACCTCTTTCATTTCCTTCATTGAGGATCAGTACTAATGCATTACAGAGTGCCAAGTATGGCCTTGCCAGGGACACAAAACAGCAAGCACAAGCATGCACAAACTATAAATTTAATCAACTAATATCTACAAAAAACACACACAAATCCATAGCCAAGTTTTGTGCCATTGAAAAGCAAGCCATTCCAGGTACACCATATTATTCTTCAGAATTGTATGCAAACAAGTTTTCCTATCCATATACTTCAACCACAAAAATTTAAACCCATAAATAACACGCTGTACTTGTGAAAAATCACCAAGATATGAGAAACAAAGAGTATCAAATTTGCACCTTTTTCTTCTTTGTGGTACTTTGTGCAAAATTGCTGGCATCAAACTCAGAAGTTCTTGATAATTCTGGACTCCGGTAACTACCACCAGCAATCTGACCAAAACATAAAGACAAAATCGCAAGGCATGCTTCTCGGTGTGTTGATTCACCCATATCGGCTGTATGTAATTCCAATGCTAACAGCTTTATCAGCCATGCCCTCTGAATAATGGCAATGAATAAATCTTAGCGCATCACTATAGCCAATATACAACTAACCATTCACCTCTATAAATGTATGTTGCCATCCATTTCTTAAGCTTAAAACTTTGAAGGAAATAACCACACAAATAAGTGATTACTCAGCTGCAGAATACGAAATGACTATATGATCTCCAAGCAGAGTATGTACGCTATCTTAAAATTCAGCTTGACAATGATCGTTAATCATAGGTAATTCAAAAAAAATATTTAAAATTATACAGAATTACTTTTATTAATTGCATCATATATATCCTAAAAGGCATAGGCAGCTGCTATAGAACAAGGATACACTAATACCAAAATAATCAAGCAAAGTTGCTCTAATACCAATTTGATGCAACACAAAGACGTGTGATACCAAATTGCTGAAGGATCAAAATTGAAGTCACAAAGAATTGAAACAGAAATCGATGGGGCAAGAAAAACTACCTCAAATCAAGAAATAAAAAAACTAACATCAAGAATGAAAACTCACAGAGGAATATTACCAGGCAAAAATTAAATTATATTTGGACAATCAGAGGCCTTTTAAAAAATCCAAGCCAAATAGAATTGGAGAAAACAAAGGAAAGGAATAACATCACAAGTAAAAGCAATCAACTAAACTAGCAAACAAATCAATTTATAAATTGGGAAACATCATAAGAAAATTAAACTTATGCCAATATTTTCACAGTCCTAACAAGATAATTAGCAATTTAAAATTCACATCAAATAATTTATCCACCTAAACAAGATAATTCCCAAAATCAATGTCTGGAAAGATTTTTGAATAGGAATTTTGGAAATTCATATAAAGATTCTCTTTAATGCCTTTAAAAAAATTAAAATGCAGAATAAGTTCAGTTATTAACCCAAGAATATAGAGCCTCAATATAAAATACAAATTAGAAATTGTGATGTTAAAAGCACAATATCTTTGGGGACCTAAGAAGCAGAAAGAAGAAAGATGAAACCGATTAAAATTCTAGATACAATAGATTAATAAGAACGCATCATAACATTCTATGTAATCCAACTTTCATCTTACAAATCCTGTTTATTATAGCATTTCGGACAAGTATTTAGTAAAAAACGCATATGAACTAGAATTTTGTTGCTCGAACAGGTACAAATATATGGGAGCCAAGTGCCCAACATGGCTATCTCTAAAATTTTTTACAAGTGATCAATAGAATCAGAGTGTCAGATCTGTGTGTTGATATCTGACACGGGAACAGAGTGTGTGAACTTGAAGCAGAGTGGGTATATGAAGAGTCAAAGTATCGTTAAACTACATCAGCTTTTTGAACATAAAAACACACGAATTTACAATTTTTTAGACATCTTTCACTTTAACAAGACCTTTATTTTCATTGGGTTGCAAGTAATGAATCATCACAATATATATTGTTTTGGAACACAATGGTATATTGTTTTGGAACACAATGGAGACATTTGATAGAATCAATTTCCCATAAATTTGGCACTGTATACCAGAAGCATTAAAATCGCCAAAGAGTATTATACACAAAGCTTAGTTGACTTAAAAGCAAAATATTAAACACAAAATGACAAAAATAAGTATATCAAAACAGGTAATAAAGCGCATAATTGTACCAGCCTCACAAAAGATATGTAATAGAATATGACTTTCCATATCAAGAATAATTAGTTTGAGAAGTAGTATAGCTGTTTCAATGCACCAATTAAAAGTAGAACAACAAGTACACAAACATATATGGGTAAAATTGAGTTAAAAGCAGTTTTCCACTATTAAAATATACTTTTGCATCCAACAGAAAAGGCTTACACAGTTACGCTACCAATACTGAACACTAAATATTTTGAATTTATGTGAAAGAACTAACAAAAGATAGAAAAAAATTATCATGCTAAACTTAATAGATCTTCATGAAGGATTGAAATGAAAGTGGTATGTGGTTGAGACACTGCCAAAATGTGCTATGTGATAGAGCTGAACATATACAAGCTATAAGGCTGCTTATGTGATCCAATTAAAAGAATCAAATTAATTACATTCACAAAGATGCATAACATGATGTATAAAAATATATATATATTACATAATGCACATAATATAAGAACCAGTGAGACTAAGGAATCCACATAAAATTACTTTTCATCTATCAGATAACAAAAATAAATAAATCAACCTTCTATAGAAAGCTAAATCTATCCCATAACACATTGGATGTTTAACATCCATATAACATAAAACACACAGCGGGTAGAAATGAATATTAATCAATCAGATTAGAGAAAAAAGTATTCAAGATTATCGCATTTACAAAAAATGCATAACATCTTGAAAACAAATATATATCTTACATAAACTGCATAATATACCAACCAGGAAGGCAGAGAGTCCATATAAAATGACTTTTCAATCTATCCCATAAAAAAAAAAATCAACCTTCTATTAAAAACCTTCATCTATCCCATAACAAATCCTAATAATTAACAATAGAAATCCATATAGTCTAAAACATGGAACATGTAGCAATGAATACTCGGTTAGATTAGAAATTCTTTTTTCCATTGGACTCCAAATTTTATTGATCAACCACATTTGATTCCACTTGATTTTTATTGATGAAAAAAAATTAACCCAAACCTGAACATGCAGTTGCATAACCAATATCCAGTATGATTTCAATGTTATTGGGTTATAAATTAGCCTTGATGCATATTGGGAATGCATATACAACATAAATGAGGCCACTGCATATGCAAGGACAACAACATCAAATTTTTAAATAATGATCTCCATGCAATTAAACGAAACCTTTCAAGTAATCTCAATGCTTATCTCAAAAGATCAAGCAAACAGCATCTCTTCCAAAATCAGTGTATAGCATTGACTAAAAATTATCCTTAGAAATTGTCAAATCTTACCTAACATCAGTATTAGACAGTCTTCAACTGGCTAAGCTTGAGTGTCCTAGGAGGAATAGAAAATGAAAGAGAGAGAAAGAGGTAGGGAAAAAAACAAAGATATTGTTGAAATTCAAACTAGGCAACCTATTATTTTACCCCTATTTTAAAGGGATTTATTTTGTGAAATCTATTCCCTAGATGGATTGTAATTAGCTCATACTTATCACATTCCTGATTTTAAGGGATCCACATCCCTGATTTTAAGGAATTTATCTTTGTATATAAGGAGGATATGCTATCAATGAAATATAAAATTTTTCCACTATAATTTTATGTCAAACAACATGGTATCAAAGCAGAAACCCTAGCTGCAGAAATCCTAGCAGTTGGTTCTTCCTCCACCTGCATGGTTGCTGGTTCTTCCAACAGTAGCAACATTGAATCCTAGCAGCTGGTTCTTCCTCCAGCCGAATGGTTGCTGGTTCTTCCAACAGCAGCAACGTCAACTCCATTCCAGTGTCATCAACAACAGAGCAGCTGACTTCCACGGTTATCTCCAGGTGTCACAGAACATGTCCAACTTTGTGCAAGACACAACAGGAACTTCCTCCGGCATGTCCCGCATCGTGCCGTCTTCGCCAGAAGGCAATCTCCTTCCCATCACCACTCATAATTATCCTAACAGAGAGGCAAAGGCACATCATGTGTTTGCTGAAAATTCAAAAACAGTGAGTTCTCCTTTCTCCAAAGAGCAACTGGTTATCCTCCAAAAATTATTTCAACAGAACAATGTCTAAAAGTTCAAATTCCAATTTGTCGACGAGCAATCCTATAGCAATGCACACAAGCAAGTCCTCCCCTTGGATCATTGATTCAGGAGCATCAGAACATATGACAAGTGACAAAATGTTATTCTCAACATTTACATTATGTGTAAACATCTAATGGTACATGTAGCAAATGACACCTGTACCAAAATGGTCGAAATAGGAACAGTTAAAATTTCTAGCAACATCATTCTTAATTCTGTGCTTTATATGCCTCGACTTGCTTGTAATCTTGTGTCGGTTGCTAGGCTCGACCGGGACCTTAACTGTGAAACTAAGTTCTTTGGTGATTATTGTGTTTTTTCAAGATTTGAGCACCAGGATGATGATTGGCATTGCTAAACTTCGTACAGGACTTTACCTTCTTGAAGCCTCTCCTACATCTAGATAGTCTGCTAAACTCAACTGTTAGTCAATCCATAGTTTCAGGTCTAATAGTCAATCCAATAATGAAAGTAAAATTGTGATGTGGCACTATTGATTAGGACATCCAAATTCATATACTTGAAACATCTTTTCCCTTCATTATTTATCAATAAAAGTCTTGATTTCTTTCAGTGTGATATATGTCAGTATGCTAAACGTACCAGACACGCTTATGCACCCCGTTTATATCAACCAACACAACCTCTCTCTCATTCATGGGGGCATTTGGGGACAATTCAAAAATCCAAGTCTTGCTGGCTCTAGATAGTGGTTATTTTTCATTGATGATCACACGAGGTTGTGTTGGACTTTTCTTTTGAAAGAAAGATCTAAAACCGCACAAATCTTTTAGAATTTTCATGCTATGATCAAGACCCAATTTCAGGCTGACATAAAGATTCTCAAAACAAATAATGTCAAAGACTTCTTTAATTCCAACCTTAGCTCCATTCTCCGATCCAATAGCATAGTCCAACAAAGTTCATGTGTTGATACACCCCAACAAAATAGTGTAGTTGAACGGAAAAATCATCATATACTCAAGGTAGCTTGCTCCTTACTCTTCGAAGCTCACGCTCCAACCAAATTTTGAGGGGAATCAATCCTAATAGCTACCTATCTTACTAATCGTCTCCCTTCCAAGGTTCTTAAGTTCAACATTCCATTTCAGGTTCTAAAAAATTTGTATCCTACACACATATTTGTCTCCAACATCCCTCTCAAACTCTTTGGATGTAAGCATTCGTCCACATCTACTCTCAATATTGAGGAAAGTTTGACTCACGTGCACTTAAGTGCATTTTCTTGGGATATTCAGCCAACAAAAAGAGTTATAAATGTTTCTCTCCTATCACCAAGAAATTTTATCACTATATGAATGTCACCTTTTTTGAACACACCCCATACTACTCCAATACCACAATTCAAGGGGAGAACAAAATTGAATTCCAACATTGGGATTGGAAGACCCTACTCGAACCAAGTCCTTCCTAAATCTTACCATCAACATCACTCAACCCTTCACCAAGTCCTTCCTCTCCATCATTATCACAATCACATGTGCCGCCTATCTCAGAACCACAAAAGAACACACCACCTTCCCATGACACAGTGAAAGTCAATGTGAGGAGAAAACATTTTGCATCTTTGCACGAAACTCAGTCGTGCCATGAATCGACTTGAGGCCAAGTTGAACCTGAAAAACAATAGGATCTAAGAGAATCAATTCCACAGATAGATCTCACATTGGACCAGCCTATGGCACACAGAAAAGGTACTAGATCTTGCACTCTTCATCCGATGCACAATTATATATCCTATTCACATTTATCTCCAAGGTACCAAGCATTTTTACATCACTTGACAAGATCAATATTCTTAGTTCTGTGTATGAAGCTCTAAAAGTGCCTAAATGGCACAAAACAATCCTAGAGGAATACACAGTCCTAGAAAAGAATGCGACTTGGACACTATCTGAGCTACCTCAAGGAAAAAGAACTATGGGATGTAAGTGGATTTTTTCAGTCAAGCGGAACCGAGATGGAGGCATAAATACATACAAGGCTCAACTAGTGGCAAAAGTTTACACCCAATCCTATCAGATTAACTATTAGGAGACTTTTGCACCGATTGCAAAACTCAATACCATCTGGGTATTACTGTCTATTGTTGCTAACTTAGATTGGCCTTTGATTCAAATAGATGTGAAGAACATCTTTCTAAATGGAGATCTCGTGGAAGAAGTTTACATGGATGTCCCTATAGGATTTGAGAAAGAAAGTATAAAAAAGAAAAGTATGCAAACAAAGGAGAGCCTTATATGGACTCAAACAATCACCCAGAGCTTGGTTTAACAGATTTGCTAAAGTTCTTAAAAGATATTACCAAGGTTTAAAATATCAAGTCCTGCCGAGATTTCGATCCCGGATCGAAACGATACAGTTTTGGTACCGTATCGTGCTGTGCCGATATAGTTTCGGTATTTTTAAAATATAAAATATATTAATTAAAAATAAAAAATTAATCTAAATATTTAAAAATAAAATATTTTTAAAAAGAATAATAAGATAATTTTATGAAATTTTAATTAACTCTATTTAAATTATCCCAACTATAGCTAGGAGTTAATTAAAATTATTAACCTAAGTTATCATTAAAACCTAAGCTAAAAAAACTAATCCACTGTTCTGCGTGAGACCGGGCCACGCGCAGCCTACGTGATACCTCCGAGGGCATCACCGAACCAAAGTGATGCCTTCGAATAGCGTCCTAGCTGAAACCATGGGTGTCCGTGTCGGTGTTGGTCCACTAGCGGAACGAGAAATTTTGCCGGTATTGAACGAAACAGCTAGGGATTTCAAACCTTGGAGATGACTACTCCCAGACTCAAGCTGATCACACGCTATTTGTGAAACATTTTTCAAGTGGGAAAATTTCAGTACTAACTGTATATGTTAATGAAATTGTCCTTATAAGAAACCATGAACTAGAAACCAAAAGGCTCAAGACACTCTTATCTAAGGAGTTTGAAATCAAGGATTTGGGACAACTCAAATACTTCTTGGGAATGGAGATTGCTAGAAATCACAAGGGAATCTTTGTAACTTAAAGAAAGTATGTTCTTGACCTACTACAAGAAATTGGGTTGAGTGGATACAAGTCATTTAATACACCTATGGATCCTAATACCAAGTTAAGATCTCAGACTGATAAAATGAAAGTTGATAAAGGACGATATCAATGATTAGTAGGCAAACTTATCTACCTAACTCACACTCATCCAAATATAAGCTTTGTTGTCAGCTACGTTAGCCAATTTTGCGAAATCCTTCAATTGATCACATGGATGTTATAATCCGAATATTGAGATATCTAAAAGGGGACCCAAGAAAAGGACTCATGTTTAGAAAGATAGACAAACAAACCTTAGAGGTTTACACTGTTGCGGATTGGGCAAATTCACTTAGTGATAGAAGATCTACTTCTAGATATTGTACATTCGTCTGGGGAAATTTGGTTACTTGGCGTAGTAAAAGGCAAACAGTGATCGCTCAAAGTAGTGCCAAGATAGAATTCCGAACTCTGACATTAGACATTTGTAAGGAATTTGGTTACAATGAATTCTAATTCAAATTATATGTGATAATCAATTAGCCATTGTCATTGCCATTGCCAAGAATCCAGTTCAACAAGACCATACCAAACATGTGAAAATTGACAGACATTTCATTAGTAAGAAGATTGAAAATAAAGACATCATGCTCCGCCATGTACCTTCAAAACACCATGCAGTTGACATTTTGACAAAGGCACTATTCAGACCCAACATCGCTGAAAGAAGCTCGATTCTAGGTTTGGAAAGCATCTATCACCTAGTTTGAGGGGGAGTGTTGAAATTCAAACTAAACAACCTATTATTTTATCCCTATTTTGTAGGGATTTATTTTGTCCAATCTATTCCCTAGATGGATTGTAATTAGCGTATATTTATCACATCCCTGATTTTAAGGGATCCACATCCCTGATTTTAACAGATTTATCTTTGTATATAAGGAGGATATTCTATCGATGAAATATATAATTTTTCCACTATGATTTTCTGTCAAACAACAATTATCATATTTAATCTAACTCAAATTCATCCAAAAGATGGAAATTAGGAAAGAGAAAAAAATATATATTACAGTTTTATTTTCCATTGAAGAATTGGAGATTGAACAATGACCCAAAAGACATCAATTTGATAAAATAGAAGAGAAAGCTTTCTTCAAACTTTCTTTTCCTAGAGTACTTTCCTTCCAAAAAAACTGCATATCTCCTCTCTTCCTTTTTCTTTTCCTCCTAAAAAACTGCATATCTCCTCTCTTCCTTTTTCTTTTCCTCCTCATTTTAATCTCTCAAAGAAACACATCCCAAGGAATCCATTCCATACTCCTAGATTAAATATATTCAACCACGTTGAGCAAATGACAATAAGACAAGTCCCAGTCAAAAACTCAACCAAATTCTACTTGAGGCACCACTTAAATGAATGAATGCAAATACCATCCTGATTGTAAAAAGTGGTAGTAAACAATGTTTAGACGCTGAGAGGAGGAAATATAGCAAATACCTCATGGAGCATGCTCACTCTAAGAGACTGATTATGACTTCTTTTGGGCAGTGGGTTTGTACAAATTGTATCCAAATGCTTCAAGATGAATACACAGATTAGAAATAAAATAGAGAAATTCCAACTTAGCCTCAAATAAATGACAAATGAAGAACACCTTTGAGAAGAAAAGGTATTTCTTTGTACTCAAAAGATACATTGTTGGACCACTTGTTAGGGGATCCGTGCACAACTCATAGAGAAGCTGAAACAAGAGAAAAATTATCAAATCTGAAGAAAATGTTACTCTAATTTGAGCAGAAATATAGTGAGCCAAACAAAAAAACAGCATTCTAACCTGAAAACCAAATTCATGCAGTAAACTGTTCATATCTGGCTTCGAAAGTTTTTCCAGATTATCAAGAATAACCTTCAAACAGCTGCACTAATCCATCCAGTACTAAACAATATGCCATTATCAGACACAAGAGATTATACAATTGCTTACTGTACCTGTAATGAACTTTTGGCTGCAAGATGCTCTGCTCAACAGGACTATCAGTGTCAAACCTAAGAAGCAAATGTGTAACATTTGGGGCTGGGCGATTTATGTTATCAATAAGAAGCTGAAAAAAATAAGAGAAAATAAAGAAAGGTATGAAAAAATAATTGCCACAGGAATTATAGTTTTACTATACTAACACTGATACAGAAAATAACAATTATGAAGTACCTGCAGAATAAGAACACCAAGATCATCTTTAGCATTCTCAATGCTCTCACACTCTTCAAAGCGTGATTCCAAACAGGCTGCATAATCCTCAACAAGACACTTAGCAGTGTTTGATTTTAACAGTAACTGTACGAGGCCAATCATTCTAGAACTGTCAAGGACAAGGTTAGATATAAATCCTCAAGTATATGAACCAAACAGGATTCTTGACAAACAACCGTTCAGAAATTTCAAGTGCCATAAGAAAAAGAGTATCAAGCTGTAAAATGGAAATTTATTTGATGGTACCTGAGTATACTCATGATTTTTATAGAATATTGCTGAATTTGAGGAGAAAAATCATATCGGATGTACTCCAGAAGTGTGAAAATCCAGTTAGGGTTTTGAGATAGAATGACATCCAAAGGCTGTGCAATCAAAGAAAATAAGGTAAAAACAATGACCTGACATGGGAGAAAAATGGCCAGATAGGTTAAGCATAGATTAAAACCTGATGCAAAGGGCGCCAGAAATCAGAGAGAAATATATCTCTGTCCATAACAAGGAGAAGGATTTCAAGAGAGAGTTTTACAGCTTCCTCTAATAGCTGACCGTATGATTGACTAGTCCTCTCAGAGATGATGATGTCAGCACCCAATGAAATGATGCTCATGATGTTACAGAAAGCAGTTTTACCACTCATGAAGTCCTGCAGGAACAGCAACATTCTTAATACTCACTGAAATAGAACTGCCAGTGTATATAAACTAATTTTAATCTAGGATAAAACCTGATAGTTATAGTTTAAAAAAAAAAGGAACTTCTAAGAAAAACAAACAAATAATGGCCAACCTGAAGATTGGGTTTTTTCTAATCATCTTAGCTGTCATTTTCAACACAAATATACTTCAACACTCTACCTAAGACTCACTGCAAGCCTCTAGTATGATATTTCAACCCATAAACGGAATTTTTCAACTTAAAAGTACCTGAAAACTCCACATGATACTACTTACAAGCCTTTGGTATAATTTTTCAAGCCAAATTTATTTTATGCTATCAAGGCGATAAACCATTTTCAACTCAAAAAAAAAAAAACTTTTTTAGACCCAAAAATCATTAAACATTCCACTTAACAGTCCTAAGAAGCCTACAGTATGTGCAAAATGACCTATCTTGGCCTCTTGGGCGATCAAGATAATTTGATGTTTTCAAATCAAAAATTCATACACTATACCTGAGGCTCAAACGAAGACTAGTATGATATTTTAAATGATATAATTTGGATTCATAGAAGAGATTTTAAAAGATGGCCTTGATGGTTATTTTATAATAAGAAACAACATAAAATTCCATTTGGGACTCTCATTAAAGCTCTATTGTGAATTTCTAGGCAAAATAACATGTTTTGAGACACAAAGGTGATTTATGAATATCACCTTAACATTCTACCTGAGGTTCACAAGAAGATTCTGGTATGGTATTTTACTCAAAATGGCATATTTTGGATCATAAAAGAGACGTTAAAAAAATGACCTTGATGGTAATTTTATAATCAGAAACAACTGAAAATTTCATTTATAACTCTCAGGAAGGCTCCATTATGACTGTCTGGGAAAAATAACATGCTCTGAGTCACAAAGGTGATTTATGAACGATCACCTTAACACCATTTTGAACTAAAACACCTAGATACTGTACATGAGACTCCTAAGAAGTCTTTAAAATGATAGGTTTTCAAGAAAATTATTTTAATGACCATTTTCCAACAAAAACACTAATACTTTCCAACCAAGGCTCCCATGAAACCTTTGGTAATTTATTTTGTCAAAATGAGTTGATTTGGGCCATTAAGTTTTTTTTTAATCACCTGGATGACTTGTATTGTTTCAACTCAAATGTAGTTTATGGTTATACGTCAAATTCTCAAATACCTCTAATATCACTTTTTGGCCCAAAACGAACAAGCTTGGCTGTCAAAATTATTTTAAAAGAGGAATTTAGCTTGGCAAATTAGGGTTATTTAGGTATTTGAAGGGAGGTTTGTGAATTAAGCATTTTCAAAGGTCAAGAAACTCAAACCTCAGATGTGCCAAAATAATAACATTTTGCCAAGAATCATCTAATATCAAGGTTTATGAATCAAAATATTGAAATGTATTCTGTCATTGGACAAATTGAGAAACAGACTATGTTTATGCAGCTTGGATTCATGAATCTCAACACCTTTGTAGCAAATATTTGGAATCAACTACTTAAATTGTATCCTCCATGAGTTCCATACAAGGTAATATCACTGCTTATATTTAAATAAATTAAATCACTTTTACTACACTGGCTAATAATTTATTTTGCCCCCCTTTCCCTCTTAAAACTTTCTAGTATAATCTTCCTTCCACTCTAAAAGATTTAACTTATCTCACTATATAATCTATTGCTCATCTTCCACTCTATTAGAGTTTTACCTAATCCTTCTTGAATAATAGTATGTTTTATTTTATCCTTTGAAAAATCTCAACACATCAATGACAAGACTAATGGCTTTTAAATGTGGGTGGGGTTGGTGGGAGTGGACCATTGTGGCTCTTGCTGAAAATGTGCACCATATATCCAATCATAAACCAACAAAAGAATTTCTAGCATATAGCAAAAATTTTATAATTATATTACTACATATAATACTTTCAATGTGCATTTAATAATTATTGTAGCAAAATGGTGCAGCGTGCACCTTGATGTTGCAAATACAGGTTATGTAAGATGCTAAAGTTTCTGTACCAAGACCATGTCAGATGCTCAATGATGTATAATGCTATTAGGATGAGCCTTCAGCTAGAAAAGAAAGTAACAGCAAGCATACTGTTCAAACATCATACGAGACTAGTAAGTCAAGATTTCAAGAAAAGTAAGCTTGACTGCATAAACCAAGTAATAGGATGAAAATTAGAGTCTGAAACACATTATCCTTCTATACAAAAAACACTCAAAGCAAAGGTGAGGATCTGGCTGTATTACCACTTGGTTTACAAAGTGAAATATCCATCAACTCAGTTATTAGCAACTAATTTATAAATAAAAAATATTTATATCCTTTTCAAAACACATACTTTTAGAAGTTCCAATGCAGGGATCTGGCTGTCAATTGTAGATGTATAGGCCACGCCTGGTGACAATGACATGTCATTAGCTTTTTCAGACTCTTCTTTGTTTATATTGTACATTTTCAGAACCCTGCAAAATCACAATTGTAGTCAAATCCAAGGTTACACAACTGAGCAAGACAAAAACATATAAAAAATTCAGCAACTATAGTTTTAACAACCCAATAAATGTGAAAAAGAAGTATACTACAGCATGGTTTAAAATTTCTATCCGTGTCGAGGTTTAGGTCCCGAATCGGAACGATACAATTTTAGTTCCGTATTGTGCCATGCCGATATGGTTTCAATATTTTTTAAATATAAAACATATTAATTAAAAATAAAAAATTTAATCTGTATATTAAAAAATTAAAGAAAAAAATACAAGATCACAAAGCTTTTATATGGTAAATAAATAAATTATCATATATTTTTGAAATTAAAATAAATAATATATATAATTATTAGGGTAGTTTTATTAGAGTTTGAGTAAGTCTGTTTATAGCAAAGAGTTGATTGAAATTATTAAACTAAAGTTTTTAGTTTAACCCGTGCCTGTGCCGTCCACAGTTATGATGCTGGACAATGGGTGGAATAGTAAAGTTTGCACATTTTGCCCAACACATAACGGAATTTAAAACCATGTACTACAGAACTATTTTTCTATTTGTTACACTATAAGAAATTGAATCCAAGTTACATGTAAATATAAGTAGAATTTAGCCCCTTCAATAATGCCATTGGAATAGTGTAACATGAAGCATATACAAACAACATAAGAAAAGACTACTTCACCAAAAAGCATTTGGCTAGGTAAGATTGTGATTGCAAATACAATATCATACATCAATATCACTCACATTTGGAAGTGCTGAAGGCAAGCAAGCACTAGTTGCCATTTCTCATGAGGATCAGCATATGCCCTCTGAGGAAAAGGCCCAAAAACATGATCATATACAAACCTGAAGATACCAACAAATCTGCAAGAAAGTATAACATCAATAACTTAGCAAGATCATAACATAACATTTAGTACAAATATTTATCAAGTTGAAAAAGAATAGAACCTTCGCCCTCGATCGCTTTCATCTTTCTCTTGTGCAATAAGAGTATTTAACAAATTCAGAAATGATATAGTTGATGGATACCGCTCCCTCCTTGCTTCAACTTCGTTTAGCTCAAATTGCATGTCATAAACCTACGGCCACAAAAACAATGCAATGGAAAATAATTCTTTATGAAACCAATACAAAATAACTGCAAGCAAAATGATCAGAATTTCATAATCTTGATATAGCAAGAAAAGAGATGCTAAAGCATTTCATTTCATATCCAAATATTCAAAATGACATTTGATCAAAAGTTAATTCATGATAGATGAAACAACTTGCACACGAGATGATTTTTGAGAGTTGAGATACAAACAAAAAAAAAATTTCAGCCCCATAAATTCATAAACTACATTCACAATAGGAGACATGGAACATTGAATGTGATGGCTTTGTAAGAAGCATGATTACCAAAGTCAGTATTTGTATCACAATTGGTTAGTCAATAACTCATAAATCTGAATCAACAGGAAAAAAACAAATGAGAAAGACATCAAAAATCATATATGAAATTACAATAGATATTTTAAAATTTTATGAATGTCTAGTGTGTATCCAATTATTAATAATGCAATATAATTTATTAGAAATGAATATATTTAATGTTACTACGGTACATGTTATTTGCCGATGATATTATTTTGATCAATGAGACACATGAAGAACTAAATACTATGCTCGAATCTTGACGAGAGACATTGGAAGTTAAAAGTTTTAAGCTTAGTAGAGTATATATAGAATTTAAATTTAGTAGTAATAGTAGACGTAGCAAAAAATTGTTAAGAGAGAAAATGATGAGTTACTTATAACTGAAAGTTTTAAATACTTAGAATTGCTTTTGCAAAATGATAGAGGGTTTGATAGAGATGTTCTACATAAGATACAAGCAAAATAGTTGAAATGGAGGAGGGTGTAAGGTATTCTTCGTAATCATAAGGTACCTCTAAAACTTAAAAGAAAATTTTATAAAACAACAATTAAACCTGCTATATTATATGAAGCGAAATGTTATAGAGGGTTTGATAGAGATGTTCTACATAAGATACAAGCAAAATAGTTGAAATGGAGGAGGGCGTAAGGTATTCTTCGTAATCATAAGGTACCTCTAAAACTTAAAGGGAATTTTATAAAACAACGATTAAACCTGCTATATTATATAAAGTTGAATGTTAAAATATGAAACAAGTACATGACTAGAAGATGCGAGTCACAGAGATGAATGTGCAAATATAGGAGAAGGAAAGGATAAGAATTGAGAATATTATAGAGAAAGACATATGGCACCTATTAAGGAAAAAACACTAAAAGACACATTTAAGATAGTATAGGCATGTACTTAGACAATCAATAAATACTTCAATTAGGTAATATGAGGTCATGACAAATACACACATTAATCAAAAAAGAAGAAGACCAAAGAATATTCAATTAGCAGACATAGTGGGATAAAGATTTAGTTGTTATAGTACTATGAATATGCATAATAAAAATATTATAATGAGTATAAAATCATAATTTCAATATAAATTGCTAAATAAAATTAAATTGTTAATATATACTTTTTAATAAAAGTGTTATTATTTAATATTGATGTTTTAGGGCTTATCAATGTCCCTAATTAAATTTTAGTTGAAAGAATGGAAGTTTTAAAATAGTTGTTGACAAATAAAAATTATTGTGTTGTCTCAATGAGCAAGGGAAAGAGGAATAAAGTACTAAGTTCAAGTTATAGCAAGATTGAATATCTTATGTGGTGAGACGCAAATTGTAGCAAGGTCATGCAATTTTAAAGGAAAACAATGAGAGCTCTTAAATTGTGTTTGATGCACCATAATAATCGAGAGCAATTCCCCAAAAATGCAAACTTCGTTTGTGACCTTGTCAAATTGTTATTTTCACATGAAATTCAATACATTCTACAATAGAACAAGATTTAATGTATCATTCAACATAGAGTTTAAATCAACTGCATAAACGATATGATTTTGGCACCATGACATGTTGATATTTAGTAAGCTTCAAAGCATATTAAGATCAACTAGTTTCTACCATTAAGCTTGTTTCCCTCTAATATAAGGTTATAGCAATAAAAAGTGAATTATAGTATTGGAAAAAAAATAGTTCCAAGATAAAAGAAGGATCCCAACTATTTATCTTACTAATAGCAAAATGAGTGTCGAGCAAAATCGTCTGAGAGAATTCAATCTTTAAGAATAGATCAACCTTAAAATTTTTGAGACTCAAATTAAATGATGCTCTTAGACATTTCATATTAGAACTAGTTTCTCCATACGTCCATAAATATATCACAATTACCCATTGGAAGTTGGAGTTGGATAATCATAATTGGAATTGGAACAACCATAGGTGTTTATGATAATCGGATATGGATGCATCTAGATTTCTCCAACACAAGTTCGAGCTTCCCTCTTCCTCTCCCCTTTCTATTTATAGTGTTCCTATTTGTTTGGCAAGCAAAATTGAAGGATGAATCACTGAAAAGGGATATTTGTTCCAAATGGTACCAACCACCATAGGCCTTGTCTTGATTGATACCACTAAAATTGTACCTTAATGAATGATACAATACATTTATTCATGTCAAAACAGTATCTATATTGATTGACTAAATTATCAAGATCGACACTTAAAACATGCTTCAGAACAATAGCAACACCTATGATTTGGAAACAGTTTAATACACACTGAGGGAACAGGGCAAAAATACTCTACTGCATTGAACCAGCTGGATATGCCCAAACAATAGGCACCAGTCTTCCAAGAACATGTATTCCTTATTGACCATTTCAGTTTGACATGAAATTCCACTCATTCAACATAACCACCAAGACGGATCAAGTAAAGATGAAATTGTACTAGTTATTTAAATAGAAAACACAATGCTGGAAAGATGATCATATTCAACCCCTCTTTGTGTTCCTCAAGATAGGACAAGAAATTAGTTAAGCTTGCCCTATTAACACAACAAACTCCATCTTGTCTATTTCAGATAAATGAATTAGGAGTATTAGCTCCTATCCAGGATAGCACCATTAATTGAAAGAAAACTAACAGTTCGAACTAGTGGAAATTGCAGTAAATAAATTCCAGCAATCAACAAATCGTGCACAGATAAGATCCATATTCCAGGGCATCAAAACAACCAAATAAGACCAGATTCCAACAGTACACAATGATGATCTTAAAAAACACTTGTCTGTCTTCATACAGTCAAACAATATCTTCCAGAATACAGATGAAAGATAGGTATGGGAAAAGAGGGAGATACCTGTAAAGGTCCGTGTTGTCCAATAGGGCTAAAAGGAGCAACAGCAACAGGTAGGTCATATTGTTCAAGGAAATTCCAGATGGTATCCTTTAAGGCAGGAGAGACTTTGATGAAAGATGCAATAGCATTTCGCAGAGCACCCTGCATAGAAATTTAAATATTCTAATATATGCTTTAAAATAGCAAAATAAATTTCAAGAATTATAATAGGTAATAGCTTGTAACCTTTAAATATGGTGGCACATTCTCATAACCAAGGAGCTTGAATAAGGGTTCAATGTCTTGAAACCATCTCCTCCTTTCAGAAGGATTCCCATTTTCAACCACCTATCACGGTTTATTATTAGTCAATTCTGACAAGTGAAAAAATAAATCATTCAGGCTAAAAATTTAAATAACTTGACAACAATGTCAACAGATGTTGGAAATATTAACTAAGAACACATAGACTAAATAATAAGGTACAGGTCACAGGGTAAATGTAGTGTAAATTCCCGGACATCAACACACTGAACTAAGTAAAAGAAAAGCAAAATAAACCAAACGCACTAAGAAAATCCAGTAAACATGGACTTTCTTCACAATAACTTACGCTATGAAAGCATCAGAAGTTAAAAAGATACTAAATATTTTATAAATGTTGCAGTACAGATTTGCAATATATTTCCACAAGTCATAGTTACTCCCCATGCCAAATCAGTTAGCCCATCAATCTTATTTGGACAAATGCGATGCAACATAATGCTGTCTAACAATTCTTTGGCCTATGTTTACTTCATACAATGGATGAGGAAAAGAAAGGAATCCCTAGAGAAAATAAATCCCTAGGGAAAGGGAACGGAATCTTTTCTCTCTTATATTTGTTTACTTTGATACAAGGAGGATGAATAAATCTCTTATATTTAAAATTATTAATTTATATAAATAAAAAAATTTATTTATTTATTTACCAAAATACCCCATCCCTTTTGCCCCACCCGGCCACCCCTTCTTCCCTGCTCGCCTGCTTCTCGACGCCGGGAAGCGAGCTCACAGCTAGAAGGATGCAACGCAACCTCATGGCCTGCGGCCGTAGCCACCACCAGGGCGAGACAGGAAGGCGGGCGGCGCAGGGGCATCCGCCTGCTTCTCGACGCCGGGGAGGTCCGGCATGCTGAGCGACGCGAGCATGTCGAGGGTCTCCTTGTCGACCTCGATGTGATCGACCTTGATGGCGGACTGGTCCGGCACGAAATCCATGCGGCGCTCGCACTCCTCCTCCTGGAGCTTGAGGGAGATGCCGCGCTGGATCCGGCGCATCAGGTGGGTGCTGAACCCGGCGATCTTGTTGCGGAGCCTCTTGGAGGGGATGATGGCCACCTCCTCCAGGATCTTCTTGTTGGTGTGGAAGTCGAAGGTCATCCTCGAGTAGTAGCGCTCGATGACTTGGAGGGGAGCGATGGGGGCATCGGCCGGACTTCCGTGAGCTGATGGGGGCATCGGGGGCGCAGGAGAGGAGCAGGACGAAGGATAGTTACATCTTTTTTTTTCTATCCTTGCGTTCCGCCTGATTTGGAGGGGAGTGATTTTGACAGAAAATCCATCAACAGATGGATTAACTTTCTCTCCCTTCGTAAAAATTGAGAAAAGTAAACGGTGGATGCATGCATGCAAAGGAAAGTTTTCCACAATTTCTCTTTCCGCACCTCCAAGTAAACTGGGCCTTGAGGTCATTAATTTGAACTGTATATACATAACAGACAATCCAAACTACTGATTACAGTAATATAATACCATAAATATTTCAGGTACTCCATTCACTTTGTTCTCAAAAATGACCATCCTTACACAACTATCAAAAGAAATTTCCTTCGATTAATGCCTAGAAGTTAATACCTTCAAAAATAGCCACTGACCCAGGACATAAATGTTCATGCTTCTCCACCTATTAAACACATTGACTAAAATAGTTTCACAAATAAGAATATGAACAAATGAAATGAGTTTCTTTCATCATTCCTATTTAATACAATAATGAAACTAGAAACCATTAACGGAAACTATATGCAAAACTAAAACCTGTATTTTTGCTTCCACTCAATAACATTGTGCACATAAAACTTCAAATGTCAAAAAAAAGGTAGAGAGCATGGCATTGATTGATCAGTTTGACTTGTCCTAAGTTCACATCTTTTACAGAGGGATCCTTAAGTAGTTAAATAGAATTTTTCTAAATAAAAGAGGGCAAACATCATTTCCATCCTCCAGCATAAAAGGCTGCCTAATTTAATGCCTTTCCTGAACCCAAGTTGCATTTCTTGTGAACTTTAGGAAGTGTCAAAACAGAAAGTGACACTCATGAAGTATGCTAACAAAAACAAGCCAAGTTGTATCTTTTTACATCATTAAACTTTGCAACTTTGCTTCTTCAATAATACTGAAACATGATAACTATGAGAAGAAACAGATTCAGGCTTAGTGTAGAGGAGGACTATTAAGTTTAATCCCTACATAGTTTCCTATACGTATATTCCTATATATTAGAGTATTTACAAATAGGCCTCCAACACTCCCCTCAAATTGGTTGAAGAATCTTATCCTCTCATGAAAAATTGGATCAGAAGAGATGTAAATGGAAGCATGCTTGTACAAATGTAGCTTTATTGATTTAGCAGTAGATTCAGCACAACCATAGCCGAAGCTTCTAATTCTGATTCACACTGCGGAATATTGGAGATCTCTATTTTTTACTGCAGTTGTTGAAGGCAAACTTTGTTGTAAGTTAGACAAAACCTTTGTCAAGCTAAATTCAGTCATCTGGTTTTCCCTTTTTCAGATTCAAAGATGATATGGGTTGGATGGGGGTCCATGGTTTATATAAAATTGATTGCTTATTATAGATCTTGGAGTAGAGAGGAGCGCTTAGGGAGGGTTAATCTCAAATCAGTGCCAATTTGGGTTAGAATTCATGAATTACCTCTTAGATAAATAAAATCAGTGCCACTAAATGAATTTTATCTGTTTTATCATTGCTAGTCAAACCTTCTTTAGCCTCTCTACCATGATTAATGTGTATATGTCATGATCTCAATCCCCTCCTATATCATCATGAGCCCAATAACATAAGAGGATCCATATAGCCAACCCCACTTAGTGGGATAAAGGTTTGGCTGTTGTTTGTTGTTGTATGCTTTTGAACAATTCCATCTAGCTGGAATACACAATATTGAGTTCAAAATATTAGCAAATTACTGTAACAGATACCAACTAATTACAATCTTGCCATATATCATCACCAATATAATCCCAAGGAAACATCGAATGTCGCCTTACAAAAATAACATAGTAGTTCCATAAACATGTAAGCTTAGTGATTAGTTAATTGCTAAACTGAAAAGGTAAGAACTAGATGGGAGATAAAATGACCAAACCTTCTGTAGAACATTTAGATATCCAACAAGGGCTTGTGCATCACCTTCCTGGATATCCGGAAGCAGATTTCCAGAGGTTTGTAGAGCTTGTTTGAACATACCATCATATATAGACAAGCAATCAAATAAAGTACTCCATCCAATTGACCTGAAGATTTTACCCTGCAGGAGCTCATATACTTTTGAAGCGCCTTCCTCTGTGGAAGCCTGGGTAAATACACGACATAAAATACTATTTACACAATATGATCATGACATAAAGAACCCATTTCTAGCATACCAAAGTACCAAGGAGCTTCAAAAATGCTACAAGAGTGTGTATATTAGTATGATCCTCCCCAGCAAAGTGTATAAATGCCCACAGCTCTTCATTTCCATATAAAAGCTCCGGTTCTTTCTGAGAAGATGAATTCATAAGGAACTGCATTAGCATATCCAAAGAAACTAAAAGAACAAATTGAAACAAAATCTCAAAGTCTTTATTAGCAGATCAAACAAGGAAAACCATCAAGTTAAAAAAAATAAATAAATACATAAATAAAATTAACAGGCATCTAAAGTTAGTAACTGAGAGCATACTTAAATCTACTATGCAGAAACAAAGCGCATGCACAATAGATTGAAATACAAATCAATATAGGCTACCACAATTGCAATTGTATTTTTCTTTACCAGGAAATTGGGATGGCTTATAGGTTGCAAATCCAGATCCTGACAACGTATTTTCTATATGAAGAAAACAGAAGGAAAAAACCAAATAGGAAACAATACAGGAAGAGTGGAAGTAGTGGTATGTGCAGAAAAAGGGCTTAATAGAAGAAACTCATCGATTCCACCTACATATTCACCTTCCAAAAAGAAATAAAGCTATCAATGTCTTTACAGTTTCTTGATGATCAAGGCTATAGGCCAAAAAGAAACATAATTAGTTGTTTGCTACAATGAGTTCTGCCAGTTTGTGGTAAAGTCCGACCCAGGCATGTCAACAGAAGTTCATTCGAGAACATGCATCCATCAAGGTGACAATAGAAGAAAAAAAATGAGAAATTAATCTATAATATTTTGAAGGAGAGCTTTGGCACAACAGTAAAATTGTTATGTGACCTTGAGATCACAGGTTTGAGTCCCGAAAACAACCTCTCGCAAAATGCAAAGACTGAAGACAACAGATCCAATATAATCTAACTCTTCCCCAGGACCCCACACTAGCAGGAGTGACTACCCTTTTTTATTTAGAATCTTAGCAATTTTGGAAAGCACAATCAAATCTGGTAAGATAGACTAACATTAAACAAGAAAAAGAATAAAAATACCTGATAAATTTCGCTGATGAATTCTAAAAGTGATACAAATGGCTCATAACCAATATCCGAAGCTTGCTTACTGCTAAGAGTTTTATCTCCAGACAAGAGATATGGGCTAATGCTACTCATAGCTTTATCCTTCATATCTTTCACCTAGACCGGAATAAGTGCCATGGTTAATATCAAACTTGTGATCTAAAGTGGATATTGTGAATTTAATAAAAAAACAGTATGTATGAAAAAAAAAAACTTAGTTATTCCACCTATTTAAGACCATAACCAGCTAAACCAATGTTCATTCAAATGGACTCTGATGTTAGTATTGAAAATTAAAAGATAAAAAAACTGCTAGCACAAACATCAATTCAAGATTCACCACACGAGAATAGCAAAGAAAAATTGTCTGAAATCTTACTACAGCCACCACAAAGTTAAAGCTCAAGTGTGAAAGGATTGGCATTCTCAAGGCTGATCGAGCAAATTAAATTTAACTCTTCTAATTTTAATAAGAACTATTGATCTTCTTGCACCAAATTTAATCAGAAAGCTTCTACTGGTTATCAATGTCATTGATGTTGTATGTGAAAAAATTATGAACCGCATCAATTTATTTTCCTTCTCCCACAATTTAACTTGTTATATTTCCTGATGCCAAAAAAGAACATTACTATTTGATATTAAGATGAATAAATCGATGTATTATATATTTAGCAAGTTCAGAATCAGGAATTTGAAGCAAATACCATGTTGTGCTGCTTAAGACATTTCACAAGTGTTTACTGCTAAATGGCATAAAAACCTAACAAAAACAAACTCTCCATAACCACACCACGGACTATTTCAAAGGGAGTGATTTAATACGGTTATAGATGTAAAATACCGAAATGTTAGAGTATTAAAAGGTTAATTAGAGTTAATTGAGCTTAATTTGATTGATTGGGCTCAATTAAAAGGTTAGTTGGGCTGTAAATTAAATAAGCCCAATTAGGAAGATATGGTTAAATGGGTTAATTGATTAATGGTTATAGGATCCAAACCCGTTAGCACAAATCCGCCCATTAAGAAACCGATAAAAACCTGCGCCGCGATCCTCTCTGCCCAGTTCGCGATCGCGCTCCTCTGCTCCCACCTCCGAGTCCTCTGTTCTTCCTTCTTTGTCCCGATCACGCGACTTCCGGCGATCTTCGGTGGAGCCGCGGACGAAGGAGAGCAAGACGACTAGGGATTCAATCACTGAGGGCTTGGTTTCGCCGAGGCTTGGCTGGAAATCCGAGAGGCGACGCGAAGGTCGGCGAACGGGAGAGTTAGGGAGAGGTAAGGATCCATTTGATCTTTGAGGTCTAGGGTTTTCTAAAGCCTAGATCGATGATTTCTACCGGTTTCTATAGGTTTTGAGTTGAGATCTCCTTTTTGATTTCTCTGATTCCAGCCGAAAGGATTGGATCTAGGTTGGTTGTTCGGCGGCTCTTCCTTGTTTGAACCGATCGGAGCTTGATTAGGGATCTAGGGTTTCCTCAAGGTGAGTTTCCTTTGATTGCTTTGATCTAATTGAGTTTCATAACTCAATTGGTTGAGTCTTGAGCAGATCTTGATTCAGTGAGGTTTCTTGATTTGGCCGGCGATGTTGATTGACTTGATCGGACGGATCTAGGCTGGGGTTTCACTCAGATCCGAGATTTGTGTTGGAGCTTGAATCTTGATTCAGCCGGCAGTATTGTTTGGCTGGAGCTAGGGTTAAGATCAGGGAAGCTGGGTCACGGATCCAGCAAAGGTAAGAATACTCGGATTGTGATTTTGTTGGAAGTCAATCAGATTAAGGTTACTGTTTGATTTAGAGTTATGGATTTATTGAATGGTTCAGATTCTATCTTGTTGGAATCAAAGGAGCAAGGGATCTAAAGTACTCTTCGATCCAGCCTTTAGATCAGAGGTGAGTTTTCCTTTAGTTGGATTTAATGGAATGGATCTGTTGATGGTGTTGAATTGGTTATGGATTTTATTAGGTTTATGTTGATTAGTGGATGATTGGGTTGACTAAATCTACGCTTAAATTGTTGGAATCAGGAGCGCAGCGGAAGATGTATTTTAATAACATGGATCTTCGTGGTACATATAGCTTTAAACAAAATGACATGAAATGAACAACATACCTCGTACTTCTTGACAATTGTGAATGATATCACAAATATGTAAGAGCCCCAAGTGTGACTCCTCTAGCGGTATCCACGCGCACTAGATCACGAACTAGACACGATCCTCTAGGTGCTAGCCTCTTGGATCAACAAAACTTTTGGAAGCACTATGGATCTCTCTTGATGGAAGAAAAAGGGAAGTGGAGAGAGAGCTCTTTCTTTTTCTTCTACTCCTCTCTTCTCTTTCAAGGGTGGCTATATATAGCCTCTAAGAGAAAGATGAAAAGTCTTCATCCATTAATATAATATTAATAAGAAAATCAAGAGTCTTCCATTAATATAATATTAATAACAAAAATGAAAAGTCTTCATTAATATAAAATTAATAAAGAGCTTTCATTAATATAGGAAAATGAAAAGTTTTCATTAATAAAGAAAATGAAAAATCTTTATTAATATAAGATTAATAAACAAAAACTTCATTAATGGAAAAGGAGGAAGAGTTTTAGATTTTAATAATTTTCTAAGAATCATCATGATTCAAATTTTCTCTTTTTGGATCAAATAAAATTACATTTGATCTTGATCCATTCTAGCTTCCAATATTTCAGAATTAATTAATAATCTAATTAATTCTTATTCAGAAATAATAAATTGATTAATTTTAGTATCCACCAAAATAATCAATTACAGATATTGTTCATGTCTATGTGCTATGCGTGCGACCCTCTAGGTTTTATACACGAAGGCAGTGTAAATCCATACACAGACTAAGGTAACCGTCTAGCAACAGTTTTTAGCCACCCAACGTGATAAAATATTAGTTATAAACTAAAACCACCATGAACCGATTACTGTGTAATTCAATCTCTTCATCTAGACTACATCCCAATTAATTTAGTGCACTATGCATCATCACCAATTAATTGTTTTACTTGATTTCCAAGATATAATAGACTCCTCTAGAATGATAAACCATTCCACCATGGCCATGGATTTCGAGTCACTAATATCTCTATCAAGCGGCCAGGATGTTAACCCCCTAATCTAAGAGAGCGATGAATCCTCTATTGACTCAACACTATTCTCTCTACACTTTGTCGTATACCCAATAACCGTATGAATCATAATCCGATTAAAGATTACTTTTAACGACATCAAAGTATATAACTCCATGCATAGAATAAATGAAGATCTCAAGTCAAAAGATCAGTTACACTCGTTCATAAGAGGATTGACCAATGATGCTTAATATGTGGTCTCCTCTTGAGCGGGTCGTGTCCAGTGTACCTCTAACTTGAGGCACCCCCAAGTACAACTTGGATATCCATCCCTCGGTCTATCTCGACCTAGTCATACTCAGCGTTGATCTAGATATCTATGCCCCCTCTAGATATTTATCTGATCAAGGACTATTTACAGATTAATATAACCATTAATCCGTGGGACTTTATCATCAATCACATACGTACAGAAAAGTAAATGATTAACGATAAATACTTAACTTTATAAAATAATTATCCACAAATACATAAGAGTGTCTTGGCACATAGGTGCACACACTAACAATCTCCCACTTGCACTATTGCCAAACACTGTTGACTCTCAGTCCTAGGCTCCTCACATGGGTCTCATGTTTCTGTAGAGGTAAGGCCTTTGTGAGTGGGTCTGCGATGTTCTCGCTGGTATCTACTCTGCTAACCAACACGTCACCCCTCTGAACAATCTCTCTGAGGAGGTGATACTTCCTTAGTACATGCTTAGATCGTTGGTGAGACCTTGGCTCCTTTGCTTGCGCTATGGCTGCATTATTATCACAGTATAACACAACTGGATCAACAATACTAGGAACCACTTCAAGCTCAGCTATGAAGTTCTTGATCCACACAGCTTCCTTTGCTGCCTCCGAAGCTGCTATGTACTCGGACTCAGCTGTTGAATCTGCAACTGTCTCCTGCTTGGAACTCCTCCAACAAACAGCTGCGCCATTCAAACAAAACACATAACCTTGCTGCGATTTCAGATCATCTCGATCTGTCTGAAAACTGGCGTCAGTATATCCTCTAACGACCAATTCCTCGTCTCCTCCGAAAACTAAGAACATGTTCTTTGTTCTTCTAAGATACTTGAGGATAGTTTTTACCGCAGTCCAATGATCCTCTCCAGGATCTGACTGATATCTACTCGTCATGCTTAAAGCATATGAGACATCAGGTCGAGTGCATATCATAGCATACATTATGGACCCTATAGCTGAAGCATAAGGTATCTTGCCCATTCTACTTCTCTCCTCTTGTGTCTTTGGACACATAACCTTGGAGAGATGTACACCATGTGACACTGGTAAAAATCCTCTCTTGGAGTCTTGCATACCAAATCTTTTCAACATTTTATCAATGTATGTACCTTGACTCAACCCCAATAACCTGCTTTGTCTATCTCGGTATATTCTGATACCTAAGACATAGGTTGCATCCCCAAGATCTTTCATTGAGAAACACTCACCCAACCAAGTCTTGGTAGATTCTAGGCTAGGGATGTCATTACCTATAAGAAGTATATCATCAACATACAATACTAGGAACGTAATCTTGCTCCCACTAACCTTCTTGTAAACGCAGGGTTCTTCTGGATTCTTGACAAAAGAAAAATCTTTAATTGCTTCGTCAAATCGTAGATTCCAACTCCGAGATGCTTGCTTTAGTCCATAAATGGACCTCTTGAGCTTACATAATTTATTAGCATTCTTGGAAGTTATAAAACCGGGAGGTTGTACCATATATACTTCCTCCTGTAACCTTCCATTTAGGAAAGCAGTTTTAACATCCATTTGCCAAATCTCGTAGTCCTTGTAAGCTGCTATAGCTAGCAAAATCCTAATGGACTTAAGCATTGCAACGGGCGAAAATGTTTCATCATAGTCAATTCCTTGACGTTGATTGAAACCCTTTGCCACAAGCCTTGCTTTATAGGTACTGATATTCCCATCCATGTCAATCTTTTTCTTGAAGATCCACTTGCACCCTATGGGTTTTACCCCAACTGGCACATCAACCAACTCCCAAACTTGGTTGGTGTACATGGAGTCCATTTCAGATTTCATGGCTTCTAGCCATTTCTCAGAATCATTTGAAGAAATTGCTTCCTCATAAGTCGACGGTTCATCATCCTGGATGAGTAACACTTCCTCATCTTGGGTTACCAACCAACCATATCTGTTTGGCTCTCGGTGTAATCTTGTAGACTTACGTTGATTTTGCGTTTCTTGAGCAGTCTCGGAAGAAGGAGACACTTGTACTTGTGGTACTGTCTCATTGTCCAACTGTTCATCTTCCAACCTGTTTGTAGTGTCTGAAATTTCTTCAAGACTTATTTCACTCCCACTACCCCTTTTAGAAATAAATTCTCTTTCTAAGAAAGTAGCATATCGAGCAACAATAACTTTGTGCTCACTTGGGAGATAAAAATAGTATCCCATTGTAGCTTTGGGATAACCTACAAACGTACATCTTATGGATCTTGCTGCAAGCTTATCAGAATTTTCATTCTTCACATAAGCATCACAACCCCATATCTTAAGATAAGACAAATTTGGTTTCTTTCCAAACCATAATTCATAAGGAGTCTTATCTACTGATTTGGTTGGAACTCGGTTAAGTATGTATGTTGCTGTTTCTAAGGCATAACCCCAGAACGACATTGGAAGATTCACATGACTCATCATTGATCTAACCATATCCATGAGTGTGCGATTTCTCCTTTCCGAAACACCGTTCCACTCCGGCGTTCTAGGAGGTGTAAGTTGGGAAACTATCCCACACTCTTTTAGGTAATCAATGAACTCGTGGCTTAGATACTCGCCACCTCGATCACTCCGAAGGGCCTTAATCTTCTTGCCACGTTGATTTTCGACCTCGTTCTTGAACTCCTTAAATTTGTCTAGAGTTTCGGACTTATGCCTCATTAAGTAGATATATCCATATCTACTTAAATCGTCGGTAAAAGTCACAAAGTAGGTATACGCTCCTCTAGCCTGAACTCGCAATGGTCCACATACATCACTATGTATGAGTTCTAGTAGTTCCTTTGCCCGTGCACCTATCTTGGTGAAAGGCTTTTTGGTCATTTTGCCTTGTAAACATGATTCGCATGTATCTATGGGCTCTAATTCAAAAGAGTCCAAATACCCATTACTGAGTAATCTAGCGATGCGTTTCTCGGTTACATGACCAAGTCTACAGTGCCAGAGATATGTCAAGTTTGAGTCATGCAGTTTCTGTTTCTTGCTTTCAATACAATAAATTTGTTCATCTAAGTTAAGAACATAAAGACCATTATTTGATAAACCATTCCCATAGAACACATTGTTTAAATAAAAGGAACATGACTTATCCTTGAACTGAAATACAAATCCCTTGGCGTCCAAACTCGACACCGAAATGATATTCTTTGAGAAACTAGGAACAAAATAACAGTTTTCTAAATTCAAAACAAGTCCACTAGGCAAATTTATTGAATAAGTTCCTACAGCTAACGCAGCAACTCTCGCTCCATTAGCTACTCGTAGGTCCATCTCGCCTTTGGACAACCGTTTGCAGTCACTTAGACCCTGCATGTTCGCACAAATGTGAGAACTACTTCCAGAATCTATGACCCATGATGAAGAAACAGAAAGATTGCATTCTATCATAAAGATACCTGAAGCATCCGCTCCACTAGCATTCTTCTTCATGAAAATATAGCAGTTTTTCTTCCAATGACCTTTCTTGCCACAATGAAAGCACATGGCCTCCTTCTCATTAGATTCGGGTACCTGCATGCCTTTCTTAAGCTTCTTCTGAGCTTGATATTTGGGATTCTTTACTGCATTAGCCTTGGGATTAAATTTCCCGGTGCTAGGACGCTTGTTGGTCTTTTTGACCATCATTGCATGCAGTGAAGGATTTACCTTCATATCCTTCTCAGCAGTTTTTAGCATTGCCATCAGATCAGTCAAACTCTTGTCCATGCTATTCATGTTGAAGTTCAACACGAATTGGGAAAATGATGGAGGTAGTGACGACAAGACCAGGTCAACAGCCAAGTCTTGGTCCAGTTTGAAACCTAAGCTCTCGAGCCTTTCTATGTACCCGATCATCTTGAGTACATGAGACCCAACTTGGTTTCCTTCCACTAGCATGGTTCGAAATAGTGCTCGAGAGGTTTCATACCTTTCTACTCTTGCACTCTCTTGGAAGAGCTCACGCAAGTGCTGATCAATCTCCTTAGCACTCATGTTCTCATGCTGTCTTTGTAACTCAGGAGTCATAGAAGATAGCATGATGCATTGCACATCTAGTGCATCTTCCATATACTGAGAATAATATGACTGATCTTCCTCTGAAGCATCAGGTGCAGGCTCCTTCAGTGGTTCGTCTTCAAGCACATAAATTTTTCTCTCGTGCCTCAGGATGATTTTCAGTTTCCTATACCAATCCAGGTAATTGGAACCGAGGAGGATGTTCTCTTTCTCGAGAATGCTTCGCAGTGTTAAAGTACTTGTGTTTGCCATCTCGAATATGAAAATTTAAAGCAGAAGTTTAGCATTTGTAGTATATATTTAATAAAGAAATTTTATAACTCCTACTATTTTATTCAAGTCTATCAGCCCCCACTGTTAGAATCGGAAATTTGTTGGTAACAATTCCTAGTAGGACCGAAATCCCGAATCATATAGTATGCACACAGCTGAGCTGTACCTACATGCTACACTCATCAAGTAGGCCTTAACTTGCCAATCACAAACCTATGTGACTTTCGGTATATTCTTGTCGAAGTCTTATATTCTCAACACTTGCCCCTCAAATCAATTGACCTTAGCTGAGCTAAACAAGTCAACGAATTTGAGTTAAGTCGACCCACTAACAATTATGATAAATTATAGATATTTTGACACAAGCCCACAGCTGAGCTATACCGACTTATGTAAAAATTCTAACTATCATCATAGTTATTAATGGAGAGCTTTCAACAAATCTTGACTTAATATATTTAAGGGATTTTATAATTATTAAAATTGTCTCACCATTAAGTAACTTCTTGTGCATTCGCACAAATCTCATTACGAGATTTATCTCTATTATCTTAAAATAATTCTTGACAGCATTTAAAATAACTAGGCCTAAAAAATTTTAACATGTTAAAATACTTATGCCATAAAGAATTTATATCTAAATTACAACATGTATTTCTTTACAAGTTGTTAGACAAGATTCATTTTATCAAGAAATGATAAAACATATAACTTGAAATCAAGAAATTAAGATTTCTTTGAAATCTCTAAAACCACTGTTTCCTCAAATAAATTTTGAAGAAAAAGTTTCATACTATATGATCCAACCACGAAACTTGCTCTGATACCACTGTAGGAATCAGAAGCGCGACGGAAGATGTATTTATAATAACATGGATCTTCGTGGTACATATAGCTTTAAACAAAATGACATGAAATGAACAACATACCTCGTACTTCTTGTGTAAAATACCGAAACCTAAGAGGGGTTATTTGTAATTAAATAATAATAATAATATTAATAATAATACGGAATAAATAAAAATGGTTATTATAGGTAAAGGGTTAATGGATTAATGGGTTAATGGTTATTGGGTTATTGGATCTAAACCCATTAAGAAAGCCTTAAGAAACCTCTATCCTATATAAGCTCCAGCGCTGCCCTATTCCTCTCCATCGCGAATCGTGATTCTGTTTCTCCCGATCGCGCCGCACCTCTCCCTCGCGCTGCCTTCTTCGCCAGCCCTAGCCACCGTCGCCCACATCTGCCGACGCCGCCGCCCTTCCTCTCCTTCCTCGCCCGCCGCCAGCCGCCCGCCGCCGCTCGATGTCGTCTCCTCGCCTGTAACCCTCCTCTGCTTGAAGCCTTGCCGCTGCTGCCCTGCCGCCGCCACTTCCGCGCCACTGCGCCGCCTCCTTCGCCCTCAAGAAGCCGACGCCGCTTGAGTTAGCTGCTGCCGCGTGAAGACCAGAGCCACTCACGGTACCTCCTTCTCCCGCCGCCGTCACCGTGCTTGAGAACGCCGTTCCACATTGTCGCCACCGGGTAGTAAGAATTATTAATTAGTGGATTAGAGTAAGGTTGGGCGTGATTAAACAAATTTGATTAATTATGATGATTAATCTAGTTTAATTAGATTTGTTAATGGTTGGTTAATTAGTTAACAAGTAGTGATCAATTGCTTGATTAATTAGTTTAGGGTGTTTGATTTAAACTAATTAATGTGGGAATTGATTAGCTTAGATAATTAATGAGTAGTTAATTAATTAAGTTTAATCAAATTAAGGTTGAGGGTTAATCGGTTTAATTGAATAGGGAGATAATTGTGTTTTTGTTTAATTAATTAAGTTATCAATTGTGTAGTACAGTTTATTAGTTGATTTAATTACTGTAGTTAAGTAATTAATTTACGGATTTAATTATTAGTTGAATTGATTACCTAATTAATAGATGATTAAGATGTAATCAAAGAGGGATTTATTTAATTAGGTTAATTGAACTAAATGGGTTAGATTAACCTAAGGGTGGGGTTAGGTTATATTAGTTGAGTGGAATTAAAATATAGGATTTAATACTAAAAGTGCTACGGTACTGTTGTAATAAATATGGTTTTATTGTTTATTGCAGGACCTTGACTTTTATTGGTCCTATTACGTACGAGGTTCATATTTCTGGGGGTTCTAGTTGTCTTCGATTGTCAGATCAGGTGGGTACCCTGTACTTGGTCAATACAGGCTTCCTTCAGTGCATGGATTATTCTGTCGTTATTCATCATATTGATACCTTGATTCTGTTGCTATTATTCAGTTGATGCTTGTTGATATCTGCTTTTTGATACTTTCCTGTTGACCTTACGATGATCTGATGTTAAGTTGCTGTCACTTGTCATTCATGCTGGTACCTAGTTGATCCCTTATACCTTGTTGTTGACATATGCTGGTTGATCGTAGGATTTCCTACCTATTGTTAGATAACTCTTAACTGTTGTAACCCTGACCGATGATATCCTTTAGAGATCTATGTTGAACATGCTAAATGATTTTAGCTATTACATATTAGGATGATCACCATCCATTCATATCATTGTGGTTGTTGTTGTTGGTGGATCTTACCTGCATCATGTTGTGGTGCCACATAGGTAAGAGGTTGCACCACAGTGGGGTGCGACCAGGACTGGCTACATAGCCCTCCTGCCACACTGCCCCTCCCCACTTCTCTATAGTGGTCAGTTGTTGGAGCTGGCAGTAGGTCATGTCTTGCCCCCAGTTCACTGAGCTCTGGGAGAGTGACTGGGACGACGAGTGCGGACAGTGACGGATATTTTGGTTGCTATGGTTGCTTCGTATTTACATGCACGTTGGTAGGTTGATAGATATATATTTAGTTTATCTTCATCATCTGTTTTTCCGATTGTTGCATTTGGTTGCTATGACTGTTGCATTTGTATGACATTCCATACATGATACATATAGACCCTTTTTATCCATTGCATAGTATGATTTTGTTCCTGATATACCATGACTTATCCTTGATGCATGATACCTGCTGATTATTCTGTACCTGTTGTATAGTAGGATTATGCCTATTCTATCCTGTGGATATATCATAACTATTACCATGATCCTTGCTGTTTCCTGTCATTTGTTGTTATTACCTTCTCAGTCTTTACCAGCTGATTCTTATGTTGTTCCTGCTATTGTACCTTACATGCACTTCTTTCTGTACCCACTGAGTATTTAATACTCACCACCCAGACCCTGGGGTTGTATTGATTTCTCCCCAGGTAACAGATAGGTACTTGGAGCTTGGAGATTCTGGCAGCTGGCTCTATCTCACATCAGCGGTTTTGGTATATAGTAGTCGTTGGGTTATCATTTTATTATGGTGTTTCTTCGGTTATGAAGTCTATTTCTTGTGGGATTTATAGTATTGACTTGGAGTATGGTGTCGGATTTATTCTTATTATTGGAGGTTATTTCGGATTTTGATATTGTCGCTTAGTATGTGTTCTTCTATTGCATATCTAGTATCTGTGCATGTGTGGTGGTAGTGTGGCCGTGTAGGCCTTATATAGTTGTGATGCATTGATGTGATGAGTTACAGGACGTGTAGTCCTTATTCCAGCCGCCTGTGGCTGAGTATATTTGCATGTATTCAGGAAATTTGTCGCGGTTACTGGGGAGATGCTGCTGAAATTTTCGGACGGCCTTCCCGGGGCGTGACAATTTCCATTGGTATGAGGCATTTTGGGGAGAACCCAATTAAGAACAAAGTCATGAGGGCTTAGGCCCAAAATGGACAATATCATACCATTGTGAAAATATTTTGATTCCATCGGTTCTAACACTTAGTTGACCACATCTTATGTGTTCTCATCAACCTTTGCCCTCTGATACAGCGGGTCTTTATTGGTCTGACATAGTGAAATGGGTCAATGATTTATCCGACCTGGCAAGTCAATAGGTCAAACCACATTTGACCGATTCAATAGCAATTTAACTCAGTCCGACCCCAGAGAGCTCTCGGCCACTCGACCACTTGACTCACTCGTCTCGGCCACTCAACCGTCTAATTCACTCGTCTTGCCCACTCGGCCGCCTAACTCATTTGTCTCGACCACTCAGCTACCTGACTGGTCTCGGCCACTCGGCCGCCTGACTTACTCGTCTCGGCCACTCAGCCGTCTGATTCACTCGTCTCAGCTACTCAGCCGCCTGACTCACTCATCTCAGTTACTTAGT
This sequence comes from Curcuma longa, assembly GCF_044706935.1. Taxonomy (NCBI): domain Eukaryota; kingdom Viridiplantae; phylum Streptophyta; class Magnoliopsida; order Zingiberales; family Zingiberaceae; genus Curcuma; species Curcuma longa. The sequence continues at coordinate 7,038,353 of NC_133875.1, forward strand.
CATGCACACAACCAAATCGGCCACTCCGTCTCAGCTAGCTCAGCCGCTCAATCCTGCTTTCGGCCTCGACCAGCTCAGCCATTCAGTCTCCTTCTCGATCTCCTCGACGAGTCCGATCACTTGGTCACTTTATTCAACCCCGGCTCGACCCTTCACGGGTACCTCTCCACTGAAAGACAATCAAGCATGCATGCGAGCCTTGCCACAAGATAAAGGCGATAGCTAGGTTGTCAGGCCCGATCTCTCCTATATCTTCCTGGGCTACCATTCTTAGCAAAAAGACAAGAGGCGCTACACGATCAGGCTGTAGGGCGGTTATGAGATTTACAGACCTTGCCCCCTAAATGCGGCCCTATCAGCTCACTTGTCAGCAATGTACAGAACTTGTCCCCTCAGATACCACCACGACCTACTCCCATGTCAACAGGAACTCCTCCTCCAGTGAATATATATAAACTCCTCTACAGGTATGAAAAGGCTATCTGGAATTCCACTTCAAGTATTATTTCTTCTTCACTTCACTACTTCTCTCTGCTGACTTGAGCGTCGAAGTGACCTTGTCAGGAATCCCCGACGCTGTGCTAATCCGCTGGTTCAGTTCTTTCCTTCGTCAGGTTCTTTTCATCGGCAGGATCTCTGTGGATTGAGATGACATTTTCTTGACTGGTGGCTTGACCATCCATGGTATTTAGCCAGAACACCCCAAATATTTTTTTGGGGATAAAGATGAGTATATATTCAAGTGAAGTGCACAATCGTGATTGAGCGAGCTCAATCAAGCTTATACAATCACACAACTGATCCCTCACAATTAATGACCCTCGTGATGTGTTCTTGGATTGCAGCAGCACCATCAGCATCCAAGACCCATTAGCCCAACTTCATGAAGTTGGCTTGTCAATGGCTCCCAAAGGGAGAACAACCCAGCTCCTTGGCAGCCTGGACTACTTTGGGTTTTAAGTACTGCTCTGCTCGGCAAGAAGAAGGGATGTTGTCATTACCGGCGTTGCAGATCCACCAGCAGCAACAAGCTGTTTAGGTGGACAGTGATGAGGAGGCAGACTAGGTCTGACTTTCTCCTTGGTCCTCCCAACCAACTGTGAACTTCGGCCATCTTCTTCGTCGAACCTCATTGCCAAGTCATCGTGGCCAAACTAGGGGCCACAAGGAGCCTCCCATGCTACTTCTTCCTCGCTGTGTATCCCCTCCATCGGTCAGAGAGATGGCAGTTGTTGCATCCCTTGGCTGACCTTTAGCCATTACCAAAGCCTTAAACCTCAGTATCTCCCAGGATTCCTTTCGGTGAACTCAGTCACCATACTCAAGCTAAGCTATCACCTCAATGCTCTTAGTCCTATAACATTCCTTTTTTCAATCTCCAAGAAAATCTTAAGCCATTGAATTAATGCTCAATGTCGATTGCACTAATTAAGTCTCTATGTGTATTTTATCAACGTATCAGCCTCATTTGACTTGGCTTGTTCTTGTATAGTCATTAGGGCCCTTGAAGTAGATATGGTTGACCTTTGGGTTGCTCAGTGATTGTCCCTTTTGACTTATGAATCTATTGGACCAAATGAATCCACTGTTCCTCTACCTTCTTGTAACCAAAACAAGAAGAAAGTCTACTTCCAACAAATGGCTTTTTATTCTATGTAATTCTCAAACCTGAGATCGTTCAACAAGTAGAAAGTACCAAAAGTTTAAGTTCTAATTTCCTTGCATAATGATCCCTGGAGCATTGTTAGGCACAGGGGCGGCTCAAGCCTATAAAGGGCCCTAGGCAAAATAATAAATTTTAATAATAATTTTTTTATTTTTTTTATATATTTAAAATCATATTTTTAACAAACATATTTATATTCAAATAATAATAATAATAATAATATAATTCCCTACTATTTTATGAAAATAAAAATATTTTAAAATTAAATAATAATAAAATCTAATTTATATCTTATAATTTTAATCCGATGATATTTCAAAGTTCGACAAATGGTCTGCGAAATTTGAAATTTGAATATTATATTGATAAAATTTCACCGTAATTAAAATATGAGAGTACTTTAGTAATAAAGATGAAATATTCAGAATAAAAAAATCTAAAATTTTGAGAATAAAAATGAAATATTGAATAAAAGTGAAATATAAAGATAAATCACAAGTGACATAACAAATCTAAAATTTTTACTTTTTCTAATGTGAACTGTCAAGTTTACAACATAAATGATTGATAAGAAAATGAGAAATTAACAAAAGCATAAAAATAAGATTTGATAGGGAAATGAGAAAAGTGATATTTTTAGGTCTTAAGATCACCAAAAAATTTTTAACAAAGGATCTTAATTCTGATCGTTCTTTTCTTTGCACCCCTTGTGATGACCTCGGAAATGTCTTGAGGAGAGAAAATAAGTTATCAAATGAGTAAGCTATTTGAAGTTGGGCAACATAGGTTATTAAGTTAATAAGGAAGAAAAAAAAAGAATATAAAGAAACTAATAAATTAGAATTTTGAGAATTAAAAAATATTAAATATATTATAATCATATCAAAATCTTTAAAAATCAATGATCATTCCAAACTTCTACAAAATTCAATAAAACTATTTTAATAATTTTTTATTTTCTCAAATATAATAATTAATATATTAAAAATGAGCCCTAATTTTTATTGGGGCCCTAGGCATAGGTAAGGCCTATGCCTAAAGTCGGCCCTGGTTAGGCATTGTATGAGTCCCATTAATATTGTTCTCAGAGCATAATTGAGTTAGTTAGTACGGAGCAGACTTATTGAAGTGGACAATGATTGAATTTCGATGAAATCGAAACAATACCCTCTTCCACAATGATCAATTGTAATATCTCAATTTATCTCCTTACATATGGTCGTGAAATTGACTGTGTAAAACTATTAAAAAACTATTGTGGTGATGCATTCCACTTATTGCAAATTTTCCAAACCACGTCACTGGGCCCGAATAAACAGTGACTCATCAAATATCTTATTCACACCTCGTAATTTCCCATTAAAAATTTAATTTAATCTGACGCCTTTGAGAAATATATATATATATTTAAAGTGATGCCTTTGGACAAGTCTACCAGCTTTACAAATTTTTAAATGATGGATCAATGTCCTATTATCAGCTTATCTTTTATTAACCCATCATTTTTTTTTTCAAACCGATTAATTTGAAAGATGATCGATCCGTTATTATAAAAAAAATCTATTTATCAAAATAAATCAAAAATGTGAATAGTTGAAGATCAAAACACTAAAGGTATACATGCAATCGAACCCTTATTACAATATACAATCAGCAATATTTGTCTGTAATCAAACCTTTTTAAATTCTTTTTAAGATTAACTCAAACACTTACGATTTGATCTTCAACTACGATATATTTACAAAAATTTTCTTTTAAATAAGGAGCGCAATTAAAGAATGCTGGGCGTTTGTCTGATTTATTTTGATGGCCGATGAAAAATTTCCATGGGGCCGAACCGTACTTCCTGATTTAATCAAACCTTCTTAGGATTTATTCATTTTAAAAAGAAATTGAATGTTGAAATTCTATTAATAAATTTTAATATTTAGTATCATGTTTAGTGTGAAGAGTTAGTTCTTAACCAGCGATAAACACAACTAAGCAGACAATTAATCATGAGTTTTTCCTTCTTCCTTCTGTCACTTGGCCTTCTTCTCCAATCCGTTGACGGCCAAACGCCGCCTCTATCCGACGGCGTCCCCTGCGCCGCCAACCGCAGCATCTACCCGTGCTCAGCCTACGCGCTCTACCGTGCGGCCGCCGACCAGCTCCCTGCCTTCGACCTCGCGTCCGTCGGTGACCTCTTCGGCGCCAGCCGCCTCTCCGTCGCCCGCTCCAGCAACCTCTCGGCCACCGGCGCCGCCCTCCGCCCCGACCAACCGCTTCTCATCCCGTTGACCTGTTCCTGCAATTCCAACCGCTCCTTCGCTGCCATCCCCTACCAGATCGCGGCCGGAGACACCTTTTACCAGGTCTCCACCTTCAAGTTCGGCAACCTCACCTCCTACCCCGCCGTCGAGCTGGAAAACCCCACGCTCATCCCAACTAATCTCCCTATCGGCGTCACCGCCGTTTTCCCCATCTTCTGCCGCTGCCTCGAACTCAACATGACCCGGCGGCCGCTCGGCCTCGTCACGTACGTGCTCCAGCCGTCCGACACCTACGCTTCGGTGGCTGCGAGCTTTGCGACCGACGTACGGACTTTGATCGCTCTGAATGGCCCCCAAAACGTCACCTTTTCCGTAATCTTTGTGCCTCTGTATCAAATCCCACCACCTCTGCTGCTCTCCAACTCCTCGCCTGCTCGGGTGGGTTCTCCGGACGTGGAAAACGACAGAGATGGAGTGATCACAGGGCTAGCAATCGGATTGGGCATCACTGGATTTCTTCTGCTGCTATCCGTAATATCGCTGTGGATTTCGACATCAAAAGATGGAAAAACCAGTTCCAATAATAATGAATTAGCGTCGCCGAGGAATAACGCTGGCAAGAAGGAGTTCGCCGTGAGATCGTCGGAGGAGGATAAGCTGGTCGGCGAGATCTCGGAGTGGCTGGATAAGTACAAGGTGTACTCGATCGAGGAGTTGAAGCGATCGACGTGCGATTTCGCCCCGAGCTGCCGCGTTAAGGGATCGGTGTACAAGGGAATCATGCACGGCGAAGCGTTTGCTATCAAGAAGATGAAGTGGAACGCCATGGACGAGCTCAAGATTCTGCAGAAGGTAATTAATTAATTAATTACTCTCTCTCTCTCTCTCTTCTATTATTTGCATTTTAATATTAATTAATGTCTATTTAGTTTTAAAGCAATTAGTCCACATAATCTATATAGAAAGACTAGTAAACTACGCCTCGTGCGCCTCGCCGGGTGTCCATCGTCGGTCAAGCTCTCTCTGTTTCTGCGGTGTCGTACTCCGCCGCATCGATGATCATCGACTCAGGGACATTCCCGCGGGAGGTTTGAGTGAGGCGATTGTTCGACGTTGACACGTGCAGTCTCCAGAGTTGTAGACGACGCCGCCCTGAAGACGTGCCTGGCCTTTGCGCCGGCGGGGACAATCTATTTATATTTTTAAAGTATTTTTTATAATATATATCATATTTTTATATATTTAAAAATTAAAAATTTATGGGTTGAAACCTGGTGAAGTAAAACAGGCATTCAATCTCTTGAATCTCCTAGACCCTTTAGAAAGAATCTAAAAAAATTGCAATTTCTTAATTTATCTCTTCATAAATAAGTACTTTGACTAGTCTAACACCAAGTCATTTAACAAAATCATATGGTGATGTGTGGGACTAGCACCACAATAAGAGGCTGCCTGCCTGTGATGGATTACACCTTTTATAAAAAACTAATAAGGACCATAGAAATTGCACTGAATTAATTGAGCACTCCGATGATTCCAAAAAAGGTGAACCACAGCAACCTGGTGAAGCTCGAGGGGTTCTGTATAGATTACGGCGGCGGCGGAAGCGGCGGCGGCGGCGGCGGCGGCGGCGGCTGCTACCTGGTGTACGAGTTCGTGGAAAATGGCTCGCTGGACCGGTGGCTGCACTCGCCGGCCCTGGCCCGAAAGCTGGACTGGAGAGCCCGCGTCCGGATCGCGCTAGACCTGGCCAACGGCCTGCAGTACATCCACGAGCACACATGGCCGCGCGTGGTCCACAAGGACGTCAAGACCAGCAACGTGCTCCTCGACCACCGCCTCCGTGCCAAGGTCGCCAACTTCGGCCTCGCCCGGGCTGGCTTCAACGCCGTCACGACCCACATCGTCGGCACGCAGGTAGAGCAAACCAAAGCAATTATCACAGAATTTTATCAATCTTTTCTTTTCTTTTCTTTTTGGAGATTGTTAATCATTATCTCACAGGGCTACGTCGCGCCGGAGTACCTGGCGGATGGCCTCGTCACCACTAAGATGGACGTGTTTGCGTACGGGGTGGTGCTGTTGGAGCTGGTGTCAGGGAGGGAGGCGGCGGGGGCGAACGGGCAGGCGCTGTGGGCGGAGGCGGAGCGAACGGTTTTCGGCAGAGAGAAGGAGGCGGTGGCGGCGTGGATGGACTCGGCGTTGGCGTCGACGACATGCGCATTGGAGAGCGTGGTGGCGGTGGTGGAGTTGGCGAGGGAGTGCCTGCGGAAGGATCCGACGAGGAGGCCGAGCATGATCGAGGTGGCTTACACTTTGTCCAAGGCAGAAGAGCCTTTTGCCGATGACTCCGCGGAGGGCCTCTCCGTCGACGACGAGAGCAGCAGTAATCTCCATAAAATAGGAAGGTGAGATTGAAAATTTAAATAAATACTTATTTTAGTATATATAGGAATTAATGTAATTAATATAAGGATAAATAATGATTAGCGCTTGGTGATTACCCGTTAAAACTCAGATTGTCTATATAATGAATTGTTAGTTGCCGCCTCTTTGATCAACCATTGCCCAAGTCCTTTTCTTGGTTGAGTTGTTGTTTGTAAAACAAATCAGCTCGTCATGAATCTTCATGACTTAGCATTCTTTGTTCAGTAAAAAGTAGAATTTGTCATCCACCAACTTTATACAGTCGGTTTCACTATCATCTGTGAAGAGGTAAATCGAGAAATTATAATTGACCACGACGGAGGAGGACTTTACCTCGGCTTCGTTGAGATTCGACCTTTATCCACTTCAACAAATATGTTCCATCATAACCAACTCAATTATCCCCGTAGATTCGTAACTCAGCATTCCACTTAGGTATAGAGGAATAATCAAAATTTACACTTGAACAAAAATGTATCAAAAGATGATTTTGATCACCTCAAGTATCTCTCATTGTCGGTCCTATAACGAGATGAAGAAAGATAAATTACGAATAGCCTCCTAAATGAGAGGAATAGGGTAATGGACCGAATCGTCTTGAACATACCTTATAATGGTTGGTATCATAAATAACAAATATGATTGTAGTAATCTAATAAAAATATTTTCTAAGGCGGGTAAAAGTCATTGAAGCAAATATTATTTAACGATGATGTTGAGTTTAGAGTAGCTCCGCTATTGAAAGTTTTATCAAATCACCCTTAAACTTTCTCCAATCACCCCTTTCTGTTAATACGTCAGTAGTGTTTTGATGTATAGCAAATAAGTTTTAAATTGGGTTATTATTATATTTAATACGTGTGTTTAAGTGTACAAGGATACATGTGTTCCAGATGGTGAACCTTGGCAGAGGACGCAAGCAAGCTAGAAGGATGTCATAGGAAAAGAGTTGATGGGTTTGATGCATTCGAGGTACAAAGAGCTGCGGAAAAGTACTCCAGCGGAGGGAGAAGGATGCATGAGAGCAAACCGGAAGACTTCGGTGCATCTAAGGGCCGAAAAGTCGAAAGGAAGACTACGCAAGACGATCGAGACAGATCGGAGAAGGCGAGCTCAGAAAATGGTCAATCCAAAGGTTGACCATTCCAAGCGCCTACATCTGTTCTCAAGCGCCCGGACTCTAAGCATCTGGATCTATTCTAGGCGTTCGAACACCTAAGTCATGTCAGCACGAACCGTTATCAAAGCGGATTAGGATGACATCCACGTCAACAGAATCCAGGCGCCCAGATCGCTTCCAAGAGCTAGGAAAGCAAGGAGTCATCCAGACCCGTTAGCAGACCGTTACTATAGTAGATGGAGTTTAACAAGTCTAGACACCTAGAATGCTTCTAGGCGCCTGGAGATGGCATGTCAGCACAACGATCAGCTCGAAAAAAAGATTATAAATAGACTGAAGCTCAAAAAAAAAACCAACACACTCAATTTCATTGTCTTCAGTTCTATTTTAATTTTTCATACTTAAACATCGTAAGAGACATCTCCGCCTCTGGGTCGTTTCCAATGAAAGAGAAGATAGTGGAGTTTTTTATAGTCTTCGACTAGCAACCTCCTGATTGCTAACCAAGTAAATGCGACCTCTTTCTTTTATGTTGTATTCATTTTTATTTAATGTGTGTGTGTATTCTTGCTAGTTAGTTAACAAGAGAAATAACTGATTTTTGTAGGTTACTATTCATGCTTCCTCTCTAGCGATCTGAAACTGCTTCCACAGAACCAACACTTTCTTGTGATACCCTCCCATCTAACAAAATTTAACACCCTTGATCTCTCACTCACATGCCACTACAAGAAAATCATCAATTAACGACAGCAAATTCTGTCTTTAATTGATCGCTAAAAGAATTTAGCGATCGATTAGTGATTGATTTACTCGATCATTATATTTTGATTGTTAACGGTTAATGATCAAAATTTTCAATTCAAACTTTAATTCAGCGACCAAAATAAAATCAATCGTTAAATTTTAACGATTGAATTTATATTTCGGTCGCTAAATTAGCTATGAAAATTTTCATTCTATCGTTATTTTAATATAATTTTAGTATAATACAATTTAATATATATAGAAATTTGTACAAAACTACAATATCACACCAATATCAAAATAATATTAGTAACCACACCCAATTCTATATAATTATAATATCAACACCAATCAATTTAATATTTAATAGTGACATACAAATCATCAATTTTAAAATATAAATATTTATTCAAAAATATTTATGATAGAAATCCACAACACATACAACTTACTGATTAGTAGCTCTAGGGTCTTGAGTCTCCTGCGAACCAAATCTATATGGGCTTGAAAAGGCAGGAAAAGTAGAAGGATAGATAATGGATGAGACAACATAAAATGAGACATGAAATCTTGTATCGACTAATCTACTATACTGTCGCTTTACCCAATCTTCCACTACCGTCTGGACTCGATCTTCCACTGTCTTTAGATTCAATCCTCTATCGACTGCTCTATTGTCATGATTTGAGCTCCCAATTCTTGATTCTCTGCCCTTAACACTTGCGCTTCAACAAATGAAGAACTCAGACGAACCCTGAATAGGAGTACACAACAAATAATCAAATACAACTTTTTTCCTATGTAAAAATATTATTATTATTATTTAATATATAAATAATAAAGTTAGTCATTGTTAAAAGAGATAAATACTTACATCTATGGCATGTGATCGATCATCGACAAAGTGTCATCCTTTCACTAACTAAGAAATAACTCCTAGCAATCAGTTGGTCATTGTAAAACATCTTCCTGCATAAATAAATTTATTTATAAATTAAACTACAGTTTCATCATAGCAATATAATTATTATCGAGAAATTACAATTGACCACGATGGAGGAGGAAGGTAACCAACTCAATTATGCCCGTAAGTATGACTTTACCCAATCTTCCACTACCGTCTGGACTCGATCTTCCATTGTCATCTAAATCTCAATCCTCTATCGACTGCTCTATTGTCATGATTTGAGCTCTCAATTCTTGATTCTCTGCCCTTAACACTTGGGCTTCAACAAATGAAGAACTCAGACGACCCCTGAGCATAGGAGTACACAACAAATAATCAAATACAACTTTTTCCAGAGAGCCAAGGTCGTATGAGGAGTTCTTTTTTACTTCCACTAACAACCTCATAATACATATCATTTATAATATTGTGTGATGGAATTTGTGACTCCCCTCCTATAGTAGGTTGAGACGTCTGTGCTGTTGGGTTGCGATTGAATATAAGGGTGTCGTTATTTTAATATAATTTTAGTATAATACAATTTAATATATATAAAAATTTATGACTCCCCTCCTATAGTAGGTTGAGACGTCTGTGCTGTTGGGTTGCAAGGGTGCAAACATAGTCTCACATCTAAAGTACATGGAAAAGATCATGAGGTTAAAAGGATGGAAAGTATCTCCATTGGTATGAGGCCTTTTAGGGAGAGCCCAAGAACAAAACCATGAGGGCTTAGGCCCAAAGTGGACAATATCATACTATTGTGGAGATATTTTGATTCTATCGATACTAACAAGTGGTATCAGAGCGAGGTTGCTCTTCACCGGACTAACCGCCGGATGAGCCATGATCTAGATCTAACTATGTGGTTTGAACCTTAAACAAAGGAAGTGGGTGCTCCCGTGTCTGAATCAAGAGAACCAGACACCAGGTGAGAAGTCCTAGTAGGTCGGATGGACCGAGGGGCAAAAAGTCCTAGCTGCGGCTAGGTGGGAAGTCTTAGTAGGTCGGGTGGACCGAGAGGCAAAAAGTCCTGGTGGGTCAAAAAGTCCTAGTCAAAAACGACGTTGAGGGGGGCCTGTGGTCCTTTGTTTGAGGGGGGATTGTTGGATTGCAAGGGTGCAAACATAGTATCACATCTAAAGTACATGGAAAAGATCATGGGGTTAAAAGGATGGAAAGTATCTCCATTGGTATGAGGTCTTTTGGGGAGAGCCCAAGAACATGCAAAGCCATGAGGGCTTAGTCCCAAAGTGGATAATATCATACCATTGTGGAGATATTTTGATTCCATCGGTACTAACATGTGCAACTCCAACAGTCATATCATCCTATGTAAAAAATATTATTATTATTATTTAATATACAAATAATAAAGTAAGTCATTGTTAAATGTGAGAAGTAATAAAGATAAATACTTCTATGGCATGTGATCAATCATCGACAAAAGTGTCATCCTTTCATTGATGCATACTACAAAATAACTCCTAGCAATCAGTTGGTCATTGTAAAATATCTTCCTGCATAAATAAATTTATTTATAAATTAAAATCATTGATAATTATAAAAAAGTACTCAAATAAATTTATTGTAAACTCACCAACTTTAATGCATGCTCTATAATATATTCTAGATCCAGCTGTGTGTTTTGTGACTCCTGTACTCAAGGTTGTCAAACTCGCGATTCCAGTGTCGACTCGGTTAGGGGTGCACAAACTCGTATTGTAAATTCGTATCGTAAACTCGTACGAGTTTACAGATAATCCAAAAAAGAGTTATAAAATGTCAAATAATATATATTTGATCATAACTTCATAAGAACAATCACTATTTCACATATCTAATAAAAAAGCATAAACATAGTTATCAATAACATGTTTTCACATATAAAAAAAGACTAAACATGAAAATTTAACATGAAAAGATATGAAATTTTCAAAATTTATGTTTCAACATCAAGTTACAAAATGACAAATTTAAAATTTCATACAAAAATAGTCCAATAGATACACCAAATAAGCTTCCATTGTCCAAATTTGATAAAAGGAAACATCAAACAAAGATTTCCTTTGTTTATCGAGTTTACCGAGTTTGACCGAGTTGACTCGCGAGTTTACCGAATTTACCGAGTTGACTCGCGAGTTTACGAGTTTACAAGGGGGGCCCGATTTTAAGCTGATTCAACACGGAATTGAAATAATAGTTCGTAAACTCGCCGAGTTGACTCGCGATTTTGACAACCTTGCCTGTACTTGAGCCAATGGTCTTAATATTTCTATTGTTTCGAATAATATCTGAATTTTATTGTCATTTTTCTGCAATCCAAATTTGCTTCCAAGCATCCTAATCTCATCTGGTACATGAGATGATTTTGTCTCCTTCTTTCTCCACTTGGATTGTTTTTGACAATAAGTTCCATGTTGTTTTAAATTCGACCTCATGTCCTAGCTCCTAAATGTAAGGACCTTGTAAGCTAGAAGGGGGGTTGAATAGCTCTACTTGAACAAGCTTGAACTTTTATCGATGAAGAAATTACTCGCTACACAACCTCTCAACTCAACAATGCTAACAAGAAGGATTTACTTGGTATCCGCCTCCTTGAGGCAACTAATCCAAGGGTCTTCACTCAGCTCACTCTTCCACTATATCTTCTCCTTCTCGGACAAACTCTGAAGGCGGATAAATCTTCTTACAACAGATTACAAGTTGTATACAAACAACTAAGCAACATAAAGAAGAAGAAGTGAAGAGATGTTACACAATGTGATGAGAATGCTTCTTCTTTTTCAAGTGGTTGCTCCAAGCTTTAGGGATGAACACCAACTGATTTCTTGATCACTAGAGCACAAACACTTGGAGCATAAATAGTATTGGTATCCTCTTCCACGAAGAGCTTTCACCATTTAAACCAGCTCAGTTTTTAAGTCATCAGTCGACTGGTTTACCATGCAGTCGATTGATTTGGTTAATGTAAAAAAAATGACCACTGAACTGCTGAAGTCACGCCTGATTCTGTCGGAATTTCAAATCTTAGTCGACTGATTTTTTCCATCAGTCGACTGTTATGCTATCAGTCAATTGATGTGAATGATCAGTCGAGTCATTTTACCTTCTGTTTGCTTCTGAAACAGCGATAGCCGACTGAATCAAAGATCCAGTCGAGTCTATCAATTCTAGTCGAGTGATGTGCAGATCCAATTGAGTCGATTCTCTTCTGTTTGCTCTCAAAACAACCACTACAAAAATACAGCCATTTAGCAACGAAATTTTATGACAAATAATATTCATCGCCAATTTGGGACAACTTTTGCGATGAAAAATGATTTTGTTGCCAATTTGTAACGAAATTTATGACAAAACCATTTTTGTTGCTAAAATTCTGACGAATAAAATTCGTCCCAAAAGTCATCGTAAATTTGCGACAAATTTTACTATTCGTTGTAAATTAGCGATGAAATCACAGATTCATCGTTAAATTTTGCGATTCCGCCGTCAGTTAAATACCTGGGTCCACTTGATTTGGCGACGAATTCAATATTCGTCGCCAAATTGGCGACGAATCAGCCGATTCGTCGCCAATTTGGCGACGAATTCAGGGATTCATCGCCAATTGGCGACGAATTAATTTTCGTCGCCAAATGACCTAGTTTTTTAAGCCGTCGCCCGACTCTTTTCTTCTTCCTCTGCGATTTCTCTCTTCTCCACCGCGATTTCTATCTTCTCCATCGCGATTTCTCTCTTTTGCGGCCGCGCGACAGCGTTTTCTTCCTCTCCGATCTCTCCGGCGACTGCGACGGCGACGATGAAGCATTAGGCAACGACCCTCAACGGTAAAATCCTTTTCTTTTGGCTGGTTTTTGTTGTTGCGGGGTGGTGGCGGTCGGCTGGTTCTTGCTGATGTTGGGTGCGGCCCATTGTCGGCGGTCCGTTGCGCCGCACGGTTTGCTGGAGCTTGCCGGCCAGCAGCGCTAGGGTTGCTGGTGCTGGCCGGCGGCGGGCGGCGGGCGGCTGCTGGTGGCGCCGGCCGAGGGGTTGCCGGAGTGGTACTGGGATTAGGGTTAGTGATTAGGGCTGCTGGTGGTGGGTTAGGGTTAGTTATTGGGTTAGTGTTAGTGGTGGGTTAGGGTTAGTGATTAGGGTTAGTGATTAGGATTAGGGTTTAGGGTTAGGATTAGTGATTGGGATTAGTGTTTAGGATTAGTCTTATAGTTAATGTTTAGGGTGAAGGTTAGTTTTTATTTTTAATATTAGGGTTAATTAACATTTAGAGTTTAGGGTTTAGGTCAGTGTTTAGATCGAGTTAGGTTTACGTTGGCGGGCGGATAAGGGTTGTATAATAATCTTTGTGTATTCTTTTTTAATCAATTTTAGTATATTTTAATTAATTATCTTTGTTATATAATATAACATTGTAAATTTGATTGTGCATGTCCTACTTTGAGGTGTGAAGGTCCTACGCATCCTCGTGCTTTCACGTGTTGTAAGTCTAATTTTTTTATTGTTAAAAGAAATTACCATGATTGTTTATGTTTATGTTAGGTTTATGTTTTAAGAAATTGCAGTTGGTCATGACGCAGGAGGGCAGTGTAACAATATCCTATACTATTGAACTAGTGAGATTTACATGTAAATTAAATCAGCTTGTTGTCATTTAAAACAATGATCAAAAGGTTTTCAAGATGTGGTGTTGATTTTACTATGGTGCTGGTTTTGAAAATCAGCAGCACAACACTATGATGTTGGTTTGTTGTAGTCTTGGTTTTAAAAACCAACACCACAGTATTTTGTTGATTTGAAAAATATGACCATAGTGGTTTAATCGAACTTTTACACCGGAGTCCAAATGCACCCTCCTTTAACATAGTTTTCATTTTTAAAATTTAATCGCCATTACAATCTGAATTAATTATTAACATTAATAATTTCTAAGTTTTCATCACTAGATTCTATTGATACATCAACCTCCTCACTACTGAACATCTCTCTATCATCTAATTCCTCATAAATAACATTTACATCTATAAATAATTAGGATGTGGATTGAATTTGTGAATAAACTAAATGTCTCTCCACTTTCTCATTTTGAAATGCATCATGGTTTTGAGACGTAATGAAGTTCGGCATTTCTATGGCTAAGCGAGGCTTCATTCAACAAATTACTAACCATTCACTATATCTTTTTCTCTTCGCCAAGTATTCAATAGAGAAAATTTGACCAACCTATACCGCGAAAATGAAAAATTCAAACATATTGAATTTATTATTTGCATTAACTTCAATTAAATTGTAGTTCGAATGCACTCTAGTATTTGTTCTTGGAGTTGGATCATACTATGTACATTTGAATAACATACGCCTTTTTATAAGTAAAGTAGGATATTCCACTCTAATGATTTCATCAAGTCTACCATAATAATCAAATTTAGTTTTGGTGTCTAAATTGCGTTATGTCATGTGAAATTTGAAGTCATTGACATAGTAACCAAAGTAGATTCTTTTATGTTATGAAGAGGTCCTACTGTAAGATCCTTTATCATTTGATCTTGCTCATTTGATCTTAGGTCCTGCTATTTCAAATTCTCGATTGTATAATACACATGAAGAAAAAAAATTGGTGTCAAACTTACATAGATTGCAAATCATAATACAAATTTTGTCTCTATCTTTTTCTCCACCTTGCACTTGCACTTATTGATGGATTTTATAGTTATAGTTCTTATTCGTATAAGCTATCAAGGAAGCAAATTTTAAGAAGTACGGTATGACAAAATCCACAAACAAATACATGTTCAGGAGTATGCATGTATGTTTTTGTTGTATGGTATTCTTTGTTATTTCACCATCTACAAACAAATGCACCAATTGGCCTTTTAGGAAACCTGAAATAGAAAGCATCCTTGGGTCTATTGGTTGATATCATCAAAATTTTGAGGACACTTGCGATGACTATTTTTACATTATCAACAAAATAATTAATATGCACAGAAAGAAGATGTTCTTCAACCAAATAAGCTACATATTAACCCCTCAACTTTTGCTTTGTTACAAAATTCTTTAATCTTTTCAAAAAACATTCAAATGGATATATCCATGTGTATTGCACAGGGCCAACTAGTCATGTCTCATAAGCTAAATGAATTGATAAATATTCCATTTAATCAAAAAAGTTAGATAGGAATATGCGCTCAAGTTTACAAAGTATAAGAGGTATATATTTATATGTTTCTAACCAATGCATTTTAGTCATCATAAGAACTGTCGATGTTCAAATATATATCAAGTCTTTAGAAATTTATTAGTTGTTTCATTATGATGCAACTCAGGTCTACTAACTAATTTTTTTTCAATTTCTCACGTGATTTTATTGTGCCTTTAGTTTTTCTTGGAATATTCATCATAGTATTAAAAATATTATCGAAAAAAACTTTGATGATGTGCTCTTGTTTTTTTTCAATAGTTATAAAAATTTCTAGTTTAATTTGCATACAATATGCCCATAATTCTTGTAGCTAAAACATTGAGCCTTACTCATATCTCTGCCCTTGCCTTTTGCTTGAGCTAAAAATGTCATGTGTGTTGTAGTCATTTCTTTTTGTTCAAAAGTAGTTTGTGTAAGAAAATGTTATTTTCGTAGAGCAATTCATTGAAGCATACATCCAAATAGGAGGATAATGGTTCATGAAATTAGAATGAGCATTTCAAAATTTAATCGGAGTTTTATCAAAAATTGATCACGCTTGCTAATCTCACGTATAAATAATACATCATCTATATATAGAATCTTTAGACACATCAAAATTCAATCCATAAATTTTAAAACCAGAATAGTATTCATGAATAGATACGCTCCCCTATTATAATTTACAATCTCACATTCTAATTGAAATCGTCTAGCTGAATTTGTTTGATCATAAAGTTTTTAAAAATATTCTTATATTATTTGAGCAGTTTTATAGGGGCGTAAATTATGAATAATTTAAGGATCACATGACCTAATCATCCAAGACTTCCCCTAGCATCTTTAATCTTTCATTGGACTAATTGAGTAACATCTATAGGGGTGATATCAATGTCATCAATATGTCCCCACAACTCTTTTCTAGTAACATATAATCAAAATTGAAATTCTCATATTGAATAATATTGTTTTTCATAAATTTAACACAAAATTTAAAGTTGTTACCAACCATTTTAATAGATAAGAAATTCACAATCAAACAAGTGGAGAGATAACAACCCAAAATGACTCAAAAAAATTTACCAAATATTGAGCTTTCTCTCCTTCTAAAATATCGAGTAGCCTCAATCTCAACTAAAATATTAACATAACTAAACTAAGCTTGCAATCTACAGTGACCTAAACTTCAATGATAAGAAGAACAAACAAAAATTTCAAAACTCTTAAGATTAGGGCTCTAATACCATGATAACTTATCTTGATAGAATTTTGATTAAATGGCTTGATGTCTTTTGTCTCTCATTTTCTTGAATGAATAGATAAATATACAACAATTAAAGATTGATTTACAGGGATTTGAATGTTGATTCCTTTTTATTTACAACCATTTAATCATGATTGATTTCTCTCTATTTATAGTTATACACACTAATTATGGAAAAATTAGAAGAATACAAAATAAATAGGGTTGTATAAAATAAATGTTTGCTGCGTATAACAACAAGAAATTAATAACTCTTAAATTTAAAGAGCAATGATACACTACATGAAAAATGTAGCATAAAATTCAACATGACACATTCCATGCAGTGGGTCCCACATCCATGCAATTGAGTATGTCAGGTTGAGTTTCATGTTACATTTTTCATGTAGCGTATCATGCTACATTTTTCATAAGCCTCACCACCCCCACCCCTCCCTTATTATGAATGTTTGGATGTCTATCTATGTAAGGGCCAATTCCAACAAGCATTGGATGTTGGAATACAATCAAAGTTCCATATTGAAAATACATAGAAAAGATCCTATCATTATAAAATAAAAAATATTTCATTGGTACAAGATCTTTTAGGTAAAAAATCTAAAAATAAAACCATGATGACATAGACCCAAAGTGGATAATATCATACTTTATGGAGATATATATGGATTTCATCGGATCTAACATTAGAAACTTGAAATAGCTTCAAGTTTTGTATGTGCATTACAATAGCTTACTGTTATTTTCTTCATTATTTTTTAGGAGATTGATTGACTACAAATTTAGTAGTCTTCTGATGAAGTGGCTACTCTACCTAATCTCAAAATCTTGTAAGTAGTGGTTTTTTGAAACTATTCTCCATTTGTACTTGGTGCCTAGATAAGTAGTATGAGTTCGATAGACAATCAATAAGGGTTTATAACTCATTTAAACTCTTTATCCAGATCTCATGTTTGTCAGTCGAATACCACCAAGTTTTGACGGGCTCTATAATCTCCAACGATTGCACTTGGCAGAGAATAAATAATTGAATGGAACTATTCCTCTACTTAATTCAACAAATGAAGCTCCAGGACTAGACTAACTTGTCCAAACTACACATTTGTAACTCATTTTCCTTTAACCTAATTCATTGGTTTAGTGGTACAGTTTTAATTAATTATTCTAATAATTAAAGATATATGTCGTCCTTGTTTTTATTTTTAACATGGAGCAGTAGTAGTAGTACTGGTGGCCAGTGGAATGGGACATGAGAGGAGCTAGCTACGTACATACTGCCGGTGGCCTGACCTCAACTCGAAGCATAATCTAGAGATGAGTGCCCAGCCATATTGCCATTGCCATGGAGATCACAAGAAGATATATATGCTTTAGAGAGATATGTGTATTGTACTCTACTTAAAATCTTCACCTATCACTGCTGCTGCTGCAGTAGCAAGAGGACCACTGCAACACTGGCACGCCATTGCTAGCTAGCTAGCAAGCTCTCTCTCTATATAACAGATTGTATATTTGTACGTACCATTTGCTGTGGGGATGTTGCAGCTTGAATCCAGGCCTCTTGTCTGCCTTCTGCTCTCCAGTCGGGCAGTTCCCTACGCCAACTCAAAACAAAACCCCATCGAGCTTATTAATCATCTTGGGCACTGCATTCATTGGAGAAGCTAAGCAGCTAGCTAGCTAGCTAGCTAGCTCCATTAATTCTCTCAGTGCAATCATTGACTGATATCTGTTCTTACATCAATGTTTGGTTAATCTTCATTTCAGATCCAACTCATGATCGATGGAAGAAAACTTATTGCTCAGAACATGCATGATGTTCTCAGTGAAACTATATATACTGAAATTACAAAGAAAGAATTAATAGTAATAGTACTGACAGGCAGCATGCATAGAGTTTAATTTTTATATTAATTGAGGGCATTACAAATTTTTCTACTTAGAAATGATTGAAACTGATTAATTAATTGAACTAATTGTGCAAACATTTGATATGATTGAGCATTTAAAAGTTAGAATAGAATTAAAGTTTTACATTAGAAATATATGAAAAAGATCCTGTAATTATAAGATAGAAAATATCTCATTAGTACGAGGCATTTTGAGTAAAATCCAAAAATAAAACCATGAGGGCGTGGGCCTAAAATAGACAATATCGTACCGTTGTAGAGATATATATGAATTTCATCGAATCTAATAGTAGTACAGAGCAGGTTCATATGGTGGGAGCTCTTATGAAGGAGTCCGTTGGGACCGTTAAGGAGGGTGGATCTGTTGGGATCCGTACCAATAAGGGATCCGTTGGGACCGTTAAGGAGGGGCTCCTAGTGGTCCTTTATTTGAGGGGTAGATTGTTGAAATACAATCAAAGTCCCACATTGGAAATACATAGAAAAGATCCTGGAGTTATAAGATGGAAAATATCTCATTGGTACGAGACCTTTTGGATGAATTC
This sequence comes from Curcuma longa, assembly GCF_044706935.1. Classification (NCBI taxonomy): domain Eukaryota; kingdom Viridiplantae; phylum Streptophyta; class Magnoliopsida; order Zingiberales; family Zingiberaceae; genus Curcuma; species Curcuma longa. Next base: position 7,057,406 of record NC_133875.1, read on the forward strand.
CAAAAATAAAACCATAAGGATGTGAGCTCAAAGTGAACAAATATATCATTATGGAGATATATATATGAATTCTATTAGATCTAACATTATGATCATTCAATAATATGCGCATTCTTAGTTTTTCCTAGCTAGCTATTTCAAGGCATAATAATATATAAATGAACAAGATCATAGAGGGAAAACAATCTTTATTGATTAAAGTAATGTGAATTTATATATCCATTAATTAGTTGATTTATATTTGTTTGTTTGATGAACATAAAAAAAACAACATACCTAATTGGATGAAAACTGAACTCCCAGAGATTATGGAATATGGTGTGCATGTTAATTTTTCCTTCTCCTGATGAAGTTGATTCTGCATCACGGAGCAAGCCATAAGAATATTATTTTTGGACAAATTAAAGAAATTAAGAGAAAAGAAGAAGATGAATAATTAATGAAAACTAACATTATCTATTATTAAATGGTAATTCAAGAAAAGCAATGAACAACCAACCTTAATTGATTTACAAAGGAATTGAAGGATGCATGCTCTTCCAGATAAATATATCTTCTGCATGAGATGAAATTGGAATTCTCTCTTAAACTGAAGGTGCCATAGGATCTTAATTTGATTACTTTTGAGATGATGAAATGATAATTTTTGAAGAAAAGTGAAATTAGGAGATTGAGAGATGAGGATGGTTGCAAAGGAGATTGATAAATTCTAACATCTAGCTTAAAAGAGGATATATATACTTAAAAAGAAAAAGGTTGATCTTTTTTTTTTTTTTTAAATAACCATAATGTGAATAGAAATTTAATCATTTATTTTAGAAGGAAAGAAATATATATCATAAGATCTACAAAGTTTGGACTCAATAAAAGGAGATATGGTTACAAAGGAGATTGATAAATTCTAACATCTAGCATCAAAGTTTGTGAGATGTTCTCATAAATAAGCTAAAAGTGGCTACATAAATAAAAGAAATTAGTGGTGGCAATCAAAGACTACATGTTTAAAAGAAATTGCTCAGAAACACATGATCAAAATATGTATATTCATGAAATATATAAATTGTATCAAGAAACTTATATTGAGACTGAAATTAAAGGAGATCACAATCAAGTATATATATAAAGTCTCTTAGACTAAATATAACTACTATTCTTACTATATATATATTTCAATACCATTAACTGATTCATTAAGATGAACACTATTGTTTACAACAATGCCCAACATAAGTGTATATTCATGAAATGCTTCTGATCACCTTTTATGTTTTCTTTGTTAATTACATGACTTGTTACACAATTTTATTTTATGTGATCAATCAATTTGCACACCAATTGTTTCACTAAGTAGCTAGCAACAGTACTACTCAGGCTTGATCATTCTGATCAGACAACCAATATTTTACAAGAAGATTAAGGTGCCCATTCCTAGGATTTATCAAGGACCCCAGTTCTTAAAACAAGTATGCATGTAACAACTGCATGTCAATCACCAGTTCTGTTGATAACAAGTCTGGTTACCCTGCTGTTCACAGGAGCTGGTGATCAGATATACCACACACCAATTAATAAACACAGCTGCAAGCATGTACTTGAAGCTATTTATTCTAGAGATTATTATTAAAAATTCAATTCATCTCTAGGCAAATTAAAGTTTTCCCTGATCGACTGCCATTAAATGACACTTGTAACACATGAACAAGTAGTGATCATAAGCATGTTGATGGATAAACCAGAAGTGCATGAAATAGATGCAAGGATATATTGATACTGATTAAAACTAACCTTGATTTATTGCTCTAGTCTCTCTCTCTCTCTCTCTCTCTCTCTGTGCCTTCCAAATCGACCACCTTGCTATGATTTCTGCTGCAAGATAAAGCTGAGAAAACCTGATTACATGCACTTTAGAACAACATTGGTTGGAAGGTGAGAAAGATAAGAAAATGAATAAGAAACACCCCCACATAGCTTTTCTTCTTATGTATTGATCTCATGTAGGCTTGCAAGCCCTTATAGTCTTTCAGCATAGTTAAGTAGAAGTTGTTCTATTCTCCCAAACAAATTTAACTTAGATACAAACATCATCAAAATGCAAGTGTGCTGAAAAAAGAAAAAGAGAATTAAAGAACCTCTCTGACTGAGATTCAAGGAGATGATCACAATATCTTCGTCGCTGGTCAAGAATCAGGATCCAACGAAGACGACGAGCCCTCTGAGGATTCGAGGCTGTGGTGCCGGGGAGCGGCGGCCTCCGGCGATTCCAGTGAAGATGTGAAGTCGCTAGAGCCTCCGGCGACGTCCCTTTGGCTGGCGAGGAGGTTTACCCCAAAAAGCCATACGCCCTTGTCCCTTGCCTGCCGGGCGCCGTCGCCGGGTGGGCGATCGTGAGCCAGCTCCGCGCCTCCGAAGATGCTGCGAGGTTGCACCTGGACTGGCCGCAGCACGGCGGGAGATGGAAAGAAAACTACCTGCGGCATGTTGGCGGTGGGCGCGACTACATTGTACAGTACTACGGCGGCCGGCGGCGCCGGCCGAGGCGCCTGCGGCATGAAGAATTGGCCCAAGGAGACGAGTCCGCGGAGAGGGAGGCTCTCCGGCCTCCGCCTCCAGTCTATAAAAAGCCGGTGGCAGCCGGACTCCCCGACCCCGCGGCCGAAGCAGACGGTGTCCCCGGTGCCTAGGCCCTTCTCCTTCACGAAGCGGCTCCACCCCTTGGTCAGCACGTAGCTCTGGCTGCTGCTCCAGTAGCAGTACCTGAAGCGCCACGACTCGCCGGAGGAGTCCTGGAAGCCGAGCAGCACCCCGCTCGGATCCGCACCGGCGCCCAGCGGGAGGTACTTCTCCGCGTGCTGCTTGGGGATCACCAGCCTGTTGAGCTTCCCCACGTCGCTCGGCGTCAACACCTTATCGAACATCCGCTCTATCTCCACACCCCAACAACAACCTGATGCACCTCCCTTCCGCTTGCAAGGGGCACGCTGCCTCCACACTTCTCCCTGCTTCGTCGTGATGGAAAACCCATCAGCTCTTCCATGCCCCAACTCCATCTCCTTCTAAAAACCCGACAAATCAAGAAATCAAGAATTGCAGGAGCTGGCTTCAGCAGCAGCTACGTACCAGAAGGGAGAGGCGAGGGTTTCCATTGACCTCTGGATAAAAAAAAAACTGCAAATTGGGTGGTCACTCAGCTTCTTACAATCCAAGCTTGGGTAAGTAATGGAAGCGCAGGGCAGTAAACTGTAAACAAACATGGATAGCAACAGTAGCGCTGTAAAGAGCATCTTGTGTTGTCCCTTTCATCGATGGCCTTGGGGGGTCCATTAGTGGGAGATGGCTTGTGATGAAAGAGAGAGAGAAGGAGAAGAAGAAGAAGAAGAAGAAGAAGAAGGAACCTGAGCCTAATTCTTCTTCTTCGCTGCGCTGCTGCGACTTGAATAATATACCACACTTGCCTATATAATTGATTCCACTGCCACTACTGCTGCCATGGAATCTCCATTCCTTGTTTTGGATGCAACTGTTCCGTGATGCATGAGCACATGTAGAGTGCTCAGTGGAAGGAAGCTCAGCGTGATTAGGTCTGAGAATGATTTGACTTTCATGGGACTAGTAGCAGTGCCCTTTCTAGTAACTATTTTTCCCCCCTTTTTCTATGTAGATAGGAAACATCAAACATCAAACATCAAAACATGATGGCTAAGGAAAAGAAATTTTTAGGGTAGATTCATGGTATTTCTCTTTTGATTAGATTGGGAGAGTGCATTCATTGAATTGGATCTTCAAAGTTTCACAATCTCACTTTGCCTTTTTTTTTAAATGAAAGTTTTTATCATTTTACTCATTGGGGTTAGGGTTGGTAAAGTTGACTGAGCATCAAGTTTTTTAATTTATCAACAATTAATTAAATTAATTTAGCACAATTTATCTTGTTTTTTTTTTAAGAATTAAGGATTTTGTGGCATTTTGCTCATCTAGATTAGGGTTGTGAACGAGCAAAGCAGAACCGAATACCATCGCACCATAACCTCGGGAGCTAGATTTTGCCAAGTTCAACTCACTACATGATTGTCCTTACACTTTAGTTAAATTATTGATTGAATAAATTATTGAGGAGGGTCCTCCTCAAAGTTGTCTTGGAGCAAAGTTGGTGAGCATATCTATAGAAATGCAAAAGAATAATAATAATAAAGGACATAAAAAGACTTAGTGGGATGTTGAATGAAGGTAGAAACTTATAAACTCTTAGAAATTGACACCCTCAAGATCTAGCTTAGTACTGAGATCTATAAGGAAAGTAGTGGTATAATAGTCTCAAGTCTAGAGGCACTCAACTTCTCGGTATCCTCCTAAGAAAGATTAGGAAAAATATTATGGAATATTGTATTGTGAACTCAAAGATCACTTGTTGGGTATGGATCAATCTACAATAATTTGCAACACTTCCATAACTCCCATGGGGATCTATCCAACAGCCTTAATGGTGAAAATAGTTCTCCATCCACTCTATATCTACTCTATGGGCTTAAATAAGAAAGAAATCAAGGAGCCGGAAATTAAGAGAGAACTAGCTCGCAAAAGATCTTACTTACTAAGGAGTGGAAGATGAAAATTGGAAGGAGAAGATGAGCCCAACCTCAAAAAAAGTTAATGGAAATGGAACCACAACAAGTTCAGCCATCTCAAGTTAGGACATTGGAATGACAAGAAACATGTATATGATATCGGTTACAAAGTTTCACTAACTTGGCCTAGGTCATGATGGAAGTTTGAGATAAGCCCCTTCCTACTCCTATCTTATGGAGGAGGATAACATCCTCTATAAGATTTATGGAAGAACTAGATGAGTCCTAGAGCTATGGTGCAATGGCAAAACGCTTCCATAGTTGACCAAGCATCTACGGATCAATTTTTAACTACGATGCACTATATATTAATTTCTTTCAATGAAAAGATAATCCTAGAACGCTAATCACGAAGTGATGAGTCATTTGTGCTTTTCGATTTACCCTGGTGATTAGTAAAAACTTTTATAGGACCGGACTGATCACCTCTAGGATTAATCGGTTCAAAGAACTAGATATATGGTGATCAATGAAAACTTTTGTAAGGCCAAACTGATCGCCTCTAGGATTAATCGGTTAGAAGAACTAGATATATAGTGATCAATGAAAACTTTTGTATGGCCAGACTGATCACCTCTAGGATTAATCGGTTCTTCGAACTATATAAATGGTGATCAATGAAAACTTTTGTAAGCCCAAACTAATCACATCTAGGATTAATCGGTTTGAAGAATTAGATAGAAATTTGAATTATCAAAAAAAATGAAAGAACTAGAGCAACCCTAGGACTATAATGCAATGGTAAGAGATGGGACAGACGGATCTCTAGGCATTGAGAGTTCAAATCTCACCTAAAGTACATTACACCTAAAGAGTTTGAAAAACTTATAACATCGAACCTTCCATTAGAACCTATCTACATTTCTTGATTTACTCTGATGGTTGGTGAAAAATTTTTGTGAGATTGAATCAATCACCTCCAGAATTAATATGATCATAAGAACTAAATACATGAATTATAAAAAATAATAATAATAGAAGAACTAGAGGAATTAATCATGAAAAAAGAAGAGGGTCTATTAAAGTGATATAACTAGTATTGATGGCATAATGATCAGGGGTAGTCGATCCCACCATACGCCTAACGCCTGAATGAACCTCTCTTCATATCCATAAGACTGACTCTAGGAGGAGCCATTGAAGTAGTGGATTTACTTTTTTGAGATGATGATAATAGAATATTTTGCAAATAAAAATAAGAGGAAGGATAGAATATGATGGGAACTTTAAAATAAAAAAGTTATCTTGAGTAAGCCATCTAGTCATAAGTAAAATCAAAGTCAAAGCGACATGAGTGATTAGGATCCTTAAACGTTAGGTATCCCTATTACTAATATGTTTATCATCATCGGTGTTGTGTTCTATTCCCATAGAAATCAAGTCAAGCTAAGGATGACTATTTATAAGAAGAATAATCGACCACCTTAAATCCACAAGGTGAATTGCCAAATGAGAGTTGTATATCATGAAATCTAATATTTATACAAAGAAATCTGGCATTGCTATTAAATCATCACTTTTGGCGACGCCGACTCTACTAAAATACTGAAAGAGGATTTTGAATAACTTCTGATAAAACTTTGATATTGACTGCTTACCTAGATTCTGCCAAATGACCTTCCCAAATTATTAAAGGAAAAATAAGAGACGAGAGAAATTACACACACTTGGTCTCTCCTCCCCTAATTAATAAGGAAGATAAATAAAACACTTGGGATCAAACTCATCCACATCCAACGATAGCTGACCACCTTAGCTAAATTGTATTCACCTCAAATGAACTATCTTTAACTGACTAGTTTCAACCAACATAATAATAATAGTCTCTCAAAGCACAATAAATCTGACTGGGGAAGCATTGGGTGACCGAGAACAATGCATGTATGCCTGAGGACACTTGTCGTTCAGCTGTCGCCATTGCAAGCTTTGATGCTGAAATTTGTACTTTTTGTATTCTATACAATGATATCAATCGCCCAACAGCCGATTTATACAGACATTGTTGATACCTTCCACGGAGCTTGCAACCCCGAATGAGGTACATCAATCCATTATCCATCTCTTCACAATCTTATTCTTATAATTTTTTATGTGCCCTGTTGCATTACAATAGTCCTCATTGGGAGAGACCAGATGCAACCCATGTGGAACTAATCAAAGTCTTGCCACATTCATTATAGGGGTGGATAATGTATTTTTATTCCTTGAACCTTGGACTTCTCTGCTTTGATGATGAAACCAGATTAAATTAACCAAACCTGCATTGGGAAGACACAGAGCGACGTCAGCCGACTGACGTGCGTTTGGTCCATTGGAACATATTAAAAGGCGGGAAGAGTGGGGATTAGCTTATCTTGTCAGATGATCATACAGTGATAACTATAATACCCCAACTGGTGACTTGCCTCGATCTCCTACCTGTGTAATTGTTTGCATCCATCGTTCTTCACATGTCTTTCATAAGCCATCTGTAAATTCGTAACAAAATCTTCATGGATCAGAGTTGTTGCTGGATAGAGTGTGGATAGAACGGAAGATGCATCAAAAGGCAGCTTCACGGCGTTCATTGCTTCTTTTCAACGCTCACTCGAGAACACTTCTGACGATTAACTTGGTTCTTCATGAATACTGCCATTTATTCCAGGGGGAAAAAAAAATCATTCTTCCACTCCCTGCAGATTTTATTCTCCTTTAAAACCATCACATGCATAAATTTAGAGGTTTAACAGTACACTATGGGACATGATGTTTCTGAGGAAACATTACCATTATTTCCCATGATGGAAATTTATAGCCGTACTCATCCAATAATATTCTTCCTGCAACTATTCTCCATCTGAGGAACTGTCGGACAAAACCTTCTCCACAGTCACAAGTTCCTGTTCACAGAAAAGAAAGATGACCAATTAAGAATCCAGCTACAGTGCAAACATCTTAGCAGTTGCGTGAAGAAGAAAAAGAATCCTGGGGGTATTCATTCTTCTTTATCTTACTGCTGTTTTATCCCGATCTTTCGACTTTGAATTTGTAAGCATCTAACTGTCCCAAAGTGGAGACCATCCAGATTCTTTTTCTTCCTTGGAGCTACAAATCTGCAGAAGCATTCAATTATTACTCTAGTTCATGGTAAAATAGCTTAGTCGAGAGAGAACCACCTCCTCAAAGAGAACGGACACGTCCTCAAAGATCATACTTATCCCTTTTAAAATAGTGAAATTATTTACCGTTAAAAAATTAATACGGTATATATATCTTTCTCAAAATCTCTACCAACTTATCTAAAATTATTGATTTCATTTCAAAATATTAAATAAAATATATATATATATATGCAATTTTGCCTATTCAAAAAGGTAGGATGGCAACTTTCAAAGCATATTTGCTAGCCTATATTGCAAACACATTTCATTTCAGATTTGGACTGTCAACCCAGATTTGGACATATTACCTTACTCCCTGGTAGACCTGGTAGAGGTTCATTGCTCCTAACAACATTCCCAGCAGAAATATCTTTGAGAACCATTTTAACACGCACCTAGTGCAGGGAACTCTGTTTCTCAGACTTGGTGCACTGAATTTTCCCTTTTTCTGGGCACAGCTACAAGTCTAACCATGGTCAAGGAGCAGGATGCTACCATCAAAAGTTTGCAATTGATTGTTGATCTGATCTGAGAAGGTGATGCAGGAGCAACCGAGGCGTCCAGCAAACACGGCCAGCCCGTGTCCCTTGACACGAACGTGCTTCATTCTGAAGCCTAGCGAAGTGAAATCGAGTTTTCCAGCAGCCAACATGATTAGATCGTGTCCCCTCACCCTCAAGATTCGCATTCTATCTTGCCGTCATCACAGGTTGATTCTAAACCTTTTATCACATGTGTTTGTCATGATAAACATAGACACAGAGCAATCAATTGCAAGAAACCTGCGAATCAAAAGGGCAACAATTTATTAATTGAGAAAGACATGGAAGACGAAACTAAGGCAACTAGCGAGCTAGTATATGACAAAGAAGAAGTTGGCAAGGTGTTTTATGATGATGACCGTGAGATTTTGGTCGTTCGCAAGAGTATGTTGTCTCCCACGGACGACTCGGAGGAGATATGCTTAGGTTAGAGAGAAATCATCATATTGATACTCAAGTTGTGCAAAAAACCCCTACTGATATAGCTGAGCAACAAGAAGAAGATACTAGTCAAGATAGAGTTGATTGGGAACCAAATAATGTTGTTACTATAGCTGACTGGTCAAACAATGCAAACTGGCAAGAAACCATGAATCAGGATTGGACATTGGAAACCACTTCTACCCTAGTAACCAATAATACTAACCTACTTTCTATGTCCAGGGTTTTAGATGAGATGAGGCATAGAGACATAGTCTATGCTTTGCTACCTTGCAAGAACAATACAATAGACGTAAATCCTGATTTACCGGCAAAAGCGCAGCAGCTATGAAGGGATCTTACAGAGTTGAGGCCAAAGGATCTTCCTCTTAGGCTACCAACTAGTGAGCAAAACCTAAACTCGAGGACGAGTTCTTTTCAACTCAAGGCGATAGATACAGGAGTAACCGAGGCGTCCAGCAAACACGGCCAGCCCATGTCCCTTGGCGCAGGCGTGCTTCATTTTGAGTCCTATCGAAGTGAAATTGAGTTTTCCAACAGCCAACATCGTCAAGTCATATCCCTTTGACATGACCGTGTTGCATTCTGCTTCTTGATGAAGTGAACCACAGCATTCCAGCAAGGAACACGGCTTAGCCATGCTCCCTAGCACGGTCGTGCCAGCTAGCACAACCGTGTGGCGCCGCCACGACTCAAGCGAGCTCAATCGCCAAACAACCTAACTTTGGTCTTTTAGAGTTTATTTTGTTAGTTTCATTTTTTTTTTTTGAAAGTTTTAAGCTAGTTAAACAATTGTTTAGTTGATGTTGAGTTAGTTTTTGGATGAATAATATTTTCGACCGTGCCGTTTATTTCTCTTTTTTCAATTTTATGATATTCTTTCGAATCAACATATTTTAGAAGATTATTTCTGGCATTCATGTTCGAACCAATGGAATCAATATTGACCGCAAGATAACCGTTATTGTGTCTGGCATCAGAAGGAAAGTGATCAAATAGAACAATCATAGAGTTGTTCAATAGAATCCAAGTAACATTTGGATGGAATCCAACTTAACTACTTCAACCATAATATTTATTTAGCACAAAGAACAATATTTTTCTTATTTGACTGTAATGAAATCAAACAACCAAATATTTTAAAGTAAAAAAAAAGATGTTTTATAGAGTTAAAAACCATAATAGCACTAGTGTTTAATGCTTTTCAGAATATTCACACCCGTTGTTCTAAATACTAACATTAATAAGTGAACAAACTGAAGGGGAGCCTTGACACAACAGTAAAGTTGCTGCCATATGACTTTGAGGTTACGGTTTGAGTCGCAGAAACAGCCTCTTGCAAAATGTAAAGGCTACGTACAATTGGTCCAATGTAGTCCAACTCTTCTCCGGAACCCCGCATTGGCGGGAGCTTCGTGCACCGGATTGCTCTTTACTAAGTGAACAAACTAAGTACCTACAAGTACATGTGTATGTAATAAACCCAGAAACAAATGGATTAATTATCCGTGACGTGAAGATTCTTCATGATACTCTCTAAATTTTATCTTTAATAGAAGAAACTCCTATACCACTTGCAAAAATCAGGACAATAAATTCATATATGTCACTGACAAATTAATCATCTACCTTAAAGTTTCTGAGTGTGCATAAGTTGTACTCCAAATTTACCTAGTAGGCGAAGATTAATCGGGCGAAGCCCGAGCACTTAGATTATAAAAAAAAAAATAACTTTATCAAATTATATATAGTTTATATGAATTGGTTGAAAATTTTAACAAATACCAAAAAAAAAGACTACTTTGAATTCCTGATCATAATTAGATGGCTCAAGCAGCAATCAGAAATTCACAAAAATATTAATGCGCATTTGTCAGTCGCTAGACTTTGCCTGTAGTTGACGTCACAGTTGTACCAAATTGAAATATTAGGATATAATTACCCCCCCCCCCCCCCCCCCCCCCCCCCCCCCCCCCCCCCCCCCCCGGGTCCCATTTCTAAAAAAAATGCATAAACATTTTTATCGAGTGATCTTTTGTTGGTTTAATTGGATTTGATAAAACCAGATCGATTCAAACTGTGGGAAGACCCAAGTGATGTTTCAATCTCCCTTATTATTTCATCTTCTTAATGAAAACTGAAGCTCTGGTGAAGAAGGGATGGAGTTCAGGTAAATCATGACAAAGAAACACTAATGAATGGGAGAATAAAAAAATATTATTTTATATTGGCAGTGTGGATCATATGTACCATATGCAATTATGAAATTAATAGGAGATCCGAGTGTAGTTAGGGTTTTGGTATAGAGGATCCATGAAATGCAATACCATATATTAACTGATTTACTCAAAGTTGATGCTATTTAGACTCCAACAAATTAATATGCAATTGTCTTTGACAGTCCCAATTTCCATTAGAAAATATTTTAAAAAAAAACTATGAACTCAAAGACAAAACATTGGAGAATAACGCAGCTTACTAAAATTTTCAAATTTAAGTATAAGAACCATAAAAATATGTAACATAGTGATAGTGCCTTAGAAACAAAATGAAGCAATTGCTTATTTAATAAAATCCAAATAGTATCATTTTTTAATAACAATTTGATTGAGATGTGAGACAATTCTAAGGCATACAAAGTGGTACAATCGGATGTCCCGGTCATAGCAATTTAGAGACATTGATTTGGGGATACAATCAATGCATGCTATATTCCTATTATAAGATGGACTATGTCATATCATGCCGATAGATAGAATGTAGACAACTATGCATGTGAAATATTTGAGACCAACCAACTAGACATGTCTCACAATGAATATAATTTGAAATATTACCTAATATTTATAATTTGCTTATTCAAGGAGGTTGTCCTTATTCAAGGAGGTAACATGATAAGAATATCGACATATTTTAACACAGTTGTATATTGAGTGTTATATGTATACTTATGGTTAGATATGTTGCTAGCCATAGGAATGTGAGTGACATAAAATTTATCACTCACGGTAAACAGGAGAATATTTCAAACGACCAATTCAATTTTATTTGATCATTTACGTATACTACCATTATCTCTAGAAGTCTACAATCTATGCACAAGGCTCAACCTATCAACATAAAAAAAAACATGTAATTTGAGAGAAAAAAGAAGAGTTAAGAGTTAATTATCTTCATAACTTTTATATAATTAAGTGTTAATTACTTTAACTAATTTTAAGTAGAGAATTTAATTGGAATAAATAAAATTTAATTTATTCAATTAAATTTGACACTTAATTAGCATTAATTTGTGCGATTAAATAAGAGGGTAAATTAAGATTAATCGGATTTTAATTTAAAATTTTAAAAGGCTCAAATTAATTTTTTAAGAGTTATGAAAATTAGTTTAGAGAAAAAATAATTTTAAAAACCATTTAATAAGAGTTGTAAAAATTCTAAAAGGTTTAAAATCTTATAAAATCAATTAATTTTCAAATTATAACATAGTTGAGACAAACTAGGAATTGATTCCTAGTTTATTAAACTTTTAATTGATTGAATTTGAATTGACAACCCAGATTAAATAGTCGGAAGTCAATTTCTATATATAAGATAAAAAAGAGACCTTTGATCAAATTTCTAAGGGAGGTGTCATGAGATGGCATACCTAGTGACTCTCCTTTCTCTCCATCGCCATCAACTCCTCCCGGGGACATTGACTTATACTCTGTCTCTCCACCAAACGTTAGCACCTATGCATTATGACAAAAACCAAGTCACATGGACGAAGTAGAAATCGGACAAAATCTCTTGCATAACTTCCAAGAAGATATGTATTTAATTTAAAAGTATATTTGACTTATCTTTTTGGTTTGATCTCTAGCCTCATAAGGACGGGAAAAATTGACACAATTATAACTACCATTGTCTTTGCTGCCCCAGACGATCACAACACTTATGTGGACCTATACCTATATGCCAAAGGTCTAAAACACATTTTTCAGAGGCAAGCAATTGACGCACTTAATATGGTACGTGCAGAATGCAGGGACATGTGCCCAGTATTAAAAAAATATTTAAATATTTATGTTGCTAAAATTGATTGATGGGGAGCTTTGGCGTAATGGTAAAATTACAGTCATATGCCCTTGAAGTCACGGGTTCAAATCATGAAAACAATCTTTTTCAAAATGCAAGATAAAATTGCGTATAATAAACCCAATGTGATCTAATTCTTCTCCGGGACCTTATATTGAACTTCATACACCGGACTACTCATTTATATTAATAAAATTGATTAACATAAACCTGACAAAGTATATTAATATTACACACTTAGAAAACTTAACACTTATTTTCTAAGGAAAAAACCACAAAGAAATACAATTAGGGAAAAAAATCCTCAAGTGCCTTTTCCCTTGATTTCATCTCAAGAAAGAGTTGGGAATTTATTCCACATAAGCCTTTTTTTTGCCCAAATTAGGTAAAACCTCTACTTCAGCACAAATGTCAAGTAAATTTGGTCGATTAAAAACCAAAAATACTTTTTTAAAAATCCATCTATTATTTATGTTTATTATGTTTTAACAAATCAAGAAATTTTTCTCCCCTTCCTTAAAAACGACAAGTCTTAAACATGTCTATCAGAATTTTTTCCTCAATAAATGCAACCCCAACTTTTTTTCTAATATTTTCATTTCTTATCCTATGTATCTTTGTATGTTCGCACATCCACCTTAACATCCTCATCTCTACGACTCTCATTTTCTGCTCATATGCTCGAGTCATAACTCAACATTCAGCTCCATATAATATAGCAGATATAACCGTCATTTTGTAAAACTTTCCTTTAAGCCTTAAAGGTAATTTACGATCACACGAATATAAAATGTTTATTCCTTGCAAAACAAATATGTAATATTTACAAATGTTGTACATCAAACTCTTAATTCAATATTTCACAATCATAACAAAAAAATCTTCTTTGGTGGAGAAAGTTCATCACCAAGGCCCTAATTAAATTCCTAACTATTAAATGGACCAAACCAATTTTTTTCCTTCTCACTACATAGATAGCCTAAACAAGCACTCACCTAGCATGCATAAGTGGCTAGTTAGCCACCAAGGCAAATCACCTAAAGAAAAATAATGCAATCCCTTGTTGAAAAGGGCAATGTGGTTGCATAAACTAGTTTTTAAAACACTAGCATATGTAATGATTCACCATATTATATATGCAGCATTTGAATATATTTGTACAGTTATATGTTGTCTTAATTTCCAATCAAGTTCCTTATCAAGCTACAATATAATCATTATGGGTGGTAACTATAAATGATCAAACCAATATGAATGCAAATAAAGTTTTACCAAAACACTTCTAATTAGTGCATATGCACACATATTACGTATATTGATCAGGTGTATGAACAAATCTTGCATGAATGCTGTTTCAAAAACTTGAGACAACTATAATCCAAATGAGATTTGCATGTTAGTGAAAGGAGAGTGAAATATAAATAGGCAGATTGTAAATAGGAAGAATAGACATTACCCATGTGAATATATCCATAGAAAATGGCTCATACACCAAATTTTATATTTTGCAATAGCTTGGTAAAAGGAAAATGAAAATTAGTAGCAAGTATATTGCACGTACAAAGTAACTAAGATTTAACATACCTAGGTTGTTGGCTTTCGTAGCTCCGAAAAAATGCTTGTTTTCTTTTAGCCAAAACTGTTGAGATCACAAAATACAGAAGTGATTACAGCATTTTCAGACAAACATATCATAGTGTAAGGGCTTAGGTGTAATAACCTTTTATACATGTAGCATTATACATGAGGACTTCAAAGTTTGATGAATGAAGAACACTTTTAGACACTTCTGCAAACAAGTGATAGTATGAGAAATATCAAGACAAGATGAAGTAATGTGTATGTAAGTGTCCTGTCATTGTGCACATGTAATAATAGACCAAATAAATATACTTATAGATGTCAAAAAATTAATCAAGATTAACATTATACATGATATCTGCTTCTCTTAGTCCGAAACAATGGAAATTTTAATTCTCTTAAAAGTTAAAACCGTTGCTTCCTATTCCTGGATGTGGACATCAGGATTTCAGACAATACCACAGGGATCATAATCCATAATTCACTTTAAGCAGTCATCCATTATTAATCTTAAGTGAAAAATTACCTCTTTATGGATCAAAAGTGCATGTACATGAACTAAAAACACAAGGAGAGGCACAAAGTCCATGATGCACAAATTGAAAGAATTGGTTCTATTGCTAAGGTATAAGACAAAATTGCTAAATATATTAGCATTTGGTAAATCCACATAGTATAGAAAAATAACTGAAGACAAACTGCTAAATATATTAGCATTTGGTAAATCCACATAGTATAAAAAAATAACTAAAAAACAGTTTTAGTAAACAAAGCAAGAAAGTTAGTGAAATAAGTCTTTTGAAACAAAGAAGAATATGCTAAAACATATGTTCCTGGGACTCAGATACAGCATACAAGTAGATATCATGAGTGTGGATTAATCAAAGTGTTTGATGTGGCTATTTCTAAAAAAATTTTACATGTGATTGATGGGGGTGCCAAATGTCTACTAAAAGTATGTCCAACACAACTATAGTCGGTAGGTGAAAAAGCTAAAATGACATCAAATTGAACTTGACTATAGGCATTTGGAAAACAAAGCACCCATGTAATACCCTATCTCGAAACCCAAAATCTTTTATTTTTCAGTTTTTTCTTCTAGAAAAAAGGAGTGAAAAAACAGTTTACAGTAAAAATAACTCTGAAAGTTGATTTTGAATTTTTTAAAGTTTTCTTCAAAATATCATTGACACAAATAGGATAGGAGAGATTTACCCTGTCAATGAGTAATTGATTTTGGTAATTTACCAAAAAGGTACAAATGGCCATGCTGTCTAACACAGCATGATATTTCAGACCAGCCATGGAAGTATCTTCACCTTGTAGTACCAAAAAAATGATCAACCTGTGAACATAATACCACTCTTATTGCTTCTACATTTAATTCAAGGACATGTATTACAAGAATCTACTAAAATGATTGTTGTGAAAATGATTTCTGCTGTATAGTTCAATTTTTGAAGAGTAATATAGAGATCCAAA
This sequence comes from Curcuma longa, assembly GCF_044706935.1. Taxonomy (NCBI): domain Eukaryota; kingdom Viridiplantae; phylum Streptophyta; class Magnoliopsida; order Zingiberales; family Zingiberaceae; genus Curcuma; species Curcuma longa. The sequence goes on from NC_133875.1 coordinate 7,073,294, forward strand.
TGTTCTTTAAAAATTAGATAACTACATACTGAACAAAGGACAACAAATTGCATGTACAGAAATCATTCCATAATTTTACACCTATGGAGCTCAGAGGATTCAAGCCATTCTGGGAACTCTGTGCTTTACTGACCTGAAATGGAAATTTAAATGTTATTGTCACGAGTAAAAACCCCACATCATTTAAAGAAAAAAAAATTCAAAACTGAGTAAGTTAGAATGGTTACTCTCTTGCTGCATCAAATAACTTCACAACTGATAATCCAGTAAAGCATCACACACGCAAGATGAAGACTTTTTAGTTAGAGGGGAAAGAAACTGAAGCACAGTAAATGGCTAGACTGAAGGATAACACATAATTTACAAAGATGTTAAGTCACGTCCTTTGGAAGCCAAAGATTACTTCTTTTAAGAAACTCCTCGTCTGCATTCAAGAAATTCTCCACTTTAGCGTGCCCCTTCTCGGCTGCCAAATCGCATATGCAGAATGAAAAATGTGAAAGCATATACATACTGCACCTACCGATCCGTAATGAAAGCAAACAGGACGAGGAGGCAATTTATGGCAAGTCCAATAATTAATCACACTAACCATCTTTTTTTTTTTCCATCTTGTCTCCCCTTTCATCTTAAGCAGCTATATCCTCTTCTGCAAGCTTTTCTGCAACAAGCTTCTTATGCGCTGACAATCTTGGGCCGTAAGACGATAAAAGCTAGATCTAAGAAAATAACAATCTTCCAGATATTGGCATTCAAGCACCATTAACAACACTTACAAGGGAATCATCCCGGAGGTGCCTCTTCATAATCTTAGAAACAACGATCCTCAAATCCCTCAACCCTCGACAAACCTGGTGATGCCATGCTTCACTCCCTCCCCGTCCTCCTCATCTTCAACTTCGGAACTGTCGCTCCCGTAATCCCCGACACCCAAACCGTTCCTCTGTTATTCCTCCTCCTGCTCCGCGTCGCTCTAAGGCTCCACCAGAACTTCCTCGTCGTCTTCGTCCTCCTTGTCCGAGTGATACTCCCGGTCACGCTTCCAAAAGAGCTTCTTCATCTTCCTGCTAGGTTTCCAGGGTCGGCCCCGGGCATGGGCGATGCCTTCTGCTTGAGCCTCTTGCTAGGGTTCTTCCCCTTGTTGCTCTTTGACTTGCTCTCTTAAGTAGCCGTCGGAGGGGGAGCAGAAGAGTCGAGGAGCCGGAGCTCGAGGCATCGAAGCAAGAAGAGAGGTGGAAATTAGTAATCAGGGTTTAAATTATAAAAATTTAATAATTTTCTGAAAACCTGTTTTATTAGAAAATAAAACTTAAAATAATAAATATTTAAATAATAGTTTTAAATACATTTAAGTTTATTTGAAAGTGCAAACTAAATATTTTAATTGTTAAAATTTAAGGTTTGCAAATTTAGAAGTAGAGCACTGAGTATGTTATAACACTAAAACAATTTTTTTCTGGTGTTCAAAAAAAATGTATATTAATGTTATTAATGCTCCAAATTAAAAATTCCCCGTTTGGTTTTGAGGATTTCACATTGTTTTCTCCATTTCTGTCCACTGTAAAAATGAGGACACTGAAACGGAGACGGAGACAAAAACTATCCATCTCCGCTTCCGGTACCGTCGCGCCGCCGTCCGGTCATCGCCGCCCGCCAGGCCGGGCGCGTTGGACGCGCAACTCGCCGGTGCTTCGGCCGGCGTCGGATTCCGGTCGGATTGTGGCGGAAATCCGATCGGAATCTGTAACACCCGTATTTTCCTCACTTAAGATTATTGGTTAGATTTAGAATATTTCATAAAGAGATAAGGGTTAATTATAAATTGTAGCGCTTAAAAATTCTCAAAAATAATTTTAGAAATATTCTATGATTTTTCAGAAATTTTAGAATATTTTTTCTGGAATTTTTAGATTAGCGGAAGTAGCAAAAATAAATAGGAGCGTAAATGTCCTAGATGAGATTTGAACCCGCAACCTTTAAGAATTTACAATTCAAAATAATTTCAATAACCAAAAGAATCAACAAGTCTGTTCCGAAAAAAAAGGAACCGAAATTTAATTATAGTCGAGTTAGGTTTAAAAATCGGAAAATGTCCGAGGCTGGATTCGATCCTGCGACCTTTTAAAATTTAGGACTCTTAAGATAGTTCCAATAACCAAGTGCCCAGCAAGTTTGTTACAAAAAAAAAGAAACCGAATTTTATTTATCGGCGAATTAGATCTAGAAATCACTTAATATAAATAGGAGGCTTAAGATAGAGTTTTCATTATCTTCGAAAACCCTTCCCTCACCTCTCGCTCAGAATGCCGTCGCCCTCCTTTCTCCTCCTTCTCGGCGCCCCAAACCCGAAGAACGAGGAGTCCGTCCCCTAGGATCATAAGGAAGACTTCCGGAGAACTTCTTCTACAAGGACGCTCCTCTCCGCGAGAAGAACGCGTAGACATAGGAAGATCGCCGAGGAGATTTTTTTTTTCTCTAACGGAAGAATTGTAAGGAAATTAGCGCAGAAGGTAAGTATATCTCTTACCTGCAATATGAGTAGTTCCGTTATCTTCTTTACTCTTTCTATAGTATGATTTTATTAAAAGCATGCATAAAGTTCTTTTACATAACATGCGTAAATTGTTCCGTGTTTTTCCATAAACATGATCTTGTTAAAGTATATGCATGATTTTGTTGAAGTATACATAAATGGTAGAATTGCATGATATAAGAAGTATAAGAAATGTATTTTACTTTTAAGAGGCGGGTATCGGGCCAAAGGTTCGCCCATCATGAATTCCCGGCCAAAGGGCATAAGGAAAGGAATTCCAGGCCAAAGGTTCGCCTGATAAGATAAGTCCTCTGGTAGCATTCGGTGGCTAGCTACCCCGAGTTCTATCAGAGATGCGCGCATTGATACTCCGCCAGGGCCCAAAGATAAGAAATTTAAACATATGAGTTAATTTAAAATTAATATTTTAAAATGCATGAAATAAAATGTAAATAAAATATTTTTGTTTGCATTCCTCATATTGCAGATAAATAAAAGGAAAAGTTTTAGGAAAGAGGAAGTAGCTGGAAAGGTGTTCGATGTGTGGTGTTACACCCCAAATTATACCAATTAAGAATTAAATAAATGTTTATTTTACAAGAATTATTATTTATATTCTTGCTTCCGCTTGGAAGAATATTTTAATTTGCGTTATATTATTAAATCTAAAGTACGTAACGTCTCCCTATTGGCATAAGAAAGAGGGGGGGCTCTCAAAAACAGAGCCCTACGCGCCCCAACCACTGTTGGCCGATTTCCCTTAACTCACGGGGTCAGATCCGACCGCGATCGAAATAAAATCAAATTTCTTTTTTTCCCTGTCTCTGTATTACCAAATACGATATAGAGACCATTGTAAATGCGTCCATGTCTCTACTATATTTCTGTATTTCTGTATTTCTGTCTCTGTATTTCTGTCTACTGTAAACCAAACGCATTAAAGATGCTCTTAGTAAATATTAAAGTGAGGTGATATTTAGTAAATTGAAGTGGGGGATTTGATAAATTTTCCTATTATATTACATTATGATAAATTAAATATTAATGTGATCAAATTGTAAACTATAATTTGATATTTTGTTTAAGTAATAAAGTTATGAATAATTTTGTTATTTCTTTTACAAAATAAAAGTTTTTACATAATACTACAATGTCAATAATTAATATAATATTTCCTTATATCATAAAGATCTTTAATATTGTTTTTCATAAATTTCTAATCTAATTAAAAATACATATTTAAAAAATTAGACTATAATGACTTTGTAGGAGAATTTATCATAAAATTAAATTTAATTAAATAATTATTTAAATGATAAATATGATAATGTAATAAGATGCATAATTGATAATTTAATTAACTCACGTGGTTTTAGGGCAACTCTCAGTTGCAACCTGCTTCCAAACTCCACGTCTCAAGTGCTGCCTTTGCTTGTGGGGCCTCGACCGCGTGCGGACTTTGGAATCTCAGCGGCGTTGTTGCGAGTCCAAATCGGTTTACTCGGTGAAATGATGCAACCGATGGAGAGACTTCTCTCTGACGATGAAATCTGCAACTTCCATCGACGCCTTTAATTTCATCCTCAGTGCGGCAAATGGGAACAGGTTGACTTGGAATCCCTTCAGGCTTCGAGGCGATCACTACGGCGATAGTTGGAGCACCCATGGAGAGCCTCGGCCGCCACCGATCCGCCGGCTCCAGCCGCTTCCTCGGCATCTTGTCGCCATCGCCGCCCTCCGGCGAATCCGCGGGCGCCGCCGTCGAGCTCCACGAATCCGACGTCTTGTGGACCTCCGTCGCAGACGGGCAGGAGCCGGCGCCCCCTCCGCCTGCCTGGCCGAGCGAACACCTTTCCTCCCGTTTCGCTCTCCCACGCCCTCCCGACCGCGGGTTAGGAATCCTCGCTGCCCTTCCGGAGGACGACGCGAGCGGATCCTCCTCCCCGGTCATCGCCGCTGGTCCGCATCTCATACAGAGGAAACCCTCGATTTCTTCCGCGTCCTCCTCCGCTTCCAATTCGCCATCGCCCGCTTCCGCGGGCTCCGCGCGGATGATCCCCTCGGTTCCGAAGCCGAAGCCCGAGTACTCGCTCTCGACGCCGAGCGGGAGGGCGCACCAGGCGTACTCGCTTCCGGTCAATGTGCCGGTTGTCCCCCGGAGGATGAGACGATTCGAGATGGAGGAAAGTGGTGTAGCCGATGTTGGAGACGAGGACGATAACGAAATGATGCCGCCTCATGAGATCGTCGCCAGGAGCAGTGGAAGGGGGTCGCCCAAGACAACCTTCTCGGTCCTGGAAGGAGCTGGGAGAACGCTCAAAGGAAGAGATCTGCGGCGCGTCCGTGATGCTGTTTTTAGGCAGACGGGGTTTCTTGATTGATACGGTAAGCACTCGTTACTGAAAATTTTTTATTGCAAACGGAATTCTTGCATCTATTAGTTCTGGAATTGAATTGCATGGAATCCATAATATTTTGTTCAATATTTTTTTCCTTCCGTATTTTCATCAGTATTTTGTGGCTGCTTTTGAATTTCAATACAAATATTAGTGTCGATTTCCAAGTTCAGTTGGCATTGATCCTAACCAGCTGAACCGTTGCTGAAACCTGTCGGATTATGGGGATGACCTAGAGCCATTACTTCCTTTATACAATAAGACCAAGGAAATATAGAAATAGGAAAGATAGATGGAGAGGAAGGATGGATGAGAGGAAAGGAAGAAAACAAGGTTTGAAATCTTACCTAGTTAGGATTTTGGTCTCGGAGATGTCCCAGTGCCATATCCGAGGTGTCAACGCCCGACACATGGTGTTAAAGGCACCTACGAGGAGGATGAGGAAACAATTATGGGAGGAGGAGAGGAAGATTTGGAGGAGGTGAAGGAAGAAGATAAGATATAAAACTCAAACCCTAGCTCTCATCGTGGTCACTTCACTCATGGGAGCATTGTGCCAAATCTTTACCTTCATCACAACCTCACTGCCATTGCTGTTGCCTACCATTGAGATTGTCACAGTTGTTGTGGGCCTCACAGAAGCCTTGCGCGCTAAGGCTCTAGTGTCATTTGGGTCATCGTCATTGTTGTGGTCATTATTGTCTTTGCTAAGCACACAAGTTTCATTGTTGAGCGGGTTTCTTTATTTTACACCTCACAGAATTTGTCTTTGCAGTCATCTTGTAGCTTTTGTCATCTCAATCAATTTAACATGTTGGTTGCCATTTGGAATTAAATGTTTCACTTGCTAACTAATGTGTTGGTTAGCACTTGAAATTTTAAAACCGTAAAGGAAGCATTACACTTGTTTTTGTGATCCTGATTATCCTCTTTTCTCATAAACTTCCTCTTCTATCATAACCTCTTGAGCAATCTTTTTTTCTCTCTATCTTATTAATTTCTTCTTCCTAATATTCTTTTCTCCTTGTTTAAACCACAATATTAAAGGGAAAAAAGCGTGATGAAAGAAGAAGAAAAGTGGAGGAGGTAGAAGACGTGGAAGTTGGTTGGAGTAGGAGAAGAAATTTAAGTAGAGTTTAATCTTTGTACATTGCTTCGCAAATAAAATAGAGAATGCTGAGAACATTTTACTCTTTCAATTATCTTCCCACTCTTGAGGTTTTTAAAAAATTATATCATTTTAACATGAGATTATCATAAAATCTTACTTTTGCTAACTTCCGAATTTAAGATACTTTTACTAGTCTTACTCCCAACTCAAAACGATGCCTAATAATTACTAGCTAGAAGTGACCCAAAATAGGAGTCAATATGAATCCAAGTAGATGGAAGTAAGTTTGGAATGAATTTATATTTTATGCATTTCCACATACATTAACTCTTGACCTTTAAATTCATCTCTTAAAAATAACTTGACAGAGTTGAGAGAAGAAATTTTAGTATTTCTCTTATACATCACAAGACTATATGTATAATTAGTATACAACTTTTAAGAAAAGGAGAAAAAGGGAAGAGGAAAAAGGAAACCAATTAAGGAAATTTTATAATGAAGGAGAATTAGAGATTCTTATGAATGGTGAACCAAATACCAATAATTTCAGGGTTGTAAGTGAACCAAATGTTCATGAGGAAACATGGTGTTCGACATGGTAAGAGTGTGTTTATGTTCGTTCATTTAAAAAATTAGACTATAATGACTTTGTAGGAGAATTTATCATAAAATTAAATTTAATTAAATAATTATTTAAATGATAAATATGATAATGTAATAAGATGCATAATTGATAATTTAATTAACTCACGTGGTTTTAGGGCAACTCTCAGTTGCAACCTGCTTCCAAACTCCACGTCTCAAGTGCTGCCTTTGCTTGTGGGGCCTCGACCGCGTGCGGACTTTGGAATCTCAGCGGCGTTGTTGCGAGTCCAAATCGGTTTACTCGGTGAAATGATGCAACCGATGGAGAGAGACTTCTCATTGACGATGAAATCTGCAACTTCCATCGACCGACGCCTTTAATTTCATCCTCAGCGTGGCAAATGGAACAGGTTGACTTGGAATCCCTTCAGGCTTCGAGGCGATCACTACGGCGATTGTTGGAGCACCCATGGAGAGCCTCGGCCGCCACCGATCCGCCGGCTCCAGCCGCTTCCTCGGCATCTTGTCGCCATCGCCGCCCTCCGGCGAATCCGCGGGCGCCGCCGTCGAGCTCCACGAATCCGACGTCTTGTGGACCTCCATCGCAGACGGGCAGGAGCCGGCGCCGCCTCCGCCTGCCTCGCCGAGCGAAGACCTTCCTCCCGTTTCTGCTCTCCCACGCCCTCCCGACCGCGGGTTAGGAATCCTAGCTGCCCTTCCGGAGGACGACGCGAGCGGATCCTCCTCCCCGGTCATCGCCGCTGGTCCGCATCTCATACAGAGGAAACCCTCGATTTCTTCCGCGTCCTCCTCCGCTTCCAATTCGCCATCGCCCGCTTCCGCGGGCTCCGCGCGGATGATCCCCTCGGTTCCGAAGCCGAAGCCCGAGTACTCGCTCTCGACGCCGAGCGGGAGGGCGCACCAAGCGTACTCGCTTCCGGTCAACGTGCCGGTTGTCCCCCGGAGGATGAGACGATTCGAGATGGAGGAAAGTGGTGTAGCCGATGTTGGAGACGAGGACGATAACGAAATGATGCCGCCTCATGAGATCGTCGCCAGGAGCAGTGGAAGGGGGTCGCCCAAGACAACCTTCTCGGTCCTGGAAGGAGCTGGAGAACGCTCAAAGGAAGAGATCTGCGGCGCGTCCGTGATGCTGTTTTTAGGCAGACGGGGTTTCTTGATTGATACGGTAAGCACTCGTTACTGAAAATTTTTTATTGCAAACGGAATTCTTGCATCTATTAGTTCTGGAATTGAATTGCATGGAATCCATAATATTTTGTTCAATACCTTTTTTCCTTCCGTATTTTCATCAGTATTTTGTGGCTGCTTTTGAATTTCAATATAAATATTAGTGTCGATTTCCAAGTTCAGTTGGCATTGATCCTAACCAGCTGAACCGTTGCTGAAACCTGTCGGATTATGGGGAAGACCTAGAGCCATTACTTCCTTTATACAATAAGACCAAGGAAATATAGAAATAGATGGAGGAGAGGAAGGATGGATGAGAGGAAAGGAAGAAAAACAAGGTTTGAAATCTTACCGAGTTAGGATTTTGGTCTCAGAGATGTCCCAGTGCCATATCCGAGGTGTCAACGCCCGACACATGGTGTTAAAGGCACCTACGAGGAGGACGAGGAAACAATTATGGGAGGAGGAGAGGAAGATTTGGAGGAGGTGAAGGAAGAAGATAAGATATAAAACTCAAACCCTAGCTCTCATCGTGGTCACTTCACTCATGGGAGCATTGTGCCAAATCTTTACCTTCATCACAACCTCACTGCCATTGCTGTTGCCTACCATTGAGATTGTCACAGTTGTTGTGGGCCTCACAGAAGCCTTGCGCGCTAAGGCTCTAGTGTCATTTGGGTCATCGTCATTGTTGTGGTCATTATTGTCTTTGCTAAGCACACAAGTTTCATTGTTGAGCGGGTTTCTTTATTTTACACCTCACAGAATTTGTCTTTGCAGTCATCTTGTAGCTTTTGTCATCTCAATCAATTTAACATGTTGGTTGCCATTTGGAATTAAATGTTTCACTTGCTAACTAATGTGTTGGTTAGCACTTGAAATTTTAAAACCGTAAAGGAAGCATTACACTTGTTTTTGTGATCCTGATTATCCTCTTTTCTCATAAACTTCCTCTTCTATCATAACCTCTTGAGCAATCTTTTTTTCTCTCTATCTTATTAATTTCTTCTTCCTAATATTCTTTTCTCCTTGTTTAAACCACAATATTAAAGGGAAAAAAGCGTGATGAAAGAAGAAGAAAAGTGGAGGAGGTAGAAGACGTGGAAGTTGGTTGGAGTAGGAGAAGAAATTTAAGTAGAGTTTAATCTTTGTACATTGCTTCGCAAATAAAATAGAGAATGCTTAGAACATTTTACTCTTTCAATTATCTTCCCACTCTTGTGGTTATGAAAAAAATATATCATTTTAACATGAAATTATTATAAAATCTTACTTTTGCTAACTTACAAATTTAAGATACTTTTACTAATCTTACTCCCAACTCAAACAATGCCTAATAATTACTAGTTTTAAGAAAAGGAGAAAAAGGGAAGAGGAAAAAGGAAACCAATTAAGGAAATTTTATAATGAAGGAGAATTAGAGATTCTTATGAATGGTGAACCAAATACCAATAATTTCAGGGTTGTAAGTGAACCAAATGTTCATGAGGAAACATGGTGTTCGACATGGTAAGAGTGTGTTTATGTTTGTTCAATATATAGAAGGTCGTCAATTAACTTGTAGATAAAGAAGCTCTCGAAACAAACAAGCAACCCTGTAATAATATCAAGCTCACTAACCAATCAAACAAGTTTAAAAATATAAAAGTTTCAAACGATCAAACAAGCTCAAATTGAGAGCTCAATAACATCTAAACGAATCAAGTTCAAATTAAGCTTGAACCAAGCTCAAGCTTATAAAAAGAAACCAATCCAAGCTTGAACATCTATTTCAATGGCTTGGTTCATTTTAGGTTCGACTCGGCTTGGCTTGATTACCTTATCAAACAAGGTCGAACAACACAAAGCTCGGCTTGTCTTGTTCACAACCTTAATAATTTCTAAGATAGTCACAAATCAATCCTCTAATCGATTAGATTTTTTGATACTCTCTCTCAAGCCTGTGAATAGACATTTTAATTCCTAGCATGGTAATTCATGTCTAAATTGGTGAATTGTTATTCACTTTTGGGACCTTGCAAGTACATAAGGAGTGCAAACTTCAAGATGTCTTGTTTTGTCATGTTGCATTAGATTATATGCTATATTCATTCTTGACTTATTGTCATAGTAGAGGCAAATAGGACCGTTCTATTCAATTTTTAAATCCTCCAAGATAATTTTTAACCATAGTTATTCACATAACCCATGTGCCATGGCTTAGAATTCAGATTCTGCACTTTACTGTGCCACCATATTTCATTTTGTTCTTGTATGCAACTAAGTTCCCTTCAAGAAAGGTGCAATACCCAGAGGTAGATCTCCTCTTTGTTCTTAAACCCACATTGTCAAAATCAGTATACTCTTCAAGTGTAATCTTGTTATGTTTCTTGAACGAGATTCCTTTTTCCATAGTTCCTTTTTGGTAATGCAATATCTTGTAGGCTACAAGCAAATGTAGTTTCTTCAAATTTTGCATGAACTAGCTCACATCACGTATAACATAAGCTGGGCGTGTGTGAGATAGGTTGATCACTCAACTAACTACTTTCAGATACATTTTTCTAAACATGTTAGCTTGCTTGCATGCCAATTTCCCATATCCTTCAATAGTTTAATGGCATGCTTTTAGTAAGATATATAGATCTGTCTTGAACTATGCTATCACAATATCCAACAAGTACTTAAGTGGATTATGTTACACCAAATTGAACCCTCAAATCACATAAAAATGCTAGTACAAAATTAATGAAGCAAATGGAGATAAGTATCCCACATAATTTTTTTTTTATCTCACAGAGAATTGAATGGGGGTTTTTTTATTAATTGATAGTTGTACTAATCTATGGAATCTTAATCCCCTTTCTTAGATTCACAAAATCACAATAAAACTCATTCTTCTTTATAAACAATAACTCAGTTATCCTAATAAAAAGCTATTGACTTTTCTAAAATACTAAAATTCTCCAACTTTTTTCTAAAAATATAACAAATTATAAAAATTTTAATTAACTTAAACAACTTTGTAATTTTCAATAATTTTAAATATGATTAAAAATTCTAACCATGTTATTCTTCCCTAATGAGGAGAACATTAATGTGATTGATCTTTCTTTCAGTAGCATCATCAGACCCTTAGGATAATCTTGTTTTTCACTTATTAGCATAATATCATTAACCACCCTGATGTCAGTGAGTGCATAGGCATTAAGCTTGGGATAAATATTTTTTTCTCCAACTGTTTTCTTTATAGAAATCCTATCAACGAGTAAATTCTGAATTGCAGCAAAAATCCTCAAAGGAGAAATATAAGCCTTGGTTCAAAAAGGATAAGCGTCCTCCTTGCACCTCAAAGCACTAGTAATCCTTAAACCAGTACTATATCACCATAATTGTATAGAAAACACATCAGAACTTACCAATGCTAATCTTTTGGCTAACAAGATTGCAATACAAATACAACACAGACATTAATGAGGTTTTAGGGTTTAGGAAACCCTGTGAAAAGTTTTCTCCAAATCAATTTTCACATTAACATAAGGACTTGAGCACTGAGTTATAGAATGAGTGCACAATCTCACTCAACGCTGCACTATTGTTCTGAAGATTCTTACCACGTAAGAAAGTCCCATTGTTTATTTATAATATCATATTCATCATGTGAGGCCTCATATTTTAACCAACAACTTTGTCATGATGTTGTATATAACATTGCACAAGGGAATAGATTTGAACATTAATTTTATTAACAACAGTTACCTCCATTTTCTTAAGGAAAATGTTCCTTGTTTTGCTAACAAAAGGCCTAATCGCAATAGTAAAGAAATTTTGATAATCCTGAAGGTCCTCAAGTTAACGGTATTGAAAACATAAACATCAAGAGGTAAGCAATCTGAAGACCAAGAAACCAAAATTTGCCTGGGAATCATTTGCTGCCGTGTATCTCCATCTGAGCTTGCATCGCGTTCCTTTTATTTGTTTCAGCACCCAAGTAGGTACAAGAATCGTTGATGTTTATACCAATTGTGGACAGTTCTTCATCCATCACTGGATAAGACAGACATTTGGTTGGATTTTAAATAGATTTGTCATTTTGTTCAGCAGTTTCTGTTGGTAGTTTCTTCAATTGCCTGAAGTGCCTAGAATTTGATTGATGTTGGAATCTTCTAAATTCCTGACGTTAGGAGAATCATTCTTTTTTTTTTCCCTCCTGAACAGACGCAGATTCAAGAAGAGCCTTATTTAATCAACCTTGGTAAGTTGCGCAAGCTTCCTTGGTGGTTTAAACTTGATTCATGGTCGATTTGAGTGTAAGACATTCCTTCAATACATGTTTGCTCATGTAAACTTATTACTTGTTGCCTTCATTCTGGAGCTTCCGCAGTTCTGCCTAACATCCCTGATTGGATGTTATATTTGAACGTACGCAAGGGGTTGCTATTTACTAATTTCCCTACAATGCACTGCGTCAAATGACTGCATAAAATCATCATGCCACAAAATTGTACATTGCTGATATATGCTTCGAAGTTTGGATCAAACTCAATAAATAGCTGATTTGTTGATGCACGTGATTCCTATTATGAGATTCTTAGTACCATTATATTCTCTATGAACATCTGCTTTCTCCTCTATGGAGGGCGGGCAAAAGCTAACTGAACTCACTGTTTTCTTGATTTGTAGCTTTTAATCACAAAGCCTTAGTACCACAGTAGATGTAAGCTTTTTTTTTTTTACTTTGGACAAACTGGTAAGGTTAGACATTTAAACGCTTGATGATAGTCTTATACTTTTGCTTGTTCAATTTTTCTTGATTTAGCGTTGGTTTTTAATATGATCAAAAAATTCTTTATTATTATTTACTTTGTTGGACTATTCATTGTAAGTTAGATTTACATCAGCTATTGGCTTACTCCATGTTGACTTACCCAAATAAGTTATCGGACACTTTCATTTGGTCAAATCGTGCACATCTGTTCCACCAATTCAACTTGTTCGATTACCTATCTAATTAGTTTGACTAGCATATTTGATCAATCCTGGTTTGACCAACCCTATTAGCTTGGCAAACAAAATTAACCTGATTAGCTTGACTAATCTGTCGATTCAAGTAGCTTGCCTCACTCAGTTAAGGTAAATTGGACACTGTCCTAAAATCTAACTTGCTCAAGTTGCTTGACTCCAAGCATATAGTTTTATGCTCTACGTCGCCGCCATACAAGGGATGTCGATGGGGTTGATGGAGTAGGAGAAGAGAGATGAGGACGACCATGGAGATGAATAAAAAGGGGTGAGAGAGTCATGGTGGTCGGTGATTTTTGACAAGGAAAAGATGGTGGTTCTATGTTAATATCTATATATTTTTTTTTTATAGTCAGCGGTATCTAATTTTATTAATTTGATCTCATAGAAATTTTTTATCGATTATCTGAGTAAATTACAAAAATGCTTGTGGAGGTTCATCTAGACGGTCAGTGTTTCGTTTCTTATGGAAGGAAAAAATCCCCTGTGGTGCTTCGTTGATACTATGGTAATATGATAAAATGTTGTATTATTAATAATAATTAAATATATTTATTTCTAACCTAAGTTATTTTAATACACTTTTAAAAAGGATAAATTTAAAAGATAAATATAAAATCACCATTTAGATAAATTTATACAGTAAATCATATGGAAATACTTATTTAGACTGTCATCGACAGGAAATAAAAAAAAGATTTATTGCCAAATATATACTTATAGTTTACTTATTTTAATAAAATTTTCATCGACTTTCAACATTAACTAATTTATCAAGTACATAAAATTCAAAGAGGATTTGGAATAAATTTCAAAGATAAATATAAATCCACCATCTAGATAAATTTATATATTAAACCATATGGAAATATTTATTCCGTTGTCATCAACAGGAAATAAAAAAAAAGTTTTATTACCAAATATATCTTATAGTTTAGTTATTTTAATAAAATTTCCATCAGCTTTCAACATTAACTAATTTATCAAGTACATAAAATTCAAAGAGCATAATTAATACCAAATTGACATAATTAATTTATTATGAGTTTCTAAACGACAAGATAAAATAGTTAATGTTAAAAAAAATAGTATAAATTTAATAAAATGAATATATTATTCTACAAACCAAATGCACCTAATTATTTATTTATAATTATAATAAATTATATTATTTGTAATTTGTATTGTATATTATACATATTATCAAATAAGAATTCATATATAACATAACAAATATGAATAATGAGGATCCAGATTATGATTATAGGATTGGTTGTAATTAGGAAAAATAGAAATTCTAGCCTTACAATACTATAATAAATAAATGAATAAAATAAACAATACTAAAAAAAAAAAATAAATATTATATAGTTATGTAATATAGCGATATTATGGATAGACTTATCTCATATAACTAAAGAATATTTAATGTGATTCTAATATCACATATCCATTCTTTTCTTCCATAATGTAAACCATCCTAATTTTTTTTAATTGATTCTGGAATAGAATAATTCCTAGAAAAATAGACGGGGGTTTAGAGCCTATAGACATTATTACATATATTATACTCTAACTATAACCTCCCCAGCCCTTCTTTTTTTTAGAATTATGTTGGAATATTGTCTATCTTTTCTCCTACAATTCTAGATGATGGAATCATACACTATTATCTTACTCATCCAATTGGATTATCATGAATCATGTGGGATTGCTTAATGATAGAATAAAAAAAAAAAAAAGACTATTCGAAAAGCTAGTTAATGATGACCTTCCATGGATTCACCTATATAAGCCGCGGCTAAGGTTGCAAAAATAAGAGCTTGAATACCACTTGTAAATAATCCAAGAAACATGACAGGTATAGGAACTACTGAAGGGACTAAAGAAACAAGAACAACAACTACTAATTCATCAGCTAATATATTTCCGAAAAGTCGAAAACTAAGAGATAAAGGTTTTGTGAAATCTTCTAGGATGTTAATTGGTAAAAGGATGGGGGTTGGTTGAATGTATTTCCCAAAATAACCCAATCCTTTTTTGCTAAGACCCGCATAAAAATATGCGACGGACGTGAGTAAAGCTAAAGCAACAGTAGTATTTATATCATTCGTGGGTGCAGCTAATTCTCCATGAGGTAACTGTATAATTTTCCAAGGTAAAAGAGCACCTGACCAGTTAGAAACAAAAATAAAGAGGAACATAGTTCCAATAAAGGGAACCCAAGGGCCATATTCTTCTCCAATCTGGGTTTTGCTTAAGTCTCGAATAAATTCAAGGATATATTCAAAGAAATTCTGACCGTTGGTCGGAATGGTTTGTGGATTCCGAACAGCTATAATGACTGAACCTAATAAGATAGCAATTACTACCCAAGAAGTGATAAGTACTTGGGCATGGATTTGTAAACCTCCTATTTGCCAATATAAATGTTGGCCTACCTCTACACCCGATATATCGTATAACCCTTTGAGTGTTTTAATGGAACATGGTATAACATTCATATTGTCCTCTAGCAGAAATTTAACTTCAAAAAAGAAATTATTTTGATTCAACCATCTCTATCTCTTTTTCAACTCACCAATATGAATCAAAAATTGTATTCATTAATTGTATATAATTGTATATTTAAAATATCAAGAATTTACATAGGATACCAAGAAATCACGTAATATAATAACATATTATCAATATACTCGCACTTACCCTTTTTGCTTTTTTTTATTCAATTTATTCAAGAATAGTAACCAAATCCAAAAAATCCCCCCAAAATTAACTTAATCATAATCAAGGATTTCTTATATAGCTAGAGCGGCCCTCACAAATTGCGGATACTAATTTGTTAAGAACCAATCGTATTGAAGCTATAGCATCATCGTTGGATGGAATCGAAATATCTGCGAGATCCGGGTCACAATTTGTATCGATTAAACAAATCGTCGGAATACCCAAAATTACACACTCTCGAAGAGCCATATAAGTGAGGTGATATTTAGTAAATTGAAGTGGGGGCATTTGATAAAATTCCCTATTATATTACATTATAAGAAATTAAATATTAATTTGATCAAATTGTAAACTATAATTTGATTTTGTTTAAGTAATAAAGTTATGAATAATTTTGTTATTTCTTTTACAAAATAAAAGTTTTTAATATAATACTACAATGTCAATAATTAATATAATATTTCCTCATATCATAAAGATATTTAATATTGTTTTTCATAAATTTCTAATCTAATTAAAAATACATATTTAAAAAATAGACTATAATGACTTTGTAGGAGAATTTATCATAACATTAAATTTTAATTAAATAATTATTTAAATGATAAATATGACAATGTAATAAGATGCATAATTGATAATTTAATTAACTCACGTGGTTTTAGGGCAACTCTCAGTTGCAACCTGCTTCCAAACTCCACGTCTCAAGTGCTGCCTTTGCTTGTGGGGCCTCGACCGCGTGCGGACTTGGGAATCTCAGCGGCGTTGTTGCGAGTCCAAATCGGTTTACTCGGCGAAATGATGCAACCGATGGAGAGAGACTTCTCATTGACGATGAAATCTGCAACTTCCATCGACCGACACCTTTAATTTCATCCTCAGCGTCGCAAATGGGAACAGGTTGACTTGGAATCCCTTCAGGCTTCGAGGCGATCACTACGGCGATTGTTGGAGCACCCATGGAGAGCCTCGGCCGCCACCGATCCGCCGGCTCCAGCCGCTTCCTCGGCATCTTGTCGCCATCGCCGCCCTCCGGCGAATCCGCGGGCGCCGCCGTCGAGCTCCACGAATCCGACGTCTTGTGGACCTCCGTCGCAGACGGGCAGGAGCCGGCGCCGCCTCCGCCTGCCTGGCCGAGCGAACACCTTTCCTCCCGTTTCGCTCTCCCACGCCCTCCCGACCGCGGGTTAGGAATCCTCGCTGCCCTTCCGGAGGACGACGCGAGCGGATCCTCCTCCCCGGTCATCGCCGCTGGTCCGCATCTCATACAGAGGAAACCCTCGATTTCTTCCGCGTCCTCCTCCGCTTCCAATTCGCCATCGCCCGCTTCCGCGGGCTCCGCGCGGATGATCCCCTCGGTTCCGAAGCCGAAGCCCGAGTACTCGCTCTCGACGCCGAGCGGGAGGGCGCACCAAGCGTACTCGCTTCCGGTCAATGTGCCGGTTGTCCCCCGGAGGATGAGACGATTCGAGATGGAGGAAAGTGGTGTAGCCGATGTTGGAGACGAGGACGATAACGAAATGATGCCGCCTCATGAGATCGTCGCCAGGAGCAGTGGAAGGGGGTCGCCCAAGACAACCTTCTCGGTCCTGGAAGGAGCTGGGAGAACGCTCAAAGGAAGAGATCTGCGGCGCGTCCGTGATGCTGTTTTTAGGCAGACGGGGTTTCTTGATTGATACGGTAAGCACTCGTTACTGAAAATTTTTTATTGCAAACGGAATTCTTGCATCTACTAGTTCTGGAATTGAATTGCATGGAATCCATAATATTTTGTTCAATACTTTTTTTCCTTCCGTATTTTCATCAGTATTTTGTGGCTGCTTTTGAATTTCAATATAAATATTAGTGTCGATTTCCAAGTTCAGTTGGCATTGATCCTAACCAGCTGAACCGTTGCTGAAACCTGTCGGATTATGGGGATGACCTAGAGCCATTACTTCCTTTCTACAATAAGACCAAGGAAATATAGAAATAGGAAAGATAGATGGAGAGGAAGGATGGATGAGAGGAAAGGAAGAAAACAAGGTTTGAAATCTTACCGAGTTAGGATTTTGGTCTCAGAGATGTCCCAGTGCCATATCCGAGGTGTCAACGCCCGACACATGGTGTTAAAGGCACCTACGAGGAGGACGAGGAAACAATTATGGGAGGAGGAGAGGAAGATTTGGAGGAGGTGAAGGAAGAAGATAAGATATAAAACTCAAACCCTAGCTCTCATCGTGGTCACTTCACTCATGGGAGCATTGTGCCAAATCTTTACCTTCATCACAACCTCACTGCCATTGCTGTTGCCTACCATTGAGATTGTCACAGTTGTTGTGGGCCTAACAGAAGCCTTGCGCGCTAAGGCTCTAGTGTCATTTGGGGCATCGTCATTGTTGTGGTCATTATTGTCTTTGTAAGCACACGAGTTTCATTGTTGAGCGAGTTTCTTTATTTTACACCTCACAGAATGTCTTTGCAGTCATCTTGTAGATTTTGTCATCTCAATCAATTTAACATATTGGTTGCCATTTGGAATTAAATGTTTCACTTGCTAACTAATGTATTGGTTAGCACTTGAAATTTTAAAACTGTAAAGGAAGTACCAAAAAAAAACCGGGCCCGGAGGGGGGGGGGGGGGGGGGGGGGGGTAATTTTCCCCTCTTCTTAAAGAAGGTAATAAGATGGAGAGAGAAAAAATTATTTTTATTCTCATTACACTTGTTTTTGTGATCCTGATTATCCTCTTTTCTCACAAACTTCCTCTTCTATCATAACCTCTTGAGCAATCTTTTTTCTCTATCCTATTAATTTCTTCTTCCTAATATTCTTTTCTCCTTGTTTAAACCACAATATTAAAGGGAAAAAAGTGGGATGAAAGAAGAAGAAAAGTGGAGGAGGTAGAAGAAGTGGAAGTTGGTTGGAGGAGGAGAAGAAATTTAAGTAGAGTTTAATCTTTGTACATTGCTTCGCAAATAAAATAGAGAATGCTTAGAACATTTTACTCTTTCAATTATCTTCCCACTCTTGTGGTTATGAAAAAAATATATCATTTTAACATGAAATTATTATAAAATCTTACTTTTGCTAACTTACAAATTTAAGATACTTTTACTAATCTTACTCCCAACTCAAACAATGCCTAATAATTACTAGCTAGCAGTGACCCAAAATAGGAGTCAATATGAATCCAAGTAGATGGATGTAAGTTTGGAATGAATTTTTATTTTATGCATTTCCACATACATTAACTCTTGACCTTTAAATTCATCTCTTAAAAAAAACTTGACAGAGTTGAGAGAAGAAATTTTAGTATTTCTCTTATACATCACAAGACTATATGTATAATTAGTATATAACTTTTAAGAAAAGGAGAAAAAGGGAAGAGGAAAAAGGAAACCAATTAAGGAAATTTTATAATGAAGGAAAATTAGGGATTCTTATGAATGGTGAACCAAATACCAATAATTTCTAGGGTTGTAAGTGAACCAAACGTTCATGAGGAAACATGGTGTTCAACATGGTAAGAGCGTGTTTATGTTTGTTCAATATATAGAAGGTCAATTAAATGAACAAGCTTAAACAACTTATTAAACTAAATGAACAAGCTTGAACATATCTGTGTTCGGCTCATTAATTTTGATGAACAAAAATTGTGAACTATTCGCAATCAATGTTCATGAACAATATTCACGAACAACGTTAGTGAACCATGTTCATTAATAATGCTCTTATCAAACTTGTAAATAAAGAAGCTCTTGAAACAAACAAACAACCTTGTAATAATATCAAGCTCACTAACCAATCAAACAAATTTAAAGATATAAAAGTTTCAAACGATCAAACAAGCTCAAATTGAGAGCTCAATAACATTTAAACGAATCAAGTTCAAATCAAGTTTGAACCAACCTCAAGCTTATAAAAAAGAAACCAAGCCAAGCTTGAACACCTAATTCAATGGCTTGGTTCATTTTAGGTTCGACTCGGTTTGGCTTGATTACCTTATCAAACAAGGTTGAACAACACAAAGCTCGGCTCAGCTCGGCTCGGCTCGTCTTGTTTACAACCTTAACAATTTCTAAGATAATCACAAATCAATCCTCTAATTGATTAGATTTTTTGATACTCCCTCTCGAGCTTGTGAATAGACATTTTAATTCCTAGCATTGTGAAGAATACTCAAGACTCAGGATTTTGTGAGTTAAAACCTTCTTCCTATATCACTTAGTAGGTACCTAATTTATACAAGAGATGATACACACTTTACAAGAAAGAGACTCTTCGGTTCCTACGATACAAGTAAATACTATTAACTCCTAGTTTCCAACAGAGACTCTTCGGTTCCCATGATACACATAATACTATCAACTCCTAGTTTCCAACATTCCCCCTCAAGTTGGAGCGTAGATATCAAAGGCATCCAACTTGTTGCTGAGATACGCAATCCTTGGTCCTCGAAGAGCTTTGGTGAGCAAGTCTGCCAGCTGATCATTAGAGTTGACGAAGGACGTGGTGATTTCTCCAGAAATAATTTTCTCACGGATAAAATGACAATCCACTTCTATGTGCTTCGTTCGTTCATGGAACATTGGGTTAGAAGCAATATGGAGAGCTGCTTGATTATCACATATCAATCTCATCGTTCCAACATCACAGAAATTCAACTCAGTAATGAGTTGTTTTGACCATATCAGTTCACACGTAGCAAGAGCCATAGCTCGATATTCTGCTTCAGCGCTTGATCTTGCAACCACATTCTGTTTCTTGCTCTTCCAAGAGATGAGGTTTCCACCAAATAGAATACAATACCCAGAGGTGGATCTCCTATCACTTGGGGACCCAGCCCAATCTGCATCAGCATAGCCAGTAACTCCTTTGTGTCCCCTATTTTCATACACCAACCCTTTTCCAGGTGACCCTTTAATGAATCTCAAAATTCGGACAACAGCATCCCAATGTTCAGTACGAGGGGAATTTAGGAACTGGCTTACTACACTGACCGCAAACGCAATGTCTGGTCTGGTGACAGTGAGATAATTTAGCTTTCCTACCAATCTTCGATATCTGCTTGGATCAGAGAATAGTTTTCCCTGATCAGGAAGAAGTTTGACATTCGGATCCATTGGATTCTCTACTGGTTTGCAATTCAACATTCCAGTTTCTTCAAGGATATCGAGGGCATATTTTCTCTGGGATATGGCGATTCCTGACTTGGACTGAGCAACCTCTATTCCAAGAAAATATCTCAGTTTTCCCAAGTCCTTTGTTTCAAAATGACGGAGTAAATGTTCCTTTAATCTTTGAATTCCAGCGTGGTCATTTCCTGTTATGACAATATCGTCTACATACACCACAAGATATATGCATAGGCTTGAAGAATGCTTGTAGAATACTGAGTGGTCCACTTTACTTCTGATCATTCCAAATTCTTGTAGAGCCAAGCTGAATCGTCCGAACCAACATCGAGGAGACTGTTTAAGGCCATATAAGGACTTGTGGAGTCTACAGACTAGGCCTGACTCTCCCTGAGCAACAAACCCAGGCGGTTGCTCCATATAAATCTCCTCAGATAGGTCACCATGCAGAAATGCATTTTTGATATCAAGCTGGTGTAAGGGCCACTGGTTCATGGCTGCCATGGAAAGAAAGATCCGAACCGAAGCCATTTTTGCCACAGGAGAAAACGTATCTCCATAATCTTGGCCAAAAATCTGAGTGAACCCTTTAGCCACAAGGCGTGCTTTAAGTCGATCCACAGTGCCATTTGGCCCAACCTTCACAGTAAAGACCCATCGGCATCCAACAGGATTTTTCCCTATGGGTAAAGGAACCAGGGACCATGTCTGATTAAACTTCAACGCTTGCATCTCTTCAATCATTGCCTGCCTCCACCCTGGATGAGAAAGGGCCTCCTGTACATTTTTTGGGATAGAAACAGAGGACAAGGAAGAAGTGAAAGCATATTGGACAGGAGAAAGGCGATGATAACTAACAAAGTTGTAAATAGGATGAGGATTACGAGTGATACGGTTACCTTTGCGAACCGTAATTGGGAGATCAGAAGGATCCGAAATCGGTTGGGATGCTTGGTCAGGCACTGAAGCACTGGGCTCATGAACAGGAGCTGGTTGAGGAGGCGGAACATTGCGGGAACGACGCTGATAAGTGATCAAATGAGGAGATCCTTCTTGAACACTGGACTCAGGAGTGGTTGTATCAAGAAAGGGTATTGGCAAGACCGGGGATGGAATGACAGTTTCTTCTTTGGAGGTGAAGAATGGTGTATTCTCAAAGAAAGTCACATCGGCAGAAATAAAGAACCGATGCAATGAAGGAGAATAACATTTGTAACCCTTCTGAACCCTTGAATATCCAAGAAAGATACATTTAATTGCTTTGGCTGTGAGTTTATCTTTTCCTGGAGATAAATCATGCACAAAACAAGTACATCCAAAGATACGCAGAGGTATTTTGTATGTTGGTTCATTGGGAAACAAAAGGGAGTGAGGAACCTGATTACCCAACACTGAAGATGGCATTCGATTGATCAAATACCCAGCAGTAAGAACTGCATCAGCCCAAAATCTTAGAGGAACATTAGCTTGAAGTAATAAAGTACGAGCAGTATCAAGCAAATGTCGATGTTTTCTTTCTGCAATACCATTTTGTTGTGACGTGTGTGAGCAACTAGACTGATGAATCATGCCTTTAGTGACCACAAAAGAGTTGAATGAAGAAGAGAAGTATTCTTTAGCATTATCACTACGGAAGATGTAGATTGTACGACCAAATTGGGTAGAAATCTCGGAACAGAACTTCTTAAAATTCTCAAATAGTTCAGATCGTTCTTTCATTAAGTAGATCCAAGTACACCTTGAATAATCATCTATAAAGGTAACAAAATAACGAAAACCTAGAACAGAAGTGGTGCGACAAGGTCCCCAAACATCAGAGTGGACTA
The DNA here is from genome assembly GCF_044706935.1 of Curcuma longa. Lineage (NCBI taxonomy): Eukaryota > Viridiplantae > Streptophyta > Magnoliopsida > Zingiberales > Zingiberaceae > Curcuma > Curcuma longa. The sequence continues at coordinate 7,095,781 of NC_133875.1, forward strand.
ACTCAAAAGGAAACTTGGATCGACTAGCTTTCCTATTTTTGTAGGAAGAACGAACATGCTTACCAAGTTGGCACGGTTCACATTGGAGAGATTGTAAATGAGAAAGTCTAGGAATCATTATTTTCAACTTATTTAGACTTGGATGTCCTAGACGATTATGGAGAGTATCTGGAGAATCAGCCGCAGCACAGACTGTTAAGGGTGGAGATTGAAGGAAGTAGAGCCCATGTGATTCAGAGCCTGCGCCAATCATCTGTCCCGTACTTCGGTTCTGGATATGAAAAGAATCAGGAAGAAAGGTTACTGAGCAATTGAGAGAGCGAGTTAACTTACTTATTGATAGTAAATTAAACGGGCTCCCGGGAACAAGAAGAACAGAATCTAAATTTAGAGAAGGAAGGGGAGAAATTTTGCCTACTCCAGCAGCTTGTATTTTTGAACCATCTGCAAGTGTTATAAAATGGGTTTTTTCGTGGAAGACAAGTTTGAAAATAATGAAGGATTACCAGCAATATGGTCGGATGCACCGGAGTCCAGAATCCAGGAGGAAGAGGGCAACGATTGAGAAAAGCAAACCGAAGAATCACCAGATTGAAGTTCTAGGGCTGCTACATTGCTAGAAGCAGCTTTGAAATTAAGGAACTCTTTATATTCGTCGTTAGACACGAAGAACTTGTTTTCTTGTAGGGATTCATCTTTCTTGGCTGAGTCTACCACTTGCACCTGTGACATATTTGCAGATTTTGCCGGGAAGCCATGTAAAGTGAAGCATCGATCTCGAGTATGTCCCATTCGATTACAATGAGAACACTGTGGTCGATTTCCACGACCTCCTCTCCCTCGTCCACGACCTCGGCCTCTACGATCAGAGTTGGTAAAGAGTATAGCAGAATCAACTTCAGTTTTGAGAGATTCATTGGTCAATGGCACACGAAACAACCGATCAATGAGTTCATCGACAGTAGGAATATTTGGATTGGTAAGGACTTGATTCTTGACATTGTCAAAATCCTTATGTAATCCGTGAAGAACAAACACCATATACATCTGATCCAATTTCTCCAATACTTTGTTGGTATCGCTGTATGTTAGGTGCATCTTGACTTGATGAATTGTGGACTGGGCTTTGTTGAGATACGAAGTTAAGTCATGATCCTGCATCTGAAGAGTTGCCAAATTATGGACCGAATCATAGAGTCGTTGAATGTCATTGGCATACACACTCTTAGCTTTTTTCCAGATATCATAACAGGACTTGTAGGAGCGATAATGAACCAAAAGTGTTGGGTCAATAGACTGCCAAAGAAGAGACACCAGCTGATAATCAATTCTCTGCCATTCAGCCTTTGATGCGTCATCACGCTCCTCTACTTGAGTTATGAGGTGATCCGAAAGCCCTTGACCAAGGAACCAAATCTCAACAGCCGAAGACCAATCCATATAATTTTTGCCATTGAGTCTCTCAGAGGTAATAGAGGGAGTTCCTGAAAAGGCAAATGAAAAGGGACTTTTCTGGACTCCTGAGCCTTGCTGGATCATGCTAGAGGATGAGGATGAGGCCATAGTAATAGTGACAAGCTAGGGCAGCAGAGGAAGAAGAGGCGACCTTGTCTGGTAGGTGTTGTCTTCTGGATTTGAGAAATCCTTTGCTTGACCGGATCGCAGAAGATAAAGAGAAAAAGACAACCTGCTCTGATACCATGTGAAGAATACTCAAGACTCAGGATTTTGTGAGTTAAAACCTTCTTCCTATATCACTTAGTAGGTACCTAATTTATACAAGAGATGATACACACTTTACAAGAAAGAGACTCTTCGGTTCCTACGATACAAGTAAATACTATTAACTCCTAGTTTCCAACAGAGACTCTTCGGTTCCCATGATACACATAATACTATCAACTCCTAGTTTCCAACAGGACCTCCTCTTTGTTCCTGAACCCACATTGTCAACATCAGTATAGTCTTCAAGTGTAATCTTGTTATGTTTCTTGAACAAGATTCCTTTTTCCATAGTTCCTTTTTGGTAATGTAATAGCTTGTAGGCTACAAGCAAATGTAATTTCTTCAAATTTTGCATGAACTAGCTCACATCATGTATAACATATGTTTGGACGTGTGTGAGATAGGTAGATCACTCAACTAACTACTTTCAGATACATTTTTCTAAACATGTTAGCTTGCTTGCATGCCAATTTCCCATATCCTTCAATAGTTTAATGGCATGCTTTTAGTAAGATATATAGATCTATGTCTTGAACTATGCTATTGCAATATCCAGCAAGTACTTAAGTGGCGTATGTAACACCAAATTGAACCCTCAAATCACATAAAAATGCTAGTACAAAATTAATGAAGCAAATGGAGATAAGTATCCCACATAATTTTTTTTTTATCTCACAGAGAATTGAATGGGGTTTTTTTTTTATTAATTGATAGTTGTCCTAATCTATGGAATCCTAATCCCCTTTATTAGATTCACAAAAATCACAATAAAACTCATTCTTCTTTATAAATAACAACTCAGTTATCCTAATAAAAAGCTATTGACTTTTCTAAAATACTAAAATTTTAAAAATTCTCCAACTTTTTTTTTCTAAAAATATAACAAATTATAAAAATTTTAATTAACTTAAACAACTTTGTAATTTTCAATAATTTTAAATATGATTAAAAATTCTAACCATGTTATTCTTCCCTAATCAGGAGAACATTAATGTGATTGATCTTTCTTTCAGTAGCATCATCAGACCCTTAGAATAATCTTTTTTTTTTTCACTTATTAGCATAATATCATTAACCACCCTGATGTCAGTGAATGCATAGGCATTAAGCTTGGGATAAATATTTTTTTCTCCAACTGTTTTCTTTATAGAAACCCTATCAACAAGTAAATTCTGAATTGCAGCAAAAATCCTCAAAGGAGAAATATAAGCCTTGGTACTCAAAAAGGATAAGCGTCCTCCTTGCACCTCAAAGCACTAGTAATCCTTAAATCAGTACTATATCACCATATTTGTATAGGAAACACATCAGAACTTACCAATGCTAATCTTTTGGCTAACCAGATTGCAATACAAATACAACACAGACATTAATGAGGTTTTAGGGTTTAGGAAACCCTGTGAAAAGTTTTCTCCAAATCAATTTTCACATTAACATAAGGACTTGAGCACTGAGTTATAGAATGAGTGCACAATCTCACTCAACGCTGCACTTACTGTTCTGAAGATTCTTACCACGTAAGAAAGTCCCATTGTTTATTTATAATATCATATTCATCATGTGAGGCCTCATTTTTTTAACCAACAACTTTGTCATGATTTTGTATATAACATTGCACAAGGGAATAGATTTGAACATTAATTTTAATAACAACAGTTACCTCCATTTTCTTAATGAAAATATTCCTTGTTTTGCTCTACAAAAGGCCTAATCACAATAGTAAAGAAATTTTGATAATCCTGAAGGTCCTCAAGTTAATGGTATTGATAACATGAACATCAAAGAGGTAAGCAATCTGAAGACCAAGAAACCAAAATTTGCCTGGGAATCATTTGCTGCAGTGTATCTCCATCTGAGCTTGCATCGCGTTCCTTTTATTTGTTTAAGCACCCAAGTAGGTACAAGAATCGTTGATGTTTATACCAATTGTGGACAGTTCTTCATCCATCACTGGATAAGACAGATATTTGGTCGGATTTTAAATAGATTTGTCATTTTGTTCAGCAGTTTCTGTTGGTAGTTTCTTTTTTTAGAATATTGAGCTGAAATTCAAGTTAAACAAGAGAACGAAGGGATGCAAAAGCAAGTAGAGCATCCCATCAGAATCATTGCCAATTGATTTCCTTCATTTCTACCGCAGTTTGAAATTGCTAGTCCCCCAATTAATATGTAATGTCTGATGCCTTATATTGGTGACCCTCATAGATAACCTTTTCTTCTCTTTTAATTGACATTTGCCGAACTGTCGTTTAACTTTTCAGTTTCTCATTTCAGCTTAGCTCTAACATAAACAGTGATTCACATAAAATAATAATAGAACATTATGTTCTTGAATGGAAGTTCATTCCTCCAGTGGAGTGATATGGTAAATATTTTCATTTCGAGAACAATCACTAGGAAGTTAATTCTTCAACAAGCTGCAAGTATTACTAGACACGATTCAACTCAAATATCATATTACTCGAAACAGTAGTGAACAGACTGTATGAATTTGACATGACTAATCGTATGATAGCATGAAATTAACATAAATATAAACACATTTATCCGATAGATTGGCTTTTCATGAAGTCTGACCAGTTAGTATCTGTTTGACTAAGTTTACAGGATTTAGTTTTTCCAAAGTTGCAAGTAATTTTATATCATTTGTTACAATAGGACACTATTAAACTTGGTAACACAAATCTTTGGCAGTTACTATACCATTATATTATACATTTAGACCATTATCTTTCTTCAATTGCCTGAAGTGCCTAGAATTTGATTGATGTTGGAATCTTCTAAATTCCTGACGTTAGGAGAATCATTCTTTTTTTTTTTCCCTCCTGAACAGACGCAGATTCAAGAAGAGCCTTATTTAATCAACCTTGGTAAGTTGCGCAAGCTTCCTTGGTGGTTTAAACTTGATTCATGGTCGATTTGAGTGTAAGACATTCCTTCAATACATGTTTTCTCATGTAAACTTATTACTTGTTGCCTTCATTCTGGAGCTTCCGCAGTTCTGCCTAACATCCCTGATTGGATGTTATATTTGAACGTACGCAAGGGGTTGCTATTTACTAATTTCCCTACAATGCACTGCGTCAAATGACTGCATAAAATCATCATGCCACAAAATTGTACATTGCTGATATATGCTTCGAAGTTTGGATCGAACTCAATAAATAGCTGATTTGTTGATGTACGTGATTCCTATTATGAGATTCTTAGTACCGTTATATTCTCTATGAACATCTGCCTTCTCCTCTATGGAGGGCGGGCAAAAGCTAACTGAACTCACTGTTTTCTTGATTCGTAGCTTTTAATCACAGAGCCTAAGTATCACACTAGATGTAAGATAATTTTTTTACTTTGGACAAACTGGTAAGGTTAGACATTTAAACGCTTGATGATAGTCTTATACTTTTGCTTGTTCAATTTTTCTTGATTTAGCGTTGGTTTTTAATATGAACAAAAAATTCTTTATTATTATTTACTTTGTTGGACTATTCATTGTAAGTTAGATTTATATCAGCTATTGGCTTACTCCATGTTGACTTACCCAAATAAGTTATCGGACACTTTCATTTGGTCAAATCGTGCACATCTGTTCCACCAATTCAACTTGTTCGATTACCTATCTAATTAGTTTGACTAGCATATTTGATCAATCCTGGTTTGGCCAACCCTATTAGCTTGGCAAACAAAATTGACCTGATTAGCTTGACTAATCTGTGGATTCAAGTAGCTTGCCTCACTCAATTAAGGTAAATTGGACACTGTCCTAAAATCTAACTTCCTCAAGTTGCTTGACTCCAAGCTTATAGTTTTATGCTCTACAATCCGATTTCATAAAAACATTTTATCGATTATTTGAGTAAATTTAAAAAATGCTTGTAGAGGTTCATCTAGACGGTCAGTGTTTCTTAAGTTCCTTTCTTGTGGAAGGAAAAAATCCCCTGTGGTGCTTCGTTGATACTATGGTAATATGATAAAATGTTATATTATTAATAATAATTAAATATATTTATTTCTTACATAAGTTTTTAATACACTTTTAAAAAGGATAAATTTAAAAGATAAATATAAAACCACCATTTAGATAAATTTATACATTAAAACATATGGAAATACTTATAGTTTACTTATTTTAATAAAATTTTCATCAACTTTCAACATTAACTAATTTATCAAGTACATAAAATTCAAAGAGGATTTGGAATAAATTTCAAAGATAAATATAAATCCACCATCTAGATAAATTTATACATTAAACCATATGGAAATATTTATTCCATTGTCATTGACAGGAAATTAAAAAAAGTTTTATTACCAAATATATCTTATAGTTTACTTATTTTAATAAAATTTCCATCAGCTTTCAACACTAACTAATTTATCAAGTACATAAAATTCAAAGAGCATAATTAATACCAAATTGACATAATTAATTTATTATGAGTTTCTAAACGACACGATAAAATAGTTAACGTTAAAAAAAAGTAAATATTTAATAAAATGAAATATATTATTCTACAAACCAAATGCACCGTTAAGAGATAATTAATTTATTCGACGAATGTACATAAATGCAAATTAATATCCTCTGTTTAAATTCCTTTATTTATTGCCGATATAAAGTGCCAAGAGTTACTTGACTTACCACCCAAGCAAACCCAATCCCAAATTATTCTCTTTCCTTCCGGAATTAGCCCCACCACGTCGATGGAATTACCATTCTGCCATACGTCCCTACCGCGTCGCACCCGCCTTATAAATATTCCTACTGGTCGCCCCAAAACCCTATCTGCTCTCCTCTATCCCGATGCGTCTTCCCTTCCCTGCTCCCCCTCCTGCGTACCTCGCCCATCGCCGACCTCCTCGCCGGTGATATGGCGGTGGATCTGCTGGCTTCCGCCGTCTACTTCCCCGTCGTATTCTTCGACGGGGATCGCGAGATCGACGTAGGATCTGTCCCGCTGTACTCCTCGCTAGGGTTCAAAAAATTCCAAGCCGTCGTCAGCCAGAGGATCGGCGTCGCCGCCCAGCAGATCTCGCTGTCCCTGGTCCGTCGGAAGAAGGCCCGGGTCTCGCCGGATGTCCGCCGCAAGGTGCCGATCGACGAGACGTCCGACTTCGCCTCCATCGTCTGCGAGAGGGACTGTTTCATCCTCGCCGCTCTGCGCCGGCCGAGACGGGAGCGTCGGGGACGGTCCAGAAGGAAGGGCCACGGCGCTGGGGAGGAGGTGACGCTGCCGGAGCTGAAGATCCTGAGGCGCAACCCTGCGAGATCGGGCGTCATCGATCCGGCTTCGGGTCTGCTCGTACCGGAAGCGGTCGCTGGGATCGGGCCGTGGGAGTACGAGGCCCAGCTGTGGAACCTCCAGCGGCAGAGGGATAAGTTCGGCCCGCTAGCCCCTTTCGCGGTTCCTCGGCCGCCGCGTATGGCGTCGGCGTGCGAGGAGTGCGAGGCGGCGAAGGTCGAGGGGAGGCCGCCGGGGTTCCACTGGTGCGTGCACGACGCGGTCACCGTCGGATTCCGGTCGATGGTGGGGCCCATTCAGCGGCCCACAAGGAAGGAGCTGGAAGCTTCCGCAGAGGTGGAAGGATAAGCTGTCTTTCCATTTATTCACATTGTTTCTTCAACCCAAAAAACAGAAAAAAAAAACAAAAAGAACAGAAAATAGAAATAGAGAGAGAGAGGGCATCGTGGGCGGTATAATCCTCGGGTCGCGGTTCCGTCGAAGAAGACCTGGCTATCCGCTGGCGTCGGGCCCCACGTCGGGTGGGAACAGTCGACGTTGGTATGCGGTGAGGCCTACCACATCTGCGTGCGTGCGTTTTAAGTTTGGCGGGTGTAGTGTCGAGGTTTCAGGAGTTTTTTTTTTTTTCATTTTGATATATTTTTTGTTTTTTTGGGGAACCCCGAAAATAATTGAATTGAATTGAATGCGAGAGGTTTGTTATGGTTGTCTGCTCGTGCAATCGCTCTTCTAGAATTGGAACTAGTCACCTTTGGTTCACTTCGAACCAAACTTTGCAACCTTACATTGTTGACCGAGTCACATCATGGCCGGCGTACTAGAACGGATGATGATGGATGGGGAAAAGCGTACTTGCAATTGCTAGACTATGGATTATCTCAAGTAGAGCACGTGCGATATGCAAAGTTTGAGGAGAAATGTGCCTTCCCCATGATTGGAGAAAAGTATGTGGTTAATGAACAAATGATGGTTTGTCTTGCAACCTTAATCTTAAGTAGAACATAATTGTAGAGGTAAATTAGAGGTTTCTCAACATATTTTATGAAATTTTGTAGTTTTTTTTTGCTTGAGTTTGAGATGACTAATTTTGACTAAAATTTGATTATATTAAATTCAATCAAGTTTCCTTCCTCTAATTTCGTAGTAGCATGGGTAGAGAGAGAAAAAGAATTTGATATTCTAGTTTAAAATTTGTAATGATTTGTGAAAATTAATGTTTTTCCTTCCCTGTTCAAGAATTTTTAAGACCTTTCATATCTATTTTTGGGTCATGATTGAGTTGGTTACTATGAGACAGATTTATTGCAATAGAGCAAGGGTCAAATTTCGACGAAGTTGAGATAATGTCTTTTTTCGTAGTGGTCAATTGTAGATTTTTAATTTACTTCTTTAAAGATAATCGTGGAATCAATCATGCGAAATTATTAAGATGTCGGATTCTATGTTTGCTAAGTAGTAGCATGGGTAGAGAGAGAATTTTATATTCTAATTTAAGTAAACATAACATCAGGTAGGAGACTAGGGTGGATATGGTTCAATTTATCAAAGAAAGTTCAATTTAAAATTCAAATCAAAATTGAATCCATATAAAATTAAACCAAAATATGATTTGATTTAGTTTAACCAATTTAAAATTGTTGATTAAAAGGTAAATATAAATCCATAAAAAACAAAAGTAGTTATTATTATTTTTTTAACTTTTAGGTTGATAATAAAATTAGGGTAAACATCAAAAGCGTCCCTTTATTTTCTTTTAATTGACATCTAGTCTCACAAAAGTTTTTCATGAAAATTTTAAATTTTCCACTAACTATAAGGGTAAATTTGAAAGTGTTTGTATCGAGAGACCCATTAGCCTAGTGTTTTTAAGTCAATTGGCTATAAAAAAAATTTCATCCGTTAATTGATCAAAATTGGAACTCAATCTTAGATATCTAGGAGATTGAGAAAATGCCTTGATATTACATCATTACCTTAGGGACAAACATTCCTTTATTTTCAAATCATAGGGATGTTCCATTTTGATTTTTCATTAAAAGGATATCCCATTTTCCTGGTTAACCTGGTATAATTATCCAAATGCCCTTCAATATTATTCTGTACTGTTCAGTAATGTTATCTCCTGACTAAAATCTTTCATCTAATTTTTGAATCAGTTGGTCGCATAGTAGTTGCTATATATATTGTAACAGCTATCATTTCGTAACTACTACAATGTAAATGTTAAGTGAGCATATGGATAAACAAAAGTTTAATTAAATTGAATTAACTGACCAAATTTAAAATTTTAATTTAATTATTTTAAAATTTTAAAATTTTTATAAAAATCTATTATTTAAGATAATTTGATTTGGTTTCAATTTTAAAACTTCTAGTTCGATTAAATGGAATAAACTATAATTTTCAATCGAATCAGATCGAATCGAAATTGCACCATAGTAGTGTTGGTTTTCAAAACCAACACCATAGTTCTGTTAATTTAGTTTTCGACCGAATTAATCGATGTTTTGTTGGTTTGATTTGTTCAAGTTTTGTTGGAAAGATCGATTAGTTCGGTTAATTAAAAAAAAATTAAGTTGTTCAGTTTCAGTTTAATTGGTTCAATCAGTTTGATTTTGATCTGATTGCTCAAAACTCTAGTTGAGCATGCATCAATAATATTTACATTGTAGCAGTATGATTTTATAGTTGTTACAACACATGCTTAACTTATTCAAAAATATTCACATTGTAGCAGTTATGGTTTCGTAGTTACTACAACGTATAACATATTCAAAAATATTCACGTTGTAATAGCTATGGATTCTTAACTACTACATCGTGGATTTAACCCTATTCACCTATAATTCACGTTATAGTAGCTATGAAATCGTAGCTGCTATAATTATTGTAGTAGCTACAAAATTATATTTACTACAACGCGTTCAACTTGCTTACTTAACATTTATATTATAACTGCTATAAAACCGTAGCTTAGTAAACATGAACATTTTTGAACATGTTAAATATACGTTGTAGTAGTTACAAAATCATAGTTGCTACAACAACCGATACTAGGAGCCCAGAGGAACAAGGATCACATCCAATGCTTTAAGTGCCAGAAACGAGGATATTACAAGAATCGGTGCCTGAAGAGGAAGACGGGAAAAAATCAGTATATTTTAATTATTACAAAAATATCCCTAAGTTGCATGCGCATTAGATAATTTATCTGAAAATTTAGAAAAATTAGAAAAAGTAAATTTGGATAATTCAAATGTAGATAAATTAGAAAAATTAGATAATTTGACTAATTCAAATTTGAACAATTCAAATTTGAAAATTTCAAACTAAGATAGATTTATTAAATTCAAATTTGAAAAAGTCAAATTTGAATAAATTATAAAATTTAAATAATTTAACTAAATCAAATTTGAATAATTCAAATTTGAAAAAGTTAGATTGAGGAGAAGAAAGTAAATGAGAACAACCTCCAGTGAACTGGCAGCTCTCCTTGTCGATTGAAATCGCCGCCACTACAACTTCACCATTAGAATCGCTAAAAGGATATTTTGTTCGGTCGAAAAAGTCACATGACATGACACACATGACTTACCACATCTCTTATGTTAAATTTCATACTATTGTTTTCCTGTAATGTATCTTTACTTAAAAAAACAAAAGAGAGTTCATGTTAAAAAAAAAAAAAACACAGACAAATCCAAAAAATAAGAAAGCATTCACTTCTTAAAAATGCATGCCACCTAAATTCTTGGAATTTTGTTCTCTTTTGAACGTATCACAAACGTGTTTTCTTTTATTTGAAAACAAACTGGAAAGTGGGGAAAGAAATCAATTTCTACACAAGATACATTGATACTGAATCGGCATGTCAAGTCATCATGTTTGGTAGATTTACTTAGTAGACAAAATATAAAATCGGACCATCTATCCCGAAATTAATAAGCTTATAAGAATTAAAACCCAGTTTTTAAAAAAATGTATTAAACATGCTAGAGACATACTGCAATACGGCATCCTCTTAAAGGAAGAGTTAAATATCAAATCTTTAAAAATAAAAGTTCGAGATGATAAAAAAAACCCTTTCTTATCAATACAAAGTTGAGCAATGCCATAGAATGCCCAAGTTAGTCTTTTATTTGATAACAAATACGTAGTTAAAGCACACTATCAACACATTTATTAAAATTCTCCAGAGAAGCTACAAGCGTAACCCAAAAGAATAGATGTTATACGGTACCGTGGGCTTAGAATGTACTTGGAAGCACTTTCACAGATCTCTCAGTTAGCTGAAAACTGCTGGGCTCCTTCCATTCGATTTACACAAATCAACAGGGAAAATGTCCGTCACTGAAGCAACCCGCTCCTCTTACCGAACGCAATCGCTAAAATATAGAGAATCACACAGCCAACAACAGTACCCCAGGTCGTTTCCCAGAATTTGTGGTAGGGGGCGTCGTATAAGTCGATGCCAATGTTCATACCAAATAGACCTACAACCACCACACCAGCAGTGGTCACCACAGTGGCAGTGCTCAGCATGACTCCCATTTGCAGCAGTTGATTCTGCTTCTCATCCAGCATAATGTTGATGTAGTCCTCTGTGTCGTCCACATACTCCCTCAACTTCATGCATCCCAAGAGAATAAATAAGCAAGTCAGTCTTGTGGAGAAGAGAAAACAAAGGAAAAGAGAAAATTGGAATTGAACCATGAACATGCCTAACTAACCAATATCTAAACAAGAATTTACCTTTAGATAGAGATTATGCAAAAAAGACAAGCAATTCTACACATGTCTTATAGCAAGCAACATGTCACAAGATGATTAGCTTCATCTAGTTCCACATTGATAACAGAGGAATAATGTAGGGGATGGAGACACATAATTGGGGGATAGGTGGGTTAGGCCATGAAGGTTTATGCTTAGTGTAAGCCAAAAGGTGACGAGTCAGATTACAAATATTGAGCTTAGTATGGGTTGTAGCTAGTGGGATTCTTCAGGTTTTAGGCAAAGAGAGAGCCACAAGATGACTCGCTTCCTTGACTAATGATGGAAAGGGAAACTCCACCAAAGTGATCAATTATTCAAAGTTACTAGACTCATTTAGTTATGATCGCATATATTTTCCTTCATAGTAGTGACGATTCTGTCTGAGTTCATGATTAACATGTGCATCATGAATTTTGCCAAGTAATAAGCAATTTCTAAGAAAATATGTGCTCCGAGGTTTCCCGCTTTTAATATTGGTGGTAGATAATAAATAAAAGATAGCAAAGCTTGACAGTTGGCAGTGAAAATGCATAAACATACATGAGAGAGCTTGTTAAGAGTGCCATCAATCTGCACAAAGTAAGCCTCCAAAAGCATCTCCAGCTCCTCAATATTAGGCTTTAAGACTCCTAAGCTTTCTTGACTGCTTTCTGTTTCAACTCCTAACTCATCATCCCTTAACATGCAAAATTTCATGTAAAGCACTTAATTATCTTAAATGGCTTCCATAAGAAATTTCAAAAAATAAAAAAAGCTAAAATTCTATAGCACGGCACCCTTATAAGACCAGTCAAATCTACACATTTGAACATACTTAGTCGTCTATTTTAGGTAGTTTGCGGTTGGTTATTTGTTGAGCTGCACTGCTTAGTAATCCAATATAAATAAAAACAGATAGTGCTAAGTAGCAACCAAACCGAGTTCAAAAGATGAATTACTTCAAGATAATAGCCTTAGAACCCATAAGATGGGATATATCCATCAGACATAATTATTTAATTCATGCAGAAATGAAGAAAATTTAATATAAAAAAAAATACAACTCAATACTTTTGTACACTGGTTTCAAAACACCATTATTTGATTTTAAATGCTCAAATAAACAAATATATATATATATATATATATATATATATATATATATATATATATATATAAGCAATTTCTAAGGATTAGATATATATGTCAGAAGAAAAAAAAGGGCAATGAAATTAGTACTTTGACGAACTCATCAAACTAAGTATGAAAAGTGTCTTGATATGCTGAGATAGTTTATTCTATAATTTTCATTCTATTTGCTGTCTTCTAAAAAACCAACAATCACTCACCCATCTTCCTGCTCAGATGCATCATTCTCCAAGTTAATCCTCGAGGAAGATTCACCAGCTCGCTGATGAGCAAGTTTGTCTGTAAGATACATCTCAGCCATGTCCATGTCATCGTCAAGTAAATGTTCGAGTTCATCTCTGACCTGCATGTAAAATACATAGTAAACATAATTAAAATCCAAAAGGAATGAAAAATGATCAATGCTTCAGAAGCAAACAAAAGAACTAAGAATCCATGGTAAACATCTAAACCATATGAAGCTGAACAGGAAAGCCCCCAACAAAGTAGTGTCCTTCTCGAGGGTGAGGGTGAGCGTGAGGGTGAGGGTGAGGGTGAGTGTGGAGCATATATATCAGGTGGTAAAATTGATAGCATCAAGAAAGTAGTATTGAAATATACATCTCAAAAAACTAAATTTGCAGCATATTGGCAGTAAAAATGTAACATGTATCTTTATTAACTTCAAGAAATCTAGTTAATACAATACCTTCTGCACACGCCCTGATAATGCCACCAAGCGACTCTTGATTTGTCTGACACGCTCAAGATTAAGAGTACTAATTTTCGAAGTCAGTTCATCTAAGGCTGGATAAGCTTCTTTTTCCAAGGTTAGTGTCTGAATAAAAGCGAAAAGAGCATTGTATGATGAATAATTGAAACATCCTACCAATATGAAAGTGAAATAGCATAACATCTAAATTGAACTCACTATTGAAGGTATAAATATACTTCCTATGGAAAAATGCTTGCAAGAACCAGTGCCTGACGGGTTAGAACATTGACAACACATTTCCATGAATTATATCATCTAAGATGATGCACTTGTACTGAATATATAATTAAAAGAAATTGAACAAGTAAGATGTTTTCCATGAAGAGACAAACATAATGATAGATCTTATGAAATAAAATTTGGCAAGCTTTAGCTGACCAAATAAGGGAAAGGTGCAATTGTCTAAAATGATAAACAGAAATAAGAACACAAACTTGTTAGTAAAGACAAACAATCTCAGTAATAGACAAATAATTGAGAAAATGTAAGTCAGGAAGCAGGTGTCTTTATTCCACAAGAAAGAACATTAGCTAAACTAACAGGAGATACAGGCAACATAAAGAATCAGAATGCAGGCATTTACTGCAAGGAAAAACATGTGTCAGCCAACCAGTAGAATAATACGAAAAATCAAGAGGAAAGCAAAAGAAAAAAGATATACTGAGAAAAATTAACCCAGTAAACTGCTTAAGTAAATAATAATGATAATAATAGAATGCCAACAAAGTTAAACAATCTTAGCAGTAGGCAAATAACTAAAATGTAAATGAATTAGACACCAGTCTGAATAGTCTGGATAATATGAGTCAGGAAGCAGTCATGTTTACACCATGAGAGAAAACATTAGCTAAACAACGAGAGATATATGTAAACATAAACTGCATCAGAAAGCAGGCATTTACTTAAGAAAAAACATGGATCAGCAAAGAAAAGAATATAGGAAAAATTAAATTAAGAGAAAAGTAAAAGAACAAAGACATAATGAATGAAACTGACATGCTACATGGCCCATGTGACGCACAATGCAAAACAGTTTCTTAAGTATGAAGCACATACCAATATAGGTAATAAAACTGAATCTACTTTCTTTTGCATAAATTTAGCAGTTATCATAACCATATTGCAACTAGGGGTGCAAACGAATCGAATTGAGCCGAATAATATGAAAATATTGATATTTAAGTTTGAGCTAAAAAAATATATATGATATTTGAATTCCATTCGAAGCTCGAAAATACAGATAATTTTGGCTCGAACTTGGTTCGACATAAAATTCGATTCGAATTGTTCGAACCTTGATTCAAGCAGAATCAAACTATGATTCGAAATGACTTAAATTCGAGTTCAGTTAAAATTATTTGAACCTTAATTTGAATATATTTAAATTAAAATTGTGTAAAAATAATCAGAATTCGATTCGAATTCGGCTCGCGAGCGGCTCATGATCAATTGAACAGAATATTATGGGTGAATTCGGCTCGAAAAAATTATCGAACATGTTTGAGTTTGGCTTGAATTCGATAATTTCAAATACGAATCAAATATTTTTCGAGCCGGCTCGAAAAGCTCATAAATAAGTTTGATTCGTTTGCACCCCTAATTGCAACTACTATACCAGCATCTTCCTTTTAAATCCAATCGCATCCACGGTGACAACCAAAAATTCACCCTTCAAATGTTTGGAGCGGAAATGCATAAGAGAAGGTATGCTATACTGCTGTTGATTTTGGTTTGTATCTTATCATTTTTATGTCCTCAAGAATCACTATTGGTCGGCATGGCAAAAATGACATGCCCATACATCATTTCTGCTGCCACAAACCTACACTATGTCAACACAAGTACCATTCAACAAGAAGAATTGTCTTCCCACGAGCATCTTTCAATTTTGTTTGTTGATCATGAGGAGATGCGCTACTAGAGAAAAAAAAGCAGGGAAGCAATGACTGGAGTACCAACAATTACAAAGAAGAGTGATGTCCAAGCAAGAAATTGATAAATTTCCATATCTATATCTTGTACTTGAGTCACAGCACAACAAGGATACAACTTGTGAAAACACCAACAAAAAACTGATTGGACCAAGCAATTTGTAAAAACTAGTCAGAGTGCCTGATTTTATAAAATTGATCGGAATGGTTACTTGTATAAAAAAATGGAATGGAGCAAATGGCGAGAGGGAAACATTGTGATGCTTCAACAATTGAAGGAAGTGTTGCGAGGGGGGGGGGGGGGGGGGGGGGGGGGCACAAGTAGGTGGTGAAGCCAAAACCAACAAGGAGAAAGAGGAGAGACACCCCTATGAAGGAATCATGAAGGTTCTCCATTCTTTGAGGCCAATCTCTTGGTTCATTCACTCTTCGGCAAAAATTTTAAAAAAAAAACTTCGATAAAACATCAACATATAAAACCAAGAGAAGTGGGTGCACATGTGTTATTAATATTGGCAAGATCCACAAACCTTAAAGAAAAATAACAAATATTGAATCTGTTTTTTCTGAAGCATAAAAAGTAAACAATGAAAAATAAAAAATTTTATCCCAAAAAGTGAAGTTCTTGGAGAATCTTGAAAAAAAAACTGCCGAAAAAATCCAGTTGCCATTGTTTTAATACCACATGAAGACCTCCAAGAACTTCATTTCTACGATGTTATTTTATGCGTTTAGGAAAAAAAACTCTAGACAAAAATATATGACAGAAAAAATTATCATAAGATTGCATTGCAAGAATCACACCTCTGATTCAAGGCACCTGCAAGCAGACTCAAGACAGACCTCAAGTGCTCTGAACTCAAAAGGTACCACGTTGATCCTCCCATCACCTGGGACATGTAACCCGAGCTCAGGGCTGGCTTCTGGTAAACCACCAACAGGAGAACCATTTTGTTTAGATGCATCAACTCCATGTCTCGATGCAACACCGTTAACAGGGAGCGAAGGAGAGTATGGTGATGCATTACCCATAGCGTCCCCATCTGTATCACTACCCTCACCAGCCTATATAAAGATAACAATGATCATGGTCAGATTTATAATTCCAAGACCAGTCACATATAGCTCAAGAATAAAAGTACTTAATAATTCAGAATTAGCAAGTTTAAAAATCCACCTTTGATCAGTTTATGCACTAGACGAACCTAAAGAACTCAATAATCATAGTTACGCGATATGCTAATCCAACGATTATTGAGAAATAAAATCAAATAGGAAACTGGACAAGTAACTACTACAAAACCGAATCGAATCATTCAAACATAGGTATAAATCCTAGATAAATTTCTACTTTTGCTTC